>NC_091828.1:41700000-42016666 GCF_038994185.2 Dermacentor albipictus | reverse complement strand
TGGGATAAACTGGCGCAACGGAAGCGGTCTCATTGGCCACTGCACTCTGCAAACACTGCACAAAAAACTTGAAGCTGCTATCGACAGGAGAGAATCGAAACAAGTGTATGGCCTGCAGTCCCCTGGAGACACCTACAGGTCGGCTGAAGTGATGGCTGGCATGCACCTCAGGTGCACAGTACATACTGCTCGTTGCCCGATAACACTGCTGCGCATGCCTAGTCCTGCTTAGTCAAGTGCTGAGGGATGTCGTGACTCAAAGCTTTTCCAGAACAAGAATCCCAACAGTCCCAATGCGCTTTTCACCACTCTCAATGAATGAGCATATGATAAAGAAGTATGGTACTGCATTAAAAAATTCTGTTTGAATTTTGTTCACCTCAAGCACAGGGGCCGAGTTACACTTCATACTGATCTATATTCCCGTTTTTACACTATAGTGATTTAGGCATAACTAAAGGACTCACTGGGCTTAACATGATCGTAAAGCACTGTGAGGGCCTGCAACACCAGGGCAAGAGGGCTCTGGATTAAACTCTACCACCTAAGGTGCTTCAGTATGCTCAGTAAAACAGTATTTTTGCATTTTGCCCCAATGAGAATGCAGGCAAGAATCACAAACCTGGCAATATGTCCTCAGCAGCAGAACGTCATACACACTTGAGCAGGTCACACCAATCTAAGCAGACTTGGCTATTTATCGCAAACTCACACAAGCAAGCAAATGTAAGAGAAGTGACGGTAACTACCCACCTGAGGTGGAGACTGATTGATCCACAGTCCCTGTAGTCTGCACACTCCTCGACTCACTGCCTGCTCTGAAGGAGCACCCAACAGACTTGTCAGCCAGAGGCAAGCTGCACTGCGTGCCAACCTCGACCTGGCCGATGACCTTGGAAGCGGCGCCGCATGCCATTTTCGCAGTGATACCTTCGGCTAGGCTCATCGCGTTTGTGAGGCCTGCAGAAAATAATTAGAGTGACTGCAGTCCTGTTACATCCCCGAGTACAAGAGGTAAATCCAACCATAGAATAAATGCATGGGCATGTTATAATGCATAGCCGTGGAACACAACATAATCCTTTCTGTTCAGTATTTCTAAAGGGCTACATGAGACAATCCACATTGAATACTCGAAAGCAGGGCAACCTTTTTCTGTGCAAGGTTTAAGGTGGCAAAATGTATTTCCAACCTCTTCCCTCTCGTACACCTTAAAGCTCTTGGAGGAGTCTAACTAATGCAAAGTGGTTGCAAGATCCTAAGATCCTTGCCATCAGCCTATTAAAATGTTCACTGTAGGATCTCTAATAGCCCCATGTCTTGGGCCAGCTGATACCATCCTATGATTGCAATTTCCTATATCCACACACTAACTAGTTGTCTGTTGACAATATTTGCATGTCTGTTTTACTGGTACCCATTCAGTGGCCCCAACAGACTGTCAATTACCTGCCCAACACATTACATTGCTTGTCAAAGTTCATTTTTAATGCAATAGCATTCTTTAAGAACTTCACCCAGTTAGCAGTAGTATGTATGTATACTTGGAAGAATGCTAACATAATCCTAATCCATAAGAAAGGGGATGCCAAAGACTTGAAAAATTATAGCCCGATCAGCTTACTGTCCTACAAAGTATTTACTAAGGTAATCGCAAATAGAATCAGGAACACCTTAGACTTCTGTCAACCAAACGACCAGGCAGGATTCCATAAAGGCTACTCAACAATAGACCATATTCACACTATCAATCAGGTGATAGGGAAATGTGCGGAATAAAACCCACCTTTATATATAGCTTTCATTGATTACAAAAAAGCGTTTGATTCATTCGAAACCTCAGCAGTCATGGAGGCATTATGGAATCAGGGTGTAGACGAGCCGTATGTGAAAATACTGAAAGATATCGATAGCAGCTCCACAGTCACCGTAGCCCTCCATAAAGAAAGCAACAAAATCCCAATAAAGAAAGGCGTCAGGCAGGGAGATACAATCTCTCCAATGCTATTCACAGGGTGTTTACAGGAGGTATTCTGAGACCTGGATTGGGAATAACTAGGGATAAGAGTTAATGGAGAATACCTTAGTAACTTGCGATTCGCTGATGATATTGCCTTGCTTAGCAACTTGGGGGACCAATTGAAATGCATGCTCACTGACCTGGAGAGGCAAAGCAGAAGGGTGGGTCTAAATTAATTAATTAATTAATTAATATGCAGGAAACCAAAGTAATGTTTAACGGTCTCGGAAGAGAACAGCAGTTTACGATAGGTAGCGAGGCACTGGAAGTAGTAAGATAATACATCTACTTAGGGCAGGTAGTGACCACGGATCCGGAGCATGAAACTGAAATAATCAGAAGAATAAAAATGGGCTAGGGTGCGTTTGGCAGGCATTCTCAGGTCATGAACAGCAGGCTGCCATTATCCCGCAAGAGAAAAGTGTACAACAGCTGTGTCTTACCAGTACTCAAGCACAGGGCTGAAACCTGGAGGCTTACGAACAGGGTTCTACTAAAATTGAGGACGACACAACGAGCTATGGAAAGAAGAATGATGGGTGTAACGTTAAAGGATAAGAGCAGATTGGGTGAGGGAACAAGCGCGAGGTAATGACATCTTATTTGAAATTGGCAGGACATGTAATGAGGAGGGAAGATAACCGATGGTCATTAAGGCTTATGGAATGGATTCCAAGGGAAGGGAAGCGTAGCAGGAGGCGGCAGAAAGTTAAGTGGGCGGATGAGATTAAGAAGGACATGACCAGGGTAGTTGGAGAAGTATTGGAGAGGCCTTTGCCCTGCAGTGGGTGTAACCAGGCTGATGATGATGATGTATGTATGCACGTGTGTGTGTTTATACCCACCGCGGTTTCTCAGTGGCTATGGTGTTAGGCTGCTGAGCACAAGGTCGCAGGATCAAATTCCGGCCACGGCAGCCGAATTTTGATGGGGTCGAAATACCAAAACACCCGTGTAATTACCTTTAAGTCCACGTTAAAGAAACCCAGGTGGTTGAAATTTCAGGAGTTCTCCACTACGGCGTGCCTCATAATCAGAAAGTGGTTTTGGCACGTAAAACCCCATAACTTTTATTGTATGTATGTATGTATGTATGTATGTATGTATGTATGTATGTATGTATGTATGTATGTATGTATGTATGTATGTATGTATGTATGTATGTATGTATGTATGTATGTATGTATGTATGTATGTATGTATGTATGTATGTACCTAACCTCTTTCCCGCCAACTTGGGTCACTGAGTGGACTATGGTGAAATGAGTAGAGCATCTGGCTGCTGTGCCAACGGAACTGGGTTGAAAACCAACCGTCAGCCCAGCTTAGGGCACTGAGCATGCAACACTGGGTATGTGCTGCTTTACAACAAACTTCTCAAGACACCAAGTTGGGTTACTCGGCATGTTGCACTCAGCATGTGCTGCTTTTCAATGAACCTGGGTGGCCTCTCCCAATGATGTCCAATTTTCCCTGTCTTGCACCAGCTGATTTCAAGTTGTGCCTGCAAATTTGTTCATTTCATCCCACTTAACTTTCTGCCATCCTCAAATATGCTTTCCTTTCCTTAGCACCCATTCTGTAAGCCAAATAGACCATTGATTATCTGCCCTATGCATTACATAGCCTGCATAGCTACATTTCTTCCTCTTAGTGTTAACCAGAATGTCGGCTACCTTTCTTTACTCCGAGATTGATACTGCTCTCTCCCCGTCTCTTCAAGGTACATCTAAACTTCTTCATTCTATCACATGTTGTGCAGTTCTTAATTGTCCCCAAGTTTCTTTGTTAACCTCGAAGTTACTGACCCACATGTTAGTACTGGTAGAATTCAATTATTGTACACTTTTCTTTTGAATGATAGCAACAAGCTACCGGCCACGATTTGATAATGCCTGTAGTATGCAAACTTTCATGGTTTCTCGTTTCTTTGTTTGCTTAGGAGAACTTACATGTTGCCTTTGTGCCTTACCTCTCACTTCAATCTTTAATTCTGAAATCAGCCACATTACAGTTTCATTCATTACCTTTAATGTTATGTTTATATTTCTGTTCTAAAGCTGCATAATTGTTTGAGAGCATCAGCCTGAATTCATCTACTTCTACCCTGACTGTGTCTAGGCTGGCCTGTTTCCTCTTAACTAATTTTGTCTTTCTCTTCAAATTTAGAATAATCTACCTACGATCAATAACCTCAATAACCTATGATCACTGCCATTTACCGTACCTAACACTTCTACATTCTGCACTATGCTAGGGTCGGCACAGAGTATAGAATCTATTTCATTTCTTGTTTGCCCATTAGGGCTTTTCCAGGTGAACTTCCCATTACTGCGCTTCCAGAAAAAGGCAATCATCATTTGAAAGCGATTCTTTTCCGCAAACTCTACCTACATCTCTTGTCTACTATTTCTAGAGTTGATGCCATAGTTGCCAGTTGCCTGTTGTCCCATCCAATTTTCTTCCAATTTTGCATTATTGTCACCCATGAATACAGTAAACTAAGTTTGTGTCTTTCTCACTGCTAATTCAACATCTTCATAAAACTGTTCTATCATCATTCTTGGAGGTTGGAGAGTAGGCTTATACTACGTGTAATCTATATTTCCTGTTAAATTTTATTACGACGACTGCTACCCTTTTGTTAATAGTAGGCGCGTTTACATGAATGCGACAGAATGCGCCAGTAGCGCATCACCTTTCCTAGCGCACCACGAGTAATGCGATGCGCCAGCGTTTACATGTAGCGCATTACCCTTGGTGCGATGGTGGCGCGCGCGGTGTCTCTCTTTCTCTCTCCGCGAGCGTCTGACGTAGACGGTAAAGCAGCGCTTTCAGACACATTCGGCGCCACGCCATGCTGCAGCTCGGCGAGCGCAGCAGATCAGCAGCACATTCAATTTCCCAGAATTCCTAATGCGATGCGATCGCGTTTACATGCATTGCGAAAATCGACTTACTCGTGTCAATCCACCTCGGTCTGGCGCATTAATGTGACGCGATTTCCTAGCGCATTAGGCCCGTTTACATGGATGCGATGCAATGCGCCAGTTGTCGCATTCATGTAAACGCGGCTACTGTCATGTTGAAGTGATGGTGTAAACCAGTCACACAATGCATTCAGCAAACCTGTGTCCAGGACAACAAGTTACACTCAACACAGTGATAGTGGCAAGTATACTCAACAATTTTTTTAATCTGATTCATGGGTCAAGTGCATCAGCTTTTATACATGACTTATCGAATATGTTCCAGTGTAATCGCTGGTGCCTTCATGCATTCCAGAATGTACTACACAATTCCTGTCGTGCATACAATCTGATTGCACAAGGTTCGGTGACAACAGACAACAGATAGGACCAGCAGTAACATTCAAGAAACTTCCGATACAGAAAGGTGTGTCTTAAGTGGAGTGACAGCATTGTAACACAGATTCGCAGGCGAAAATGGTTCACCAAAAACAAACTATTTACACGCATGTCAATACTGCAGAATTAATCAATGTTGCCCACTGTATACTTATGAGTTAGAAATCCTACCCTATATTCCCTCGTCTGGAAGACCTCTATGGTAGAGGACGTGGTCGTTAGTAAGTTCTGCATAAGCTTCACGTTTTTCAAACCTCCTTACGCCCAATAATATGTCGGGCAATGCCTGATGATGCCTCAAAGAGCTAAGCTAGCTTCGCTAAACAGGTTTCACATGTTAAATGTTGCCAGGTTCAATTTCCAGTGGCAGCCTGTCCAAATCCAGAGATTCCTTGCACCCGCTGCCGGTTTGCAGGTCTGACCCACACCTTGTTCACATACTCCACAACCGCACTAGATGTGTGCTGCTCGTCATTTAAACACCTTGACACCAACTTGGGTCACTGGGCATGTGCCAGTGGGTATGTGCCACGATTGAATGAACCTCAATAACTTAAATACGCGAACAAGCCATGTCATCTGTCCAGCACAATAGTGGTAGAGCGTGATACATCACTCAAGCCACCATTCATTACCTGCTTTTTTTACTGGAGCAGTACAAGTAATAGAAGCAACGGCATGCCTTGAGCAAGTGGATATACATACTAAATTCTGGAATGAGCCAACCAGCATCATTCAGCACTTGCGGCTATTTGTAGTAAACGATGCAGAGACAGGTTAGATCTTCGTGGGCACAAAAACATCAGCAGAAGCTGCAAAGACAGCAGTAGCAAAGTAAAACACATTAGACAAATGGTTGAGCACACAGCCAGGGATATGGGCCTAGGGCACTTCACCACCTAACTGCCAGAAATTGAAACATGCTCCTCACGCAACCAGGAAAATTCACAGAGGAACTCCTCTGATGGTTGTACAAGTGTGTGTAAGCATTGTGCCACTCGCTCATCTCCATGCAGCCCAATGTCATTATCAATGATATGGAACTTGATCCGATCAGTATAAACCCTTATAAACCTTCATCAGTGGTTTGCTTATACTTGTTAGCGAACATAAGGCAGGCTTAAGTAAACGTTTGATACAGCACTCGAGTGTACAGTCATTGGTGTTAACTAAGGTGAAGTTAATTAGCCACAGTTAAGATAGAGTTCATTAGGGCACGCAAACTCTCGACCTTTGGTGGGAGCCGAACCCACGACATATCGTGTTAAGTTTAATTTAGCAAAACTGTTGCAAAACCACCACTACATTTGCTGTGGGGTGTATTCAATGCACTGTAATGGTTCAGATGCTTAATTTAAGCATGTTCTTTATTTAATCATATGCTGCTATGTGTGTTGTATGGGTGATGTTAATGAATGTACACACTGTTCGCTTCACTTTGCTGAGCGCTTGTAGCCTCTGCCTTACGTTGGTATGAGCTATTGCATATTTTGCTTGCTTACGGCGGTATCAGCCATTGCCTAAGGGGAGTATTAGCCGGTAACTCTGAGCTTAGTGTCACACATTCCTTCCCCCCTCTTCTTTGGCTTCTGGATTGGATTGGCGCGGCTCGCTACGTGCTTGCGCACGCTTTTTCGAGCGCAGATTGGTGTGCGCCTGGTTTCTGCACTAGGCTGTTATGCGATCGCTTTTTCGAGCGCACATTGATGTGAGCCTGGTTTCTGCACTAGGCTTTTGCACGATCGCCTGCTTTTTGCACTGGGCTTTCAAAAGGCGAAGTGAGCGTCGCTTACTGCGGAAGTGCTGCGCCACATAGGCACGTGGCTCATGAAGGAGACGACCGGCGACTTGCTTAATCTGTCGGACCATGTCATCGCCGACTGGAGGAACTACGCTCGTGAGGTCGTGCGGGACGAGCTGCTGGCGCGACCCCCACTCGGTGGCCCCGGGAGGATTGTGCAAATTGATGAATGCCTCCTTCGCGGCAAGCGAAAATACAATCGAGGCCGCCTGAAGACGGGCGACAACGTTCCGCCGAGCCGCCAAAGTTACGGCGGCATTGCAGATCGTGGACCATGGGTATTCGACATGATCTGCGTGACCACCGGGGAGCTCCGACTATTCAAGGTCGACCGACGAGACGCGGCGACGCTAGGCCCCATTATTGCAGCCAACGTTGAACCGGGAACCACCATCCACAGTGATGAATCGGCCGCACACAACTGCATCCCGAACTTAGTGGGGGCTAACGGAGCAAGACTGAATTTGCAATGGGAGGCTGTTAACCACAGCATGAACTATGTAGACCCAATCACGGGCGCTCACACCCAAAAAATCGAAAGCTACTGGCAGAAGGTGAAGCGCCACCTCGTCTCCGCCGGCTATAGGGTGACTCCACAGCTTCTCGAGTCGCACCTGATATGGCTATGGTGGGCATCGATTAATGGGCACATGCGCTGCAAGGACTCGTTTCTGCGTTTATTAGAAGCGATCGCACGGCGCTACCCAGTGCGACAAAGTAATGGAAAATAAAGCGCACTTTTCTGACCCTTTGCTTTTGTATGAATGTTTCCCGGCATTGCTGCGCGCTTCCATACACAGTACGCCCGCGGTGCAGCACTTCCGCAGTAGCGACGCTCACTTCGCCTTTCGAAAGCCCAGTGCAAAAAGCAGGCGATCGTGCAAAAGCCTAGTGCAGAAACCAGGCTCACATCAATCTGCGCTCGAAAAAGCGATTGCATAACAGCCTAGTGCAGAAACCAGGCGCACACCAATCTGCGCTCGGAAAAGCGCGCGAAAGCACGTAGCGAGCCGCGCCAATCCAATCCAGAAGCCAAATTCCCCCTTTAGATTTTTATGATAAATATAGATATTATTCGTAGTAGGTTTATTAGAATTTTAGGAAATGTAGTTAAATTAATATCAGTAGGAAGTAATGTGTGACACTAAGTTCAGAACTGCCGTATTAGCCATTTATTGTCTTACGTGAAGAAGAAATTGCTCGTTCTGTAGGCTCGCTAGAGGCGTCACCACCTGAGTGCACCAAATGGAAAGCACTGACGCCCCAGCTGGTGTGGTCAGCACAAGCAGTGAGGAAGGGCAACGCCTCCTATAACATACAATGCCTGGAACGTGAGCCGCAAACGCGCTGCCCTTCCCTCGCCTGTACTCTCCTCCTTTTGGTACGGTGGCGAGCGCCTCTTGCGGCCAGCCCTTGTAAACACGCCGGTGGCACGGCTACCGGGAGCGACGTCGGCAGCCAAGCGGCTGGCGCGTCGTGAGCTTTCGGCGGCGGCGGCAGTGGTTGCCATGGGGACCGGTACGGTGGCGCGCGCCGTCCTGCGGCGCATGGTCGCAACACTCGGCAGAGAGCTCCCAATGGAAAAGAGAGCGACGTTCCAGGCATATAGTTACAGGAGGCGTTGGGAAGGGAAATAAATGCAGTCATGTGTGACCACTGCTCAGCACAACAGCACAACTATCGCGTGACCTCCGCATAAAAAGAAGCGTAACATCCCAAAAACGTGGAGAAAAAAAAATAATAATGACCCACGAGACAACATTTCCAGCACTAACAGTGCAGTGCATACGGATGTGTTTGCGCGAGGGAGGTGCCACCTTGTTTACATCGCCACTGAATACAGGCCTGTTGCACATTACTAACTGTGGTTCAAGTAAAGGCAGCGCAAAGGAACTGCAGCAATGCTCATCGAAGGCACGAATCAGTGGTTCTGCGATTTCTGCAAGACTGCGGCAACTGTTTTGCGCAACCTGGCATTTTGAGATTATACCACACGCATTCGCAAACGCGGTGGTTCCTGCAAGTGTCAGCAAAGGAACGCGTAATCGCATAAAAAGTACTCTCACCTCAGATGCGTTGCGGTGATACGGCACAGGTTCGGGTCCAGTGGACCAAACAGCGCTTTCCCGCTGAGGCACCGCGTGTGGAAGAATTGTGTGAGGGCGCTCCGAGCGGACTGGATGTACTGGATTGAGGCAGGGGCGCGCTTCGCGGCGTATTCAGCGTAATTCCGCTGCGGGCGCCGAGACCGACTGCGCACCTACGCTCTTATAATGATGTTTTATTTCAACTCGAAATTTGTAGTGACACCTTTTTGCAACGTATACGTATTTGAGGCATGTGTTTTGAAAGACAACGTTTTGAATTTCGCTGTTATTGTCAAGTGTCTGCTAGCGAACGGGCGTTCGTTGCGCGGACCCTGGCGGACGGCCAATTTTTCTCGCAGGAAGTTTGTGCAGTAATATTTTTTTTTATGGTTTTACTTGCTTTGGTGCGCGCGCGGCTTTTGTCGGCCGGTACCAATTGTAGCTTTAGGCAAGTGAACTGGTGCATTTTTAACATTGTTTTTTTTTAAAGTAACACGTAATTTGTGCCTGAATAGCCGCCTATATCTGCAACATGAAGCTACGCAAGCTACCTATGTTGCGCAGAGGCGCATTGCTCCCTGAGATAATTAACGCACTGGTGGGTTCTGCTGAACAAGTTCCTAGCTGTCATTTAATATAATTAAACGCCCATTTGGTGGCAGCCTGTAAATCTGCTAACTTGATACAGGTAAGGAAAACATTTTTTTTGACAATCTCACCATATGTCTGCAACCCATTAAATCTGGGGGCCCAATATGTGGTACCACACTTCTTCAACCGAACGCAGCAGACCTACAAATATTTCTACTTGTATGTGAGGCTTACCGCTCCTTTAATTGCTTCATTATTGTCGTTATGGTAGTGCACCGGATAACTGAAAGCAGCGGTTTTTAATGCAGATCGAAGCCCCGGACGTGCAGCGGACGTGCAGTCGGGAACGGTTTAGGTACGTATGAAACATTTAGGCACATTTAATTATATAAGGTAAGCGTGACATGTCTTTCTCAGAAATCAAGCTCGAGAATAATTTTTTGCGTTTACACCCCTAGAAGAAAGCCTGGACGCAGCTACCTTAATTGTTTTCTTTTTTTCTAAATTAAATCAATTGTGACGTTTTACATCTGGCAATATGATTTTGAGGCACCATGTTCATTTCTAACCACCTTGGGTTAACCTAAACAGGAGTACACGAGTGTTTTTCCGTTTCGTTCCCACCGAATTCCGCGACCTGGTTTGAACCCGTGAGCTCGCGCGTTTAGCAGCGCAACGAGCTACCGCACCACTTTTTTTTTCGTTTTTGTTGGTATTGTTAAGCATGAACAGGACAAAAAACTTCATATGCCTTACGGGCCAAATATTAGCACGTATAAAGGCTACCTAAAGCTGTTTTCGGCGCCCGAGGTCCGACCGCAATAAAAGCACTCGCAATATATTACTTCGCATTGTGTTACGCGAGAGAGAAACATATGAATGAAATGTTGCACTGCATATTTTTTTCTTTTTACGATAAGAATACTTTCCGTAAATCTGAGTACTTCCTGTTTCCCGCTTCAAACAAATATATGTTATTCTTCTTGTTTGCGAACAGGTAGTTTACATATTTTAGTAACACGGCAGGACCAGCGCATGTTATGCAGGGACGCGCGCGACGACGAAAACTGCTGTGGCGGCGCTGCGATCGAAGGGCATAATTGGGACACATCAAGGTCGTGCCATTGGAAACTGCCGGCGATACTTCTTGGAAGGGCCATCCGTGCTACTTCGCGCTCTGGTGCATGCGTTCACACCGCTCAAACGGTGTTTATAATTGCGCATGACATTTATTTATGCCTTAGGAGTAGATGCCTTTCTTTGTCTTTTTTATTTCATTGTATCTTTTTTTTATTTTTTTAAATGCCGCTCTGTGATTGTGCGTGCATTGCGGCCACAGTGTCAGCTCTCATTACACTATGCTATTGTACGATTCCCTTTGGAAAACAAATATTTTTTTTCTTCTTCAAGCAGCATGTATCTCTCGCGTGTATTTTCGCGCATATAGTTTTCCATTAGTAGGTCTTCAGCAGCGCATACAGAAAGCATACGTAACCTTCCTGCATGGCGTTTCAAACAAATAAAGTATGCCTGCCCCATCCGGCGCCCTGTACTGTGATTTACAGGAAGTATTCTTTGCAACATTCCATTCATGTTTCCGTTTTCCCCGCGCAACGGAATGCGGAGTAATTGGTACGGCTTCTTTTATTGCGGTCGGACCTCAGGTGCCGAAAACAGTTTTAGGTCGACTTTGTATATACTAACCTTTGGCCCTTAAGCCGTGGGAAATTTTTTGTGCAGTACATACTTAACAACAACAACAAAGGAACAATGAACAAGAAGAAGAAGCGGCGCGGTAGCTTCGCTACTTTACCTCATGTATTCACAGTTTATTTTTCATCTTGGATAATATATTTGTTTTAGTTTTTTGTGTTATTTATTTATTAACCAACTTTTTTTTTATTTATTCAATCATATTACCATCCGATTCGTGGCCTTTCCCCCATAGTGGGTTTGTGCCATTAATTGAGGCTTCATCATCAGAGAGTTTTTAGAATAGGGGCCCCAAACGTTTTGGGGCCCCCCAAAAATAGCGTCGAAGCCACTGCGCGTGCGCAAGACGCAAACTGCCTTTGGGTTTTGCGTTGGCACAGTGTACAGGTGCACTGTAGCGCTGGGAACGCTATTTCACCGATTTAGCGGGAGCCCAAATAGCGGCCCCAAATGTTTTGCGTCGGCTAACATGGGGGCACCCATCGAAGCGGCGGCTCTAACCTAGCACCAAACTGGGTTCGATTCGCGGTAACGCGTGAAGTTCGCGAGCTATGAGAAGTGACTGCGGTTATCGCTTTCTCTCAACTAGCACGTGTTATGAAGATTGACTCGTTAGACGCCGCTGATATTGAATTCGATTGTGTATCTTATGGCTCGTAGGCCTAACATGGCTAAGCTTGGCTGGTGAAGGCTAGTAAAGTTGGTCTGCTCAAAACTAAGCGCAACTAATTGTTTACTGCTAACAGAATAACCTCTAAATTGTAATTAGATGCGAATACACGAAAGTCAAAATTATTATTCCTATCATAAAATGGTATATTTTATTTAATTATTTCTAATAACTTTTCTTTGACGCTGCAGTGGTGCTGTCAGCGCAAGACGCTATCCGCAAACGTAAAACCCTATTCTAAAACTCTTCACTCATACGTGCCCCAACGCTAACACCCGCAAAGCTCTTTGGGGCCCCAAACTATTGGGGCCCCTATTCTAAAACTCTCTATCATCTTCATTAGAGGCTGCATAGTGGATATGGCGTGGTGCTGCTAAATTCGAGCTCACAGGTTCAAACCAGGTCTATTAAATTTATGGGAACGAAATGGAAAAAACGCTCGTCTACTAAACGCTGCTTAGGTACACGTTAAAGCACCCCAGGTTGTGAGAACTGAACAGGGTGATTCATAATCGAATCGCCAGGCGTAAAACATCTGAATTTGTGTAAAAATTGAGAAAAGAAGAAGAGAAAAAGCAGAAAAAAGAAGGTAGCTGCGTCGTAGGCTTTTTCAAGGGATGTAAACGAAATAAATTATTCTCGAGGCTGATTTCTGTGAAAAGCATGTGACGCTTACTTTATATTTCATAGCTAAATGTAATATGCCGTACCCAAATGTACGTCCGCTCAACTAAGCAGCTTCTGTATTATAAACGGCTGCTTTCATTATCCGGTGCACTATCATAAGAACAGTAATGAAGCAATTAAAGCAACGGTATGCCTCGCATACAAGTAGAGATATTTGCAGATCTGCTGTGTTCATTGAAGAAGTGTGGTACCACATTGGGGCACCCAGTTTTCATGGGTTGCAGACATGGCGAGACTGTCAAAAACATCTTTTCCTTGCCTGAATCCAGTTAGCAGATTTACAGGCTGCCCCTAAACGGGGCGGCTAATTATATTGAATTAGAGCTAGGAAACTCGTTCAGCAGAAACTGTTAGCACCCATGCGTTAATTCTCCCAGGAACTAATGCGCCACTGCGCCACAGCCACGACTCCAGCTCTAGCAGCACAATAATTCGGAATAAGAGCCCTCACTTGCATTGGCCTCTCACCATCAAGAATTCAAATGTGCTGTTATATGCGTTACATTCAAACGGAAACAACTATTCGATCATTTTTAATTGTGAATTCTGAAGTCGAATGCAATATGAATAGCAAATATTCGATTATGCTATATGTTTCTGCTTCGTTTCCCCTGCTGGCATATTGAAGGAGATCGCCAGACAAGCCACGAACATTACAAATTGGTAGACCCTTTCGGTCACCCCGATTCAGTTTGAGTCCATAGGCAATAGCTTTTCCCTTGCACCGTTGTTCATATTAACGTCTAATAATTGCCTTGATTCCTTTTCTCGGAAAGTCGATTGGTTCACCTGGGGCTGTTGCAGCTTTTAAAAGAAACATGCTTATTCCGGTGGGGAGTTTTCACTTTTTCAATCAGTGGATATATGATATTTGATGTTTCTCATACACGTATGTCGTGGATATATATATGACCATGTACCCTTAGATTTACCTAGAAGTGCACTGGTCATCTCCATCTCTTCGCGCCACGCAATTGATAAACCTGCTTTATTTCTCTATAATATTGTTATCTTTGATCACTGTCCCTGATCAACATTCCACCAACAAGAAGCGCACGTAATGTGCGACGGTATTAATATAATTACAGATAGGCGGATTGTGTGGGAAAAATAATAGGGGTTAGTTTTAGAAAACAATGTTAAAAACAGCAGTTCACCTGGCTAAAACTGCAATCGGCACCGGCCGACGAGAGTCACTGGCGCTCCAAAGAAAGTAAAACCATAAAAAAATTTACTGCACAGACTTCTTGCAAGAAAAACTCAGCCTCGGCCAGCGTCCACGCAACAAACGCGCGCTCGATCGCTAGCAGACGATGCACTTGACAACGACAGCAAAATTGATGATGTCATGCTGTATATTCCATGTCTGAAATGTTTAGGCGTAGCAAAAAGGTGTGAAAATAAATTTTCAATTGAAACAAAGCACCATTATAAGAGCATACGCGAACACTCGGTCTCAGCGCCCGCAGCGAAATTACGTTGAATACGCCGCGAAGCGCGCCCCCACCCCAATGGATGGATGGATGTTATACCCCTTTGGAACGGGGCGGTGGGTTGCGCCACCAAGCTCTTGCTATTTTACTGCCATATATCCTACCTAGGTTAACCAATGAAAAAAGAAAAGAAAAAAAAACACTATGAACTAACACGTCCACATTTTCTGATCCCCTCTTGCGAAGTGTGTTTTTGTACGTCTCCGTCTTTTGTCGTTTCCCTACTTTTTTTTCACCAATCCTCCAATCACCTCTTACTTATGCCTATTGCAGACATGTTTACTTTACCACTGCTCCCTCTGAACCCAAGGGCTTCAAGGAGGCCAGTGGTGCCTAAATCTAATGCTGGGTAGACGTCTTCACATTCTAAGAAAACATGCTCCATAGTTTCCCTAGCTTTACCGCAGCAAGCACATGCTTCTTCTCCCTTCTTATATCTCGCTTTATAGATGCGTGTTCTAAGGCATCCCGATCTCGCTTCGAAAAGTAATGAGCTTCCCTTTGAGTTATCATAAATGGTTTCTTTCCTGATTTCTTTTTTTTTTCTCTTAAGCAGTTACTCAGGGCAGGTTTCTTTTCCATTGCCGCCACCCATGAGATTATTTCAGCCTCTCTGACTTTCCGCTTGACCTTCTTTGTTGCTGTGTTGCCCACCCTACAGGCCGCATACTTGCTAGTAAGCTTCCTAGTTATTTTCCTCCACCGTGAATCAATGTTTTTTCCTGTACAGATACTTAAAACACTCTCCCAGCCCATTTACTTTCTTCCATATTCCTCACCCGTTCTTCATACTCAATTTTACTGCTTCTAGTTCTAGTTCTAGTTCTAGTAGTGCAATCTAGTTCGATCGCCGCGCCCTCGCACATTTTTTCCACACGTGGCGCCTCAGCGGGAAAGCACCGTATTGTCCACTGGACCATTGTTTAGTCCATTCTATAGTTACTACCTGAAGCATCCTGTAATCAAGGGGCACAGGCAACCTCATCTAAAAGCGTTGGATACAGGACGCTTAAGAAAATATAATGAAAAGTATCTACAGAGATTTCACAGCTAGCTTAATTCTCCACAAGAAAAGTAGGAATATACCTATATAGAAAAGGGTCTGGCAATGAGACACAATCTATCCCCAATGCTATTCACTGCGTGCTTGGAAGAAGAATTCAAGCTATTAAATTGGGAAGGCTTAGGAGTAAGGATCAACAGCGAATATCTCAGCAACCTTCGATTTGCAGGTGACATTGTGCGTTTCAACAACACTGGGGATGAGTTACAACAAATAATGATTGAGGATCTTAAAGGAGTACCGACACAAAATTTCGAAGTCGAGCTAATGAGTGAATATAGCCTACGACATATTTAAAATGAATTTTAAATGAGCAGCCCACCGCAAAATGCAGCACCTCGTGACATCGACAATAAGCAAGGAATGTAAACAACCGAGGAAACGCTACGTCACGAATTTTCGTTGGCTGTCATGGTGCTTGCTGCAAGTGATCGTCTTCTCAGTTGTTGATCGTAGTGGGACGCTGTCCGTACGTGTCGCTGCAACTGCAGAATTAGGCGGAAGTTTTCGTCGCGTCCGCGGATTTCCCGCACTATCAGCTTGACTGCGCTGCACTTACCACGCACGAATTGCGAGCACAGCACAATGCCGCGTACATACTGCGTCGTTGACTATTGCCGAACACATTCAGGGTTGGGAATAGCGATACATCATTTTCCCCGCAATACTACGTGCCCTCAAGCCTGGTGCTGTGCCGACTATTCACCACTCCTTGTATCCGGCTCCGGAACATGCTTCCTTGCCCAACCATTCTCGATGACAGGTTTGTTCTACTTGCAGCGGTGCGTACCCATAATGATAGCGTCATATGTAATGATGTTTGATATTGCACAGTCATGCTCGGACACGGAGTTCGAGCCAGCTGCCCCACGTCCAGTTTCGATGCATCTCAGCGCTGACTACGAGATGAACGAGGCCCCAAATGTAGCAGGTGGATTTTTAGTGCACCGTGTCGATGACTAGCGCAGAACGATTATCGTTTAGGCTGTTGCTCAACGTTCCTTCTTGGTGCTGCGCACGATATACTGACCAGTGACCGTGCAAATGACAAATCATCAAGCCACGTTTGGAAAAATTGAGATATGTTTGAGCTTTCCTGAGTGAAAGGCTAGGCAGCGCTCCTCGAGTAAACGAGAATCGCGATAGAAATAGGTGATATTACAGGCAACCTCATCTGGGAAACGTAAATCACAGAAAGATTTGGAAGTGCTCGCCATTTCAGTGGACATTTCAGTTTACGTGCTCTTTGCACAGCTTCGCACTTCTGAAGCGTTGCACAGTGCTGTGACCTTTGACAAATTGCAACAAGTGTAAACCTGCCCAATACCTGTCGTTAGATAATTTTTGACAATTTTAAAGTACGAAAACGTCCATGAGACTACTGAAGGCAAGATACTGCTCTAATAGAAACAGATCTATATTTATCAAATGAGCACATTTCAAAGTAAAACAACGTATTCTTTTAAATGCTAAACAACTTAGAGGGTCAAACTACAGAATATCAAAAGACTAGTCAGCTAACACTCGACATGCACGTAAACAACTAGTCGAGTTCGGCAAGTCTCAGCAGAAACCGTTCAAACTCCGGTACGACAAACTAATCGTGGATAACAGAACTTACAAGTATGATAACACTACAAATAAAGTTATATCAACTTCGTAGCTACCATCAAGCACTACCGCAAAACAAGATAGCATCCCTGCATCATTCGTGTATACTAACATTAAAAGCTTGTTGCCCAAACGCGAAGCACTCTGTAGCCTTATCGATTCTTCTGATTGTAAGCTCCTGGTACTAACAGAAACGTGGCTGAATTCCCCCGTCAATAACACAGAGCTTAATTCTTTCCTCCCTGATTTTGACATTTTTAGGCGGGATCGTGTAGGCAAACGCGGAGGAGGTGATCTGATAACTGCCCATCGCAGCCATTGTTGCTCCATTGTCAATATCACTTCACCTCTAGGAATATTTTATTCGTTCCTCATTCCTACAAACTAGTATCGGTGTATGCTATCGACCCGCGACGCAGATGCTTCCTTCACTATTCACTTCCACGAGGCACTGCAAACTGTTACGACGTCATTTAATCATGCGCAACTACTCCTCTTAGGTGACTTTAACTTTCCTGATACAACATGGTCCGAACCAGCCTGAACACTGTCAAAGAATAAGCTTGCATGTATGTTTCTTAACACATGCCTCACCTTTGGTTTGAAGCCGTGAGTATCTACTCCAACGCGAAAAAACGAACAGTGCTCTAACATATTCGACCTTATTTTAACATCCCATCCCGACAATGTTTCTTCTGTAACATATCTGCCAGAACTAAGTCAAAAATTTAAAAAATCAAAAAAGAAAATAACACTTTACGATAAAGGTGATTACATCAGCATCAACAATGCACTAACCGAGTTTTGCAACTGGTACATTATAGATTTCCCGAAGCGCACAGTAGACACCAACTGGACGCTTTTTCAAAAATAAAATGATCGAACTCACTGAGGCTTACATACCAACTATCATTTTAGCAGAACGTCCTTCGTCCCCATGGTTCAACAACACATTAAAACGTCTAAACAATAAAAAGAAAAGATTGTTTCCTAAAGCCAAGCATTCCAATACCGCTCCGGCCTGGGAAAAATATTACATCAGTGAAAAGGAGTTTGATTCTTTGGCCTCACTAAACGACCCTTCTACTCAACAACACTCCCTAACATGCTGCAAAACCATCCCAAACAATTCTGGAAATACATTAACCCAAATAACCGTAAACCATAATTATTATATGATAACGACAATAACCGTGTTCCAGACTATAAAGTATCTGAAGCACTAAACTCAGTCTTCTCTTCCGTGTTCGCTTCTGAACTTGACGCTGACCTCCCAGGCTGTCCTTACCTCAACAACCCAACGATGCCAGACATAACAACCTAATCATATGGTATCACCAAGCTAACTGAATCCCTCAAATTAACATCCTCAGCCAGCATCGATGGAATCAATTCCAAAATGCTTAAGAACACTGTGCACATCTCTAGTGTATTTTTATGCCATATCTTTCAGCAATCATTATCATCTGGAGTGGTGGCGGAAGACTGGAAAATAGCTAAGATAATTCCAGTACGAAGAAAAGGATCAACGTCGTCATGCCACAACTACCGTCCAGTTTCCCTCATCAGTGTTTGTTCTAAACTAATGGAGCATATAATTTGTTCTCATATTGTAAACTGCCTAACATCCTCTAATTTCTTTAATACTAATAAACACAGTTTTCAGAAAGGCATGTCCTGCGAGACTCAACTAGCTCTATTTGTTAATGACATCAGCTCGCATCTTCATCAAAACATACCCATAGATGCCCTCTTCCTAGATTTCCAAAAGGCTTTGGACAAGTTTCCTCATGAACGGCTATTCCTAAAACTATCACGTCATAATGTTAGCCCTTGTGTTCTCCAATGGATACGCAACTTTCTGACTAACCGTCAACAGTTCGTTTACGCTAACCAATGCTCGTTTAATTTATCGCCCTTTATCTCCGGCGTGCCACAAGGCACAATCCTGGGGCCACTACTCTTCTTAATATTGACGCGTCTACTCTTCTATGCTGACGACAACGAAGATAGGGACATTAACAGACTTCATCTAGTGGGTCAATGGGATTCGGCGAGAACGAAGAAGACGTGTCTCTAGCCCATTTTGTATTTGAACAGGTTGTCCTGCGGTTCTTGAGCGTCTCCCTGTCTACTCTCCACGTTGTACTGCGACACTTGTGGAGGTGCGGGGTACTGACAGCGTCTGATGCGTCGGAGTCCTTCTGGAAGTCGTTCCTCTAGCCCGGACGCGTTATCACCAGTTACGACACCCGTGCATCGCTTTAGTCGTCGACTGCTAGGCCTTGCCTCGGAGTTCTCCCCGCTTCAATCACCTCTCTCCAGGAGCTCCACACATCTCGCAATGGCCGAAACCAGCCCACCGCAAGCACCCCAAAGCAGCCGGTTTTCCAGTCCACAGAAAGTAACCGTTCGACATCCTCTGGTTCTCGATCGCTATCGCGGAGCAGTCTTCGAAGACATTGAAGACTGGCTTGACAAATATGAACGTGTCGCACAGATTATTCACTGGACTGAGCAGCAAAAGCTCTCCCACGTCAATTTCGCCCTTAACGACAGTGGTTGTACTTGGTACGAAAACCGCGAAGCTAGCCTAACGACATGGAATGACTTTCGTCAGAAAATCACGGATACTTTTGCGAATGCCGACCGACGCGACCGTGCCCAGCAGATGATGGAGCTATGAGTACTACAACCTAATGAGTCGGTCACAATGTTCTCCGAGGACATGGCCAGCCTCTTTCGTAAAGCCGAGCCGAACATGAGTGACGAAAGAAAGTTGCGCTACCTCATGCGAGGTGTAAAAGAGCAGTTGTTCGCGGGACTTGTGCGGAATCCACCAGTCACCGTTGCTGACTTGTCAAAGAAGCTACGGCTATTGAGCGGGCCCTTCATCAGAGATCCCGACAGTACGATCGACTGTCCACCAGCACCGCAATCAATGCCACCGCAGTAAATGGCGAGTATCAGAACCCCCTGCGGGAATTGATCAGAGAACTCGCCAGAGAAGAAATTCAAAAGATTCTGACACCGACAGTGGATAGACCCGTAGCGCCAATCGCCGGCGTGGTGCGTGAAGAAATCAGGCAGGTGTTACCGGCAGATCTTCAAGATCACTAGCGTCCCATGACCTACGCAGCCGTTGTCCGATGTCCACCACCCGCTACAACCACACCGCCATACCACCAGCCTCCAACAGTCGCTCCTTGGTCGCCGCCGCAAGAGGAGGCTTCGAGGCGGGCACCCGTTACGCAGCTACAGTCATACCACCAGCTGCCGTTCACAGCGCCTTGGTCAACGTCGCAAAACGACACTAGGGGACGGCCACAATTTCTGAGAACCGACGCATGGCGCACCGTCGATAGGCAACCACTGTGTTTTTATTGCGGAGGTGCCGGCCACATTTCGCGTCATTGCTGGCATCGCGACACATCATTTCGACGTTTTCGGCCGTGGTCCTATGGTCGACGTGCAAATGACGACTCCATGCTACGCCGCGACGAAACTACTTTTCAGGGACCTCAAACAGCGCACCCGAATATCGAATCTGTGCCGCATGTTCAGCCCGATTTCGGCCGTCGGTCGCACTCTCGAACCCCTCCACGTCAGATGCCTTCCCCTACAGGAGGTACTTTTGCGGATTTCCGAGGACGCAGGTCGCCCAGCCCACGCCGGGGAAACTGATGGCGGCGACCTCTGGGGGTAAGGTTGCAGGCCCACCGCAAGACAATAAAAAGCCCCCGACACTCTCGTCGCAGAACGACGTGAAGCCGATAAACCCTGACACCGAAGAAATTGTGAACGCCGACATTGATGTTTTGGTGGATGGACAGCCGATGACAGCGTTAGTCGACACTGGTACCGACTTCTCGATAATGAGTCAGGAACTCGTCCTCCGCCTGAAGAAAGTAAAGACGCCATGGACGGGACCCCGCATAAGGACGGCAGGCGGTCAATTACTGATGCCTACTGGAAGATGTACTTCTAGAATTTATATCGGGGATTCTTCTTTCGTGGCTGCTTTCATCGTTGTGCTTGTGTGCTGTAAAGATTTGATTATTGGAATGGATTTTCTGAAAGAAAATGGCGCCGTAATTAACATCCCGTTTCGCATGGTGACGTTTTATGAGTCCAGGTTTACTCAATTGCTTATCGCCGCAACACCACTCCTTTCGTCTAACAGAAGACGACGCTGTCATCTCACCTCGATAATGTACCCTTGTTTCGGTAGCATGTGAAGCACCTATACGCAAGACCCAGGTCCTGTACTTGACGTCAGCACTGCTTTGTCGCCACAGGATTGAGAACGGCTTCTTACGCTACTGGCCAAATTCTGCGACTGCTTTGCGTCGACGTCCAGCGTCGGTGAAACAAGGGACAACGCGAATGAGTCCGTTCACCCTTGTGCATAGACGGGATGTGCGAACGATGCTGGATGCAATGCTTCCACACGACTTTGACGAAACTGATACGGACGCCGAGGTGTTTACGCAACGCGCAGAAGAGGCTCGGCAGCTTGCACGCTTGCGGATCTGCCAGCAGCAAGACTACGACGCAGCGCGTTGCCATCTTAACCGTCGACTGGTCACCTACAACGTCGGCGACAGAGTGTGGTTTTGGACACCCATACGGAAACGAGGCCTCTCCAAGAAGCTGTTAAGACGATACTTCGGACCATACCGAGTATTGCGCCGACTCAGTGATGTCACGTACGAGGTCGTCCCCGATAGTGCCAGTTGTACGCGGCGCCGCACGCATTGTCCTGAACTTGTGCACGTTGTCCGCATGAAGCCTTATGTGACCAAATAACTATGCGAGAGACTCTTACTTCCGCGAGTGACATTTCTGGTTTAGCATCGGGGCGATGGTCTTTTAGGGAGGGACAAATGACGCGTATATTCTACTTAGAAGACAACGACGATGGGGGCAATAACTGACTCCGTCTAGTGGGTGGCCCAGATTTGGGAGAGGACGAAGAAGACGTGTCTCGTTTCCGTTTGTTTTTGAACAGGTTGTCCTGTTGTTCTTGAACGTCTCCCTGTATTCTGTCCACGTTGTACCGCGACAATATTCTTTGTTATGTCAAAGACCTGCATTGACGAAAAAAAGTACCGTGCGCTAAAAAATTGCGCCACTGGGGATTGAGTGCAGCAGAAACCTAAGTGAGCATATATTGGGTAACTATGGAATGCTAAAATCGGCGTGCGTATGAGGACTTTTCTCTCGAATGACGAATATAAAAGACCATTCCCCAGGTGAGGCTCGAACTCACAGCCCCGGCATGGCTCACGAGAACTGTCGTATAAGTACCGTGCGCTAACCAATTGCGCCACTGGGGATTGAATGCAGCAGAAACCTAAGTGAGCATATATCGGGTAACAATGGAATGATAAATTGGCGGGCGTATGAGGACCTTTTTCACGAATATAAAAGAACATTCCCCAGGTGAGGCTCGAACTCACAACCCCGGCATGGCTCACGAGAACTGTCGTATAAGTACCGTGCGCTAACCAATTGCGCCACTGGGGATTGAGTGCAGCAGAAAACTAAGTGAGCATATATCGGGCAACAATGGAATGATAAATTGGCGTGCGTGTGCGGACTTTTTTCTCGAATGTCGAATATAAAAGAACAGTCCCCAGGTGAGGCTCGAACTCACAACTCCGGCATGGCTCACGAGAACTGTCGTATAAGTACCGTGCGCTATCCAATTGCGCCACTGGCGATTTTTTTTAATTTATTACAGGTTTTCAATATTGTCACGGGGTAGTGACGGTGAAGAAAGCAAGAATACGGTGGAATACAAAACTAGCTTTTATTGGGCGAACCTGTGCCCACAAAAACAGGCTACACTTATAGCACAACGATAGCGGCTGGCGAACACGGTCGGCGATCGTCGGAAATCTGATCAGCGGGTCAAGCGCGTCGGCTTTTATAGATCAGTCGTCGAATGTTCCAGATTAACTGATCGGACCCGCGTGTCTTCCACAAAGTTCTACACCATTCGTGTCACGCGATTAAATCTGATAACACAAGGTTCGGCGACAACAGACACGCGGATAGAAGCGTCGATAACTTTCCAGAAACGTCGGATACATGCAGGCGCGTCCCTCGCTCTGCGATTACAGTTGTTAAGCGGCGAAACCTGGTTTCCCGATAAAGATAAGTACACGTGTCATTACCCCCCTCTTAAAAAGCATCGACCCGATGCTGCAAACAAACGAAAGTAACAAAGAAAAGCACTCGTATCAAAGAAAACAACAAACTAAGGAAGTTCATCAGCGTCCGTAAAATGGTTTAAGGCGCACCACGTGGACCACTTCAGATCGTGCGCGGCGTCGCTGTGAGTGCGAAATGCCGTCTGGCACGACCTCATAGTCTAGTGCGCCAATACGTCGGATGACCTTATAGGGTCCGAAATAGCGTCGCAGCAGCTTCTCACTGAGTCCTCGCCGGCGTATCGGGGTCCATACCCATACACGATCGCCGGGCTGGTACTCGACGAAGCGTCGTCGGAGGTTGTAGTGTCGGCTGTCGGTACGCTGCTGGGTCTTGATCCGTAGGCGGGCGAGCTGTCGGGCTTCTTCGGCGCGCTGGAGATAGCTAGCGACGTCAACATTCTCTTCGTCAGTTACGTGCGGCAGCATGGCGTCAAGCGTCGTCGTCGGGTTCCTGCCGTAGACCAGCTTGAACGGCGTGATCTGTGTAGTTTCTTGCACCGCCGTGTTGTACGCAAAGGTTACGTACGGCAGGACCGCGTCCCACGTCTTGTGTTCGACGTCGACGTACATTGCTAGCATGTCGGCGAGGGTCTTGTTCAGGCGCTCCGTGAGACCATTCGTCTGCGGATGGTAGGCAGTTGTCCTCCTGTGGCTTGTCTGGCTGTACTGCAGAATGGCTTGGGTGAGCTCTGCTGTAAAAGCCGTTCCTCTGTCGGTAATGAGGACTTCTGGGGCACCATGTCGCAGCAGGATGTTCTCGACGAAAAATTTCGCCACTTCGGCTGCGCTGCCTTTTGGTAGAGCTTTAGTTTCAGCAAAGCGGGTGAGATAGTCCGTCGCCACGACGATCCACTTATTCCCGGATGTTGATATCGGAAACGGCCCCAACAAATCCATCCCAATCTGCTGGAATGGTCGGCGAGGAGGTTCGATCGGCTGTAGTAATCCTGCTGGCCTTGTCGGTGGTGTCTTGCGTCGTTGACAGTCTCTGCATGTCTTGACGTAACGGGCGACGTCGGCGGTCAGACGCGGCCAGTAATACCTTTCCTGTATTCTCGACAGCGTCCGGGAGAATCCGAGGTGCCCAGCGGTTGGATCGTCGTGTAGGGCATGCAGTATTTCTGGACGCAGCGCTGACGGTACAACAAGAAGGTAGCTGGCGTGGACTGGTGAGAAGTTCTTCTTCACGAGCAGGTTGTTTTGTAGCGTGAATGACGACAACCCGCGCTTAAATGCCCTAGGGACAACGTCGGTGTTCCCTTCCAAATACTCGACGAGACCTTTTAGCTCCGGGTCTGCTCGTTGCTGTTTAGTGAAGTCTTCCGCGCTTATTGTCCCAAGGAAGGCGTCGTCGTCCTCGTCGTCTTGCGGTGGGGGATCGATGGGGGCGCGCGATAAACAGTCGGCGTCGGAGTGTTTTCTTCCGGACTTGTATATTACCGTGACGTCATATTCTTGTAGTCTGAGGCTCCACCGCGCCAGCCGTCCTGAAGGGTCCTTTAAGTTAGCTAGCCAACACAATGCATGATGGTCACTGACGACTTTGAATGGCCTGCCATAGAGGTAAGGGCGGAATTTAGCTATAGCCCAAATGATGGCGAGGCATTCCTTTTCAGTCGTAGAATAGTTGCTTTCCGCTTTTGACAGCGACCGGCTAGCATACGATATCACCCTGTCAAGTCCTTCTTTCCTCTGGACTAGGACGGCACCGAGGCCTAGGCTACTGGCGTCAGTGTGGATTTCGGTATCGGCGTCCTCGTCGAAGTGTGCAAGTACCGGCGGCGACTGCATGCGTCGTTTGAGTTCTTGAAATGCCTTGGCCTGCGGCGTTTCCCACTTGAACGCGACATCACATTTGGTTAGATGTGTTAACGGCTCCGCGATGCGTGAGAAGTCCTTGACAAAGCGCCTATAGTAGGCACACATGCCAAGGAATTTGCGCACTGCCTTCTTGTCGGTTGGCTGCGGGAACTTTGCGATGGCAGCTGTCTTCTGTGGGTCGGGGCGTACTCCTGATTTACTGATCACGTGGCCTAGGAACAAAAGCTCATCGTAAGCGAAGCGGCACTTTTCCGGCTTCAGAGTGAGCCCTGATGACTTGATGGCTTCTAACACTGTCGCAAGCCGCCTAAGGTGATCGTCGAAATTTCCGGCGAAGACAACGACGTCATCCAGGTAAACAAGGCACGTCTGCCACTTCAGTCCGGCTAACACCGTGTCCATGACGCGCTGAAACGTTGCAGGCGCCGAGCACAGTCCGAATGGCATGACCTTGAACTCGTAGAGGCCGTCTGGCGTGATGAAGGCAGTCTTTTCGCGATCTCTCTCGTAGACTTCTATTTGCCAGTAGCCAGAGTTGAGGTCCATCGATGAGAAGTATTTAGCGTTGCAGAGCCGATCCAATGCGTCGTCTATCCGTGGAAGGGGGTACACGTCCTTCTTCGTGATCTTGTTCAGTCGACGATAGTCGACGCAGAAGCGTAGGGTTCCGTCCTTTTTCTTTACCAGGACTACAGGAGAGGCCCACGGGCTTTTCGACGGCTGGATGATGTCGTCGTGCAGCATTTCGTCGACTTGTTGCCTAATAGCTTCACGTTCTCGCGTCGAAACTCGGTAAGGGCTCTGGCGGAGTGGTCGAGCGCTCTCTTCGGTTATTATGCGATGCTTTGCAACTGGTGTTTGTCGAATCCTCGATGACGTCGAAAAGCAGTCTTTATATCGTCGGAGAAGACTTCTGATCTGTTGCTGCTTACTCATAGGAAGACTTGGATTCACGTCGAAGTCTGGTTCGGGGACAATGCTCATCGGGGTAGATGCGGCTGAATCCGAGAGGACAAAGGCATTGCTGGTTTCCACAATTTCCTCGATGTATGCGATTGTCGTGCCCTTGTTGATGTGCTTGAACTCTTGGCTGAAGTTGCTGAGCATAACTTCCACCTGCCCTCCGTGGAGCCGAGCGATCCCTCTTGCGACGCAAATTTCACGGGCGAGCAGTAGATGTTGGTCGCCCTCGATGACGCCTTCTATGTCAGCGGGTGTTTCAGTGCCGACGGAAATAATAATGCTGGCGCGCGGCGGGATGCTCACTTGATCTTCGAGCACACTCAAGGCGTGGTGACTACGACAGCTCTCCGGTGGTATCGCTTGATCTTGTGACAGCGTTATCGACTTCGACTTCAGGTCGATGACTGCGTCATGTTGACTCAGGAAGTCCATGCCGAGAATGACGTCTCGTGAACACTGTTGTAGGACAACGAAGGTGGCAGCGTAAGTCCGGTCATGAACGGTAATTCTTGCCGTGCAGATCCCAGTCGGCGTAATCAGGTGTCCTCCAGCGGTGCGTATTTGAGGGCCTTCCCATGCAGTCTTAACTTTCCTCAACTGGGCGGCGATGTATCCACTCATGACGGAGTAATCGGCTCCTGTGTCTACTAAGGCGGTGACTGCGTGGCCGTCGAGAAGCACGTCGAGGTCGGTGGTTCTTTGTCTGGCGTTACAGTTAGGTCTCGGCGTCGGATCGCGGCTGCGTCGTGTTGAACTGAAGCTGGAACGTCGCATCGTCAAGCCGTCTTTTGTCGGTGTAGTCTTGGCTTCCTGACTTCGTCGGAACGGCGGCGTGTCGTCATTAGGTCGTCGGGATGGTTTCTTCGTCGTCTTCGTCGGTGGCGGAGGATCTTCGTCAGTTCGACGAACAGCAACCGCACCTCCTCGGTTGCTGCTTTTAGTTTTCCGGATATGGGCTCGCAGAGCGGCCCCGGGCTGGGCCGGTGTATGGTCGGCGCTGCGGCGACAGGTAGCGGCCTGGGGACGGCGAACGGGATGGCCGTCGAGGGCTCCACTGAGTAGCGGCGAGGTAATCGGCGATGTCACGTGGGAGCTCGCCAAGCTGTGGACGCGGCGCATTCACGGCGAACCCTCGCAGTCCCATCTCCCGGTAGGGACATCGTCGGTAGACATGACCCGCTTCTCCGCAGTGGTAGCATAGCGGGCGGTGGTCAGGAGCGCGCCAAATGTCCATCTTCCTCGCGTAGGTGTGCTGGGCGACGGGTGGTCGTGCTGGCGGTGGCGGCGGCGGACGACGGAACTGCGGCGTGACAGGGCCCTGGCGCGGTCGCGGAGGGGGTCCTTGACGGCGTGCGACGGCGGCGTAGGTCATCGCTTCTGGCTGGGGTTGCGGTAATTGAGGTTGCACCTCCTTAACTCCAAGCGACCGCTGAACCTCATCTTTGACGATGTCAGCGATCGAGGCCACTTGAGGCTACGACGACGGCAGGACCTTGCGCAGTTCTTCGCGCACAATGGCCCTGATGGTCTCTTGAAGGTCGTCCGAACCTAGTCCTTGGATGGCATACTGCGGCGTGTGCCCCTGGCGGTTATATTGCCGGGTGCGCATCTCCAGAGTTTTCTCGATCGTCGATGCCTCTGCAGAAAACTCAGCCACAGTCTTCGGTGGGTTAGGAATAAGTCCAGCGAAAAGGTCTTGCTTGACGCCGCGCATCAGGAAGCGAACTTTTTTCTCCTCCGACATGTCCGGGTCGGCGTGCCGGAAAAGACGGGCCATCTCCTCCGTGAAGATTGCGATCGTCTCGTTTGGCAGCTGCACTCTGGTTTCTAGTAGAGCTTGGGCTCGCTCTTTTCGCACGACGCTTGTAAACGTGTGCAAGAAGCCGCTTCGGAAAAGGTCCCACGTCGTTAAGGTGGCTTCCCGATTCTCGAACCACGTCCTGGCGGCGTCTTCCAATGCGAAATAGACATGCCGCAGCTTGTCGTCGCTGTCCCAACTGTTAAACTTAGCGACCCTCTCATACGTTTCGAGCCAGGTTTCCGGATCCTCGAATGTTGATCCGCGGAACGTCGGAGGTTCCCTGGGCTGCTGCAGCACGATGGGGGACGCTGGGGCTGCCATTGGGGTTGCCTTGTCCACAATCTTCTTGGTCTTCTCAGGTAGAAGTCCGTGCTCCGGGGGCAGCTGTTGAAGACGGCGGCTTGCTCGATGCTCCGGGACTACGTTGGTGTTTTCTTTGTGCTCCGGGCTTGGATCACGGCTTGTCGGGGGCGTCCGGTACATGAACGAAAAGCACCTCCACCAGATGTCACCGGGTAGTTACGGTGAAGAAAGCAAGAATACGGTGGAATACAAAACTAGCTTTTATTGGGCGAACCTGTGCCCACAAAAACAGGCTACACTTATAGCACAACGATAGCGGCGAACACGGTCGGCAATCGTCGGAAATCTGATCAGCGGGTCAAGCGCGTCGGCTTTTATAGATCAGTCGTCGAATGCTCCAGATTAACTGATCGGACCCGCGTGTCTTCCACAAAGTTCTACACCATTCGTGTCACGCGATGAAATCTGATAACACAAGGTTCGGCGACAACAGACACGCGGATAGAAGCGTCGATAACTTTCCAGAAACGTCGGATACATGCAGGCGCGTCCCTCGCTCTGCGATTACAGTTGTTAAGCGGCGAAACGTGGTTTCCCGATAAAGATAAGTACACGTGTCAATATAACATCGCACTTATGAATTTCACACTCATGACACAAATGCAAGCCTCTTGCAAGAGAAAAAGGAAGACAAGAAACAAAAAAGCGCTAGAAAGCCATCCATCCGCATAGGACTGACGTTGTTAAATTAAAATTCCTTCATGACTGTCAGAGGTTCGAGCCTCGACAGCACATCCGGTACACACTCTTGCATTTTCTGCATTTCAATAAATAGGGACATACACTCTCTGAAATATATACGCGCTGGCCGAGCGTCGGTGTCGCAATGGTACCCGGCCATGCGAGCTCGCCATATAGAGTGGAGGGCATTCTACATAATAAGGTCATACGGTACTCCGTCTTCATCTTTAATTGGCAGATACCTAATCCCTTGGGGTACACCGGTAACTCCTTTTTCAGCGTTCGCTTTAAAACGTCCCAAAAGAAAACCGCCGCCCGGCAATGCAAGAAAACATGATCAATGGTCTCCGGCTTCTGACAGATCAAGTAGTGGGATCGCCACGGCACAAGACAGCCTCGTTTTTCCACAAAAGACTTCATAGAGAGCGTTCCTGTGTGGAGCCTAAAAAAGAAGGTTTTAACCCCTGGTGGCACCTGCATTCGTTTCACGCGTTTAAGGACGTCTTGTCCTGGCCCTCCACTGTATATGGCTCTGAATAACGGCACTGGGAACACAATGTCGCACACATCTTTATACAGTGTTTTCCTTTTCACGTGACACAGATAATCGTTTGAAAAACGAACTGAAAGGAAACGCACACTGTCGGCCACTTCCTTAAAATAACCACGCAGTGTTCCGGTCATGCTTGCCGTACTAACAACATATGCAGGCAATGCGTCGTTCAACCTGAGCTGACATACGGTGCGCAAAAAAGGATCGCGCACATCGCGAAAAAACAAAAAGCGGGTGACAAGCTGTCGAACAAAAAGATGCGCCAAGCCCAGCCCCCCTTCCTTCACGTGCCTGAACAGATTTGTTCGGCTACACCTTTCCCAGGTAGAGCCCCAGATAAAAACCGCGAACACTCTGTGCAGCTTTTGCACGTTTACCCTTGAACAGTACAACGTCTGCATGACATACCACAACTTCGTAATAAAAAACATGTTACACACCGTTGCCTTAGCGAAAATGGACAGATTGATGCCTTTCCACCTTTCTGCTTTTTCTCTAGTTTGTTTTGTTTGGTTCATCCAGTATTCATCGCTATTTTTGTAACTGTCCATGGGAATACCTAGATATCTGGTCGAGGTTCTTATCCAGCTCACATTTGCAAAATTGTCCGGGGCCGAAGCCCACTCTCCGTGCCACAAACCAAGCGACTTGCCCCAGTTCACTCTACTGCCCATCACATCGCAAAAATTTTTCACTACCCTTATCGTTTCCGTCACACTTTGTTTGCTTGTACAACACACTGCGATGTCATCTGCGTATGCCAAGAGCTTCACTTCTGTGTCTGCCAAGCTCTAACCGCGTATTTGATCATTTTCAATTATGGCCAAGCACATAGTTTCTATGTACATCCCAAACAAAAGAGGACTGAGGGGGCAGCCCTGACGCACAGAACGCATGACGTTAATGGGGGCCCCCAATGATTTATTCACAATTAAGCGTGTTGTGCAGTTCTGATACGCCAACACCACTCCCTCAGCGATGATGGAACCAATATTACCGTGATCCAAAATGGCAAACAAAATACCATGCGCCACACAATCAAAGGCTTTCTCGAGGTCGAGCTGAAGCACTGAGACTCCGCCCAAGGTGACGTCGCAGCACTCGAGCACGCACCGCATCGTGTGAATATTCGAAAAAATCGACCTTCCTTTGATCCCACACGTTTGGTGATCTGCGACGATTTCCTTTATTACACTTTGAAGTCTGGCTGCCAAAACATTCATGAAAATGTTATAATCTACATTGGTTAAAGATATCGGCCTCTAAGATGTCACTAGCCTAAGTTTCTCCACTTGATCACTCTTAGGGAGGAGTATGGTATGCGCTTTGTCAAAAGAAGGTGGCAAAGCTTTGTTCTCACACGCATCACTAAACAGCTGTGTTAGCAACGGTGACAGTTCCTTCTCGAAAGCTTTATATAAACAAGCGCCCAGGCCGTCAGGTCCAGGTGATTTGCCTTGATTCAAATCCTCAATTGCCTTTTCAACTTCGCTTTCTGTTATTTTCTCTTCTATTCGTTCTTTTGTGTCGTCAATCAATCGCGGCATGCGACCGAGTAAGACCTTTTTGAACTCGTCTACATTCGCTTCTTGAAACGCAAAGAGGGAGTGGTAATACTCTAAAAACGCTTGACCTATAGTCTTTCTGTCGTCGGCAGTTGTGCCATTCCATAGAATCTTATCGACGTGATTCCTTCGACCTTGCGCTCTTTCAAGTCCAAGCGCCGTTTTAGTGGGCGTCTCTCCAGCTACTAATGCATTTGTTCTTGCGCGCACCATCGCACCTTGATACCGTTCTTTGTCGAGCTGCTCGATTTTTTCTTTAATGGTTCGCACATCTTGTTTATACGCCCCTGGCTCTTCGCACTCAAGCGCTATCAGCTGCTTAAGTGTCTTTCGCAAGCTCTTTTCTTTCATTTCCTTCTCAAACTTTAAACAGCTCGATCTTTCACAGGCTTTCATTTTTACGTTTTGCTTGAAACCTTCCCATTTCTCGGCTGTTTGACTATTTTCCTCACAAACCTCCCTAACGGCCTCATGTACTGCCTCTACAAATGGTTGGTCTTTTAGTAGTAAGGCGTTCATTTTCCATAGGTCCCAATTAAAAGATTCTCTCTTCCTCTCCGTGCCTATGTTACATTTCACAAAGCAGTGATCTGAGAACAATACTGGTGCCACAGAATAACTATGGCACTTTGGAATCATGTCTTGCGATATGTACATGCGGTCTAACCTCGCGTGACTAATAGCTTGAAATCGCGTGTACATTACTTCCCGCTCCCCCTCCAGACACTCGCAAACATCGTCCAGTTCATTTCACTTATTAGTTTAGTCAACACATTGCTGCTTCTATCACGAATACCAGCATTATTGGCTCTATCCCGAGCACTCAATACACAATTAAAATCCCCCAACAAAATCATGCACTTATCGCTGCAAATATACTGAAAAAGGTTCTCGAAAGATAAGGTGCGCTCTTCAACAGAATTCGGCGCATATATGCACATGACTCGAAATTCAATTTCACGATAAACAAAATCACAAAAAAGAATCCTTCCGGACTGACATGAAAATACACTTTGAACAACAAGATCAGGCAACATCTTTACAAACAGAACACAACCGGCGGACGTCCCTACCGCGTGACTCACGACCGCATAATATCTAGTCGTGAAACGCCGCACCATGCTCCCGGTCTCCTCCTCTCCGTCAACCTTGGTCTCCTGGACGGCTAGTACGTCTATGTCTTGGTCAGTGACCAACCGTAGGACCTGACTTTGCCTACGACTAGCCGCCAACCCTCTCACGTTTAATGTGGCGATACTAAGTGACGGTAAGAGAGCCATCTTAACTAAGAAAAAAAGAAGGCCTGGAGCATGGTGCCTACCCTTCACAACTAGCCCTCGGCTAGCCGCCTCCGGGACCTTCCGGCTTGCTGGCGTTGGTCACCGTCCCCACTTTGACAGCAGGCTTTTTTTCTTGCGGAATATTAGGTTTTGGTTTGAAGCCCATCCACCTCCCATGAGGCGCCTTCGACGGTGGACCCTCGTTGGTGCTGGTTGCACTACCGTCCCGGTCCTTGGTCGCGTCGGGGGGGGCGCTTGACTGGGGCACCGAGAGTTGCAGTCTGCTCACCGTCGTTGGTGTCCTCGTCCTGCAGCATTGCTGTCGTGTCGTCATCGGGTGCCTCGTCGTTAACGCTCCCCGTAGCATGACCCACTGAAGACAGGACCTGTACCGTCTTGCACGTCTTCTCGCCAGCCTCAGCCACCGTGCCTTCTGCGCCGACGATTGATGTCCCACTGACTATCGCTGTCGGAACCAGGTCTCCGGTTCCTTTGGCGGCGTCCTCCGTCTGGACCACGTCCATAACGTGCTCTGCAGCAACGTCACTCGTTGCTGGTCCTGTCACGGCTGCATACGATTTGACGCAGTCAGCATCAACGTGGCCGAAACGCCTGCACCTTGAACAGCGGGGAACCTTACAATCTCGGCGGACGTGTCCCGTGCATTGGCAGCGCAGACACTGCATGGGCCTCCCGGGAACGACCACCAATGCTAGCTCTCCGCCGACGCGCACCTGATGAGGCAGGTCTTCCAGTTTTACGCCGCGGTTCAGCTTCAGGAGCACGGTCCGGGTAGTAGAGATCTTATCACCCATGCCTTGGACACGCCACAGCTCTCGGCTCACCTCTTTCACCTTGCCAAATGCTGCGAACGCCGTCCGGATGTCCTCATCGGAAACGCCGTGCAGCAGCCAGTGAAGCCTAAGCTTCACCTGCTGGTCTTCTGGGTCAACAATCACGCACCGTCGTCCCTTCACTTGCATTTCCTTCATGGCCAGCAGGCGTTTTGTGGCAGTCGCATCACTGAGAGTCACCGCCCAGACGTGGTTAATCTGGTACGCCCCTATGCATACCACGTCAGGTAGCACGCCCGTCGGCAATAGGGCGTCCCCGAAGTCTTCAACCTTGTAGGGTCTCGCACGTACATCCCCGTGTAAAAACTTGGCGTTGATCATTACTCGTCTTTTCGGCAGTTGCGTCAAAATAAACGGGTACTCCTTGTCTTCGTCGGTAAGCCTGTTTCCGCGGCCAAAAGTGGCCGCTGTCGCTGCTCCACTGGAGCCCATGATTCTGCTGGCCACTCAGCTCGGCTGCCGGAAGCAGAATGTGCGCCACTGGGGATTGAGTGCAGGAGAAACCTAAGTGAGCATATATCGGGTAGCAATGGAATGATAAATTGCCGTACGTATGCGGTCTTTTTTTCTCGAATGTCGAATATAAAAGACCATTCCCCAGGTGAGGCTCGAACTCACAACCCCGGCATGGCTCACGAGAACTGTCGTATAAGTACCGTGCGCTAACCAATTGCGCCACTGGGGATTGAGTGCAGGAGAAACCTAAGTGAGCATATATCGGGTAGCAATGGAATGATAAATTGCCGTACGTATGCGGACTTTTTTTCTCGAATGTCGAATATAAAAGAACATTCCCCAGGTGAGGCTCGAACTCACAACCCCGGCATGGCTCACGAGAACTGTCGTATAAGTACCGGGCGCTAACTAATTGCGCCACTGGGGATTTTTTTTTTATTGCTGGTCTTCGACATTGTACAAAGCACATAATACAGAACACAATTACAATACACAATTAACAAATACAAAACATTTTGAAAGGATATACATGCCATCAGTCCTATAAGGACTGGCGTTGTCGAATTAAAATTATTTCAATGCTGTCATAGGTTCTATCCTAGACAGCCATTTGGGTACACATTCTTGTATTTTCTTTATTTCAATGAAACGAGACATACTTTCGCGGAAATACGTACACGCAGGCCCAGCGTCCGGGTCGCAGTAGTACCCAGACATCCTTGCACGCCATAAACTATGGAGGCCCTTGACCATTATTAGGTCGAAGGGAACCCCGTCGTCATTCGTTACCGCTAAGTACCTGATTCCATGCGGATTTAATGGTAACTCCTTCTTCATTGTTCTTTGTAGGACATCCCAGAAGAACACTCCGGCCCAGCAATGCAAAAAGACGTGGTCTATTGTTTCTGGTTGCTTGCAAATCAAACAGTGCGAGCCCCAGGATACAAGAAAGCCACGTTCTTCCATGAATGTCTTCACTGAGAGTGTTCCTGTGTGTAATTTAAAAAAGAATGTCTTTACCCCAGTAGGCACCTCCATATTTTTCACTCGCTTAAGGACATCCAGTCCTGATCTTCCGCTGTATAGCGCTCTGTACAATGGCACTGGAAATACAATATCGCAAATATCTTTATACAATGTTTTCTTTTTAACGTTACATAAATACTCAAAAGAAAAACGCACAGAAAGAAAGCGCACACTATCTGCAACTTCTTTAAGATAGCCACGAAGCGTTCCGGGCATACTATCTGTACTAGCAATAAGTGCCGGCAAAGCACCTCTCAACCTGAGTTGGCATACAGTGCGCAGAAACGGATCACGCACATCACGAAAAAACAAAAACCTGTTCACAAGCTGGCGTACAAAAAGATGCGCCAAGCCCAGCCCCCCTTTCTTCACGTGCCGGACCAGATTGGTTCGGCTACTCCTTTCCCAGGTAGAGCCCCAGATAAAAACCGCGAACACTCTGTGCAATCTTTGCACGTTTACCCTTGAACAGTACAACGTTTGCATGACGTACCACAACTTCGTGATAAAAAACATGTTACACACAGTTGCTTTTGCGAAAATCGACAGGTTGATGCCATTCCACCTGTCTGCCTTTTCTCTTGTTTCTTTTGCTTGGTTCGTCCAGTATTCGTCGCTATTTTTGTAACTGCCCATGGGGACACCTAAGTACTTGGTCGGGGTTTTTATCCACCTCACATTTGCAAAAAGGTCCGGGGCCGAAGACCACTCTCCGTGCCACAAACCGAGGGACTTTCCCCAGTTCACTCTACTGCCCGTCACATAACAAAAATTTTTCACTACCCTTATTGTTTCCTTCACACGTTCTTTGCTTGTACAACACACCGCGATGTCATCTGCATATGCCAAGAGCTTGATTTGTGTGGCTGCCAAGCTATACCCGCGTATTTGCTCATTCTCAGTTATTGCCAAACACATAGTTTCTATGTAAATGTCAAACAAAAGAGGACTGAGAGGGCAGCCCTAACGCACAGAACGCATGACGTTAATGGGGGCCCCCAATGACTTATTCACAATTAAGCGTGTTGTGCAGTTCTGGCACGCCAACGCCACTCCCTCAGTGATGATGGAACCAACATTAACGTAATCCAAAATGGCAAACAAAATATCATGAGAGAAAACAATCAAACGCTTTCTCGAGGTCCAGCTGGAGCACCGCGACTCCACCCGAGGTGGCGTCACAGTACTCCAGCAGGCACCGCATCGTGTGAATATTCGAAAAAATGGACCTTCCCTTAATACCACACGTTTGGTGATCTGCCACTATGTCATTTATGACGCTTTGAAGTCTGGCAGCCAAAACTTTCATAAAAACCTTATAATCAATATTGGTTAAAGATAGTGGCCTGTAAGATTTTAGCCGAAGTTTCTCCACTTGGTCACTCTTAGGGATGAGTATGGTATGAGCTTTTCCAAAAGAAAGCGGCAAAGTTTTGTTATCATACGCATCATTAAACAGCTCTGCTAGTAACGGCGACAGTTATTTCTTAAAAGCTTTATATAAACACGCGCCCAGACCATCCGGTCCAGGTGATTTGCCTTGGTTCAAATCATCAATCGCTTTTTCAACTTCACGTTCTGTTATTTTCCATTCCAATCGTTGTTTTGTATCGTCACTCACTCGAGGCATCCGAGATAGAAAGGCCCTTCTGAACTCGTCTATATTCACTTCTTGAAACGCAAAGAGTGACTGATAATACTCTAGAAACGCTCGGCCTACGCTCTTACTATGGTCGGCAACTGTGCCGTTCCATAAAATCCTGTCAACATGATTCCGTCGAGCTTGCGCTTTTTCGAGTCCCCGCGCCCGTTTAGTGGGCGTCTCTCCAGCTACTAATGCATTTGCTCTTGCTCGCACAATCGCACCTTGATACCGTTCCTTGTCAAGCTGCTCGATTTTTTCTTTAATGGCTCCTACATCTTGCTTATACGTCCCAGGCTCTTCGCACTCCAGCGCTATCAGCTGCTTAAGTGTCTTTCGTAAGCCCCTTTTTTTCATTTCCTTCTCAAATCCTAAGCAGCTCGATCTTTCTAAAGTTTTCATTTTTACGTTTTGTTTCAAGTATTCCCATTTCTCTGCTATTGTTTCACTGTTTTCTTCACTTACTTTCCTGACGGCCTCACGTACTGCCTCTACAAATGGCTCGTCTTTTAGTAGTAAGGCATTCATTTTTCATAGTTCCCAATTAAAATCTTGTTTCTTCCTCTCCGTGCGTATATGACATTTCACAATGCAGTGATCTGAAAACGATACTGGTGCCACCGAATAACTATGGCACTTTGGAATTATGTCTTGCGCGACGTATATGCGGTCTAACCGCGCATGACTACTGCCTTGGAATCGTGTGTACATGACTTCCCGCTCCCCCTCCAGGCACTCACAGACATCGTCCAGTTCATTATCACTAATTAGCTTAGTCAACACACTACTGCTTTTATCGCGAATACCAGCATTATTGACTCTATCCCGAGCCCTCAAAACACAATTGAAATCCCCCAACAAAACCATGCACTTATCAGTGGTAATATACTGAAAAAGGTTCGCAAAAAATGAAGCGCGTTCTTCCACAGCATTCGGTGCATATATGCACATGACTCTGAATTCCAATTCACGAAAAACAAAATCACAACAAACGATCCTTCCGGTTTGACATGAAAATACATTTTTAACAACAAGGCCAGGCGACTTCTTAACAAACAGGACACAACCGGCGGACGTCCCTACCGCATGGCTATAGTGCCTAGAATATACTGGCTAGTGTGCCGTCCGCGGCCTCTCGGGTGGCACAAAATGCAATGAATGCCTGCGGCTGCCACTAGGGGCGCTGCAGTGCAGGTGGGTGCCGCGGCACCTTCCGGTCTTCGTAGCCCGCCGTGTTTCCACGGCATCGGCAAGCGGGCTGCTGCGCTTTTTGTTTTTATTAAGCTGTAGCAGCAGCACAGCTCAAATGTGGGCAGCTGATTTATAAATCAGGGTTTGTTTCGATTACAACAGGCTTCTCTAGCGCTTGTCGCTTACGTGAAAAGCGTGTGCTAGCTCAGCTGGGCTTCGAGCGGGGAACCTGATGTGTTTCTATGCTGGCGAAGAGAAAACGTAATTTCTAAGGCAAATGCCTTGATCTCCATGTTCCAAGGCCGTGTTGCGAGGTACAGAACATATCACACGATCCAAGGAAGGCTAGAAACGAACCAAAGCATGTCCAGCCGTGTATAGGAGATGCTAAATGATTAGCAAGTTCAATTATTCATTATAGTGATTGGATTAAGGGGATAAGGCTGAATAAGAGGGATTAAGGTGTATTAATTAAGGATTCTAGTGAATTAGAGTAGGCTTTACAAGGCTTTCGCCTTCGTACGTGTATATCTTCGGCGATAGCGAAGGACACTTGTTTTTTTATTCTAGCGATGATGGCAGCGTAATTTTTTAAGGGGACGTTTCAGGTTACATTTTTCATTCTAATAAAGTAAAGGAATTCTAAGGTTACGTTACTGTTCTATTGATGTTATATTAATGCATAACCATTCAAAACCTCTGTAACCGATCATCTTTTGAAATGACTTGAATTTCTGTGTTCTTTCTTTGTATTTTATTTACTGCTAGCTATTTCTGCCTACTATCTTATTGTTGTCCTCATAGGTTTGAATGTTTTTGATGGTTTGTAAACCATGTACCCATCTCCTTATAATTACCATTGGGCCCAGAGGATAGGATAATAAGCAAAAAAAAATGCCTGTAAAATGGACTGCACGTGGTGTTCCGTACGTGTACTATACATTTTTTTTATACCTGGTAAATACGTGCAGATTTCTTTTTATGTCTGATATACGTGAACAAAAATAGGAAACAGATATTTCATTTAAGCGTAACAAAGATTTTATTCATGCGTAACAACAGTCAATCGCAGGCATATAAGACAGCCCTAGATGAGATAATGCACACATACATGAACAGATCGCGCAGTGACGCAGTTTCAGGAGCTTCTGCCGTTGCCTTTGCGCTTCCCTCTCTTTGTTGATGCCTTTTACACACACACACACACACACAAAAACGAAACCTCAAGAAAACAAAGAACTTTGCAACTGCTGTCAAAAGCTGGTTTTTCATGCTCTGGGCACCCTGGTTGAGTAAAGGCCAGCTGTCTGCAGCTGACTTGAAAAATCTGCTATACTCGCTACATGTAACTTGTTTTTGCTGAAGAACACACTAAAAGCATCTTCCCCGGCCTTCACAGCGGTTGACGTCTGGCTAAGATAGACAAGCAAGGCCTCCATTGTCAAAATGGGAAGTGCAATAATGAAGCAGCGTCTGTACTAGCTTCAGCTTTACTTACGCAAAGGAAGCCTGCACAATGTGCTCAAGAATTTTGGGCAGTAATCTATCGTGCAACATAACCTGCAGTATATTAGATCAAAGCACTACTGCTCGTTTTTTCTTCTTTTTTTTCCTGGTACTCGGGAAAAGTAAGCTGAATGCTTAGCAAACTCAGGTAATATCGTGGGTATAGCTTAGGGTTTCAGGCGTGGTCACGATGGAAAAATACTTCCACCGTGGGCGTGTTTTATCGCGGGGTATCTCATGGACAACGTCATTCACGGTGATAGAGAACGCGCGCTCGACTAAGCTGTTTTCGAAGTGTTTTTCACAAACCGCAGCAGTTGGTGCCGGCCTTCTGTCCGTTCTCCCGATCATTCTTGCTCATTCCGCTGCCGCTTCGTATCAGATGGTAGAGTGAACAAGGATACACGCCCTTTGTTCGAGCGGTAACCGCTTCCACACAACGGCACAAAGCAGGTCCTCTCCCTGCACTGTCTCACATTCGGCATTTTTTCACCGCCGCCGCATAGTTCTCGCAATGACAGGCACACGAACATAACAGCCACGCACTCACTCTTTTGCAGCACCAAGCACAAACACGCAACGCTGTAATAACACTGAAAACGCCAACACAGAAACCGACGCAACAACTGCGAAACTGATATGCGAAGCAGACGACACGCGCAGTCTGCACCCACCCGTGTGGCAGCGACCTCTGCCGGCCATCGTGGGCATTCATTGCAGGCGGCGCCACGCTCATCCATTGAAAAGAGCTGGTGCACGGCACACTAGCCAGTATATTCTAGGTACTATAGCATGGCTCACGACCGCATAATATCTAGTCATGAAACGCCGCACCATGCTCCCGGTCTCCTCCTCTCCGTCAACCTTTGTCTCCTGGACAGCTAGAACGTCTAGGTCTTGGTCAGCGGCCAACCGTAGGACTTGGCTTTGCCTACGCTTGGCCGCCAACCCTCTCACGTTTAGTGTGGCAATATTGAGCGACGGATTAGGAGCCATTATGAACTAAAGTATGAGATAGACCCGGAGCATGGTGCTTACCTTTCACGACCAACCCTCGGCTAGCCGCCCCCGGGACCACCCGTCTTCCCGGCGTTATTCTTTTGCTGTGCTTTGTCACCAGGCTTTCTCTCGGGCGGAACATTTGGCTTCGGCTTGAAGACCGACCGCCTCCCAAGAGGCGTCTTCGCTGGTGGCACGTCACTTGTGCTGGATGCCGCGCTGTCCTTGTCTCCGCCCTCGTCACGGGGGCGCTTGGAGGTGACACCGAGACTAGCCGCCCGGTCCCCGTCGTTTGCATCCTCACCCTGTTGCATCGCTGACTCAGTCTCCTCGCGTTCGCCTTCATTAGCACCTGCCTTCACAGGGTCTTCGTCCCTCTCGACACGTGCAGGCCCAGTCACCTGCTCAGCACCCTCGACTACCTTGGCTTGAGCGACCTCCGGTACCGTCGTGGCATTTGTCGTCAATGAAGGCACTTGCACACCGGCTCCCTTAGCAGCTTCTTCTGTCTCGACTGCGTCCATGACGTGCTCTGCAGCAACATCACTCACTGCTGGTCCTGTCACCGCCGCGTAAGATTTAACGCAGTCAGCGTCGACCTGGCCGAAACGTCTGCATCTCGAACAGCGGGGGACTTTGCAATCACGGCGTACATGTCCTGTCCCTTGGCAGCGCAGGCACTGCATGGGCCGCCCAGGTACGACCACCAATGCCAGCTCTCCGCCGACGCGGACCTGGTGAGGCAGGTCTTCCACTTTAATGCCGCTTCTCAGCTTCAGTAGCACGGTCCGGGTGGTCGAGGTCTTGTCTCCCATGCCTTGGACGCGCCAACGCTCCCTGCTCACCTCTTCTACCTTGCCGAAGGTTGTGAATGCCGCCCGGACGTCCTCGTCGGAAACGCCGTACAGCAGCCAGTGAAGCCGGAGTTCCACCTGCTGGTCCTGAGGGTCGACGATGACACATCGACGCCCTTTCACCTGAAGCTCTTTCAGGGCCAGCAGGCGTTTTGTTGCAGCTGCGTCACTGAGGGTCACGGCCCAGACGTGATTGACCTGGTAGGCCCCGAGGCACACAACTTCCGGCAGCAGGCTTGTGGGCGTAAGCGCATTCCGAAAATCCTCGACCTTGTGCGGCCTCGCTCTTACATCACCGTGTAAAAAGACGGTGTTGAGAACAATTCGTCCTTTTGGCAGTTGGGGCAAAATAAACTGGTAGTCCCTTTCGTCGTCATTGCTGAACCTGTTTCCGCGGCCCAAAGTGACCGCTGTCGCCGCCCCGCTTGAGGCCATGATTCAACGATCCGATCAGCTCGGCTGTCAGAAGCAGAATGCGCCACTGGGGATTGAGTGCAGCAGAAACCTAAGTGAGCATATATCGGGTAACAATGGAATGCTAAAATTGGCATGCGTATGCGGACTTTTTTTCTCGAACGTCCAATATAAAAGACCATTCACCAGGTGAGGCTCGAACTCCCAACCCCGGCATGGCCCACGAGAACTGTCGTATAAGTACCGTGCGCTAACCAATTTCGCCACTGGGAATTTTTTTTTATTTATTGCCTGTTAGCGATACAATACGAAAAAACATGAAATGACTCAATTCACAATTTTGAATTCAAAGGAAAACCACAATCACAATGAAATGAGGCGATAAAAACACTGTATTACACATTATACAGCTTGGTTAAAGGTATTTTGTTGTCGTGAGGTGATCAAAGATCCATAGCCATTCTGGGGGCTCGCATAAAGACCTATATGCGTCCCGTACATATACAATATTTTCAACAAAATACTCTTTTGCTGGTCGTGCAACTTGGTCTGCATTTCTGACCACCATTCGCGTCCTCCAGAGACTGTGCATGCACAACAGCATTATTAGGTCATACGGCACCGTCTCTGTTTGCTCAAAAGGCAGAAACCTTATCCCGAAAGGCGTTAATGGGAAATCTTTTTTGAGAGTTCTCTGTAGGATGTCCCATAAGAATATGGAATACCAGCAATTCAAAAAAATATGCTCTAGAGTCTCTGGTTTTTTACAAATGATGCAGTTGGCGCTACCAGGCACAAAGATACCTTTTTCCTGGAGCCAAGATTTGACAGGTAGTGTGCCGCAGTGTAACATAAAGAAAAAAGTTTTTGTAGAAGCCTTCACAGGGAAACCTTTTACACGTTTCAGCACATTCCGCTGTTGTCCTAAATGATATGCTGAACGATAAATTGGTGTAGGGCACATGACATAAATAAGGTCCTTGTAAAGCTTCTTTCTGGAAACATCTGACAGATAATCTACTGAAAAATGCGCTCCCAGAAAACGGATACTATCCACAACTTCACGCATAAATCCTTTCACAGTTACATTACGAAGCGTGTGTGACGTAACAATAAAATCAGGCAATGCATCACACAATCACAGTTGAATAACAGTGCGCAAGAACGCGTCACTTTGGTCGCGAAAAAACACAAATCTCGAAACGACCTGTTTCAAGAACAAATGAGATAAACCTACACCTCCATTACCCACCGCATGAAATAAGTTTACACGACTCATCCGTTCCCAACCAGATGCCCACAAAAAAAACAGCAAATATTCTGTGCAATTTCTGTACACAAATCCTTGACATACACAACACTTGTAACATATAAAACACTTTCGCTACCAAAAACAAGTTACACACCGTCGCACGGGTGAAAATAGACATACTTCGTCCGCCCCACTTTGATGTCTGCGCTTTCATTTTTTCAGTTGGCTCTGCCCACTGGCTCGTTGCATCTTTGTAATATTGAAGCGGAACACCAAGGTAGCTGGATGGCACAGTTGTGAACTTTATGCTTTCATAGCATTCTGGCTTATCTTCCCATTCTCCGTGCCAGAAACCTAAACATTTCTGCCAGTTTATGGCACTGCCAGTAAAGCTACAAAATTCTTTGGCATCTTTTACTGCTTCTTTAATGCTTGTTTTGTCTCCACAAAAAATTGCAATGTCATCTGCGTAAGACAAGATTTTGATTTCATGTGTGAAGAAACGGAAACCTCGTATATTCTGGTTCTTTTGCACTTTAAGACAAAAAGGTTCCACGAACATTGCAAATAAGAATGCTGATATCGGATCTCCCTGTTTCACACCAGTTACAACTGATATTCGATCACTTAATGTCTTATTAATTATTAGATTGGTAGTACAATCAGTGTAAGCCATCTTTGCCCCATCAAGGACCACCTTGCCAACGTTAGTGTATTCCAGTAATCTAAAGATCGCCTCGTGTGCTACCCTATCAAAGGCTTTCGCAAGGTCCAGCTGTACCATCGCCACGGGCCCGCATACCATATCACAACACTCCAGTACACTTCGAGCTGTATGAACATTCGTAAAAATTGTCCTCCCCCTTATGCCACATGTTTGGTGTTTACAAACTACCAATGTTATTACACTTTGCAGTCTTTTAGCTAACGCTTTCATGAATATCCTGTAATCAACATTTGCAAGACTTATCGGCCGATATGCTTCCACTGAAATTAATTTCGAGGGGGCATCTGTTTTAGGTAATAGTACAATATGGCTTGTTCTAAAAGATGGAGGCATTCCACGGCTGTCATACGCTTCATTAATAACATGGTAGAGTATTTCAGCCAATTCCTATGTCAAAGCTTTGTAGAATGACGCGCCAAGGCCATCAAGCCCAGGCGACTTTCCTACATTTAAATCTTTTATTGCTGTTTCGATTTCATTAACACTAATGGGAGCTTCCAGTGTACTTTTCGCATCGTCGTCCAACCTCGGCATTAGTGACATAAATTCTGTAAAAAAGCCTTCGTGTACAGGTGTCTTACACCCCAGCAAAGCCGTGTATCTTTCAACAAATGCTTTCTGGATCACATTTTGATCAGTCGTGACTTCATCACGATAGCAAATTCTTTTGATTTCGTTCTTTGCGCCGTAGCATCTTTCGTCTCCCAGTGCACGCTTGGTTGGGGTTTCCCCCAGCCAGAGCCGTTCAGCCCGCGCTCTTATCACGGCCCCTCTATATTTTTCAGCTTCCATGGCTTCCATCTTTCTTTTAACTTCTTTAATCTCTTTTGAGAACAGCCCAGGTATTGTGGTTTCAGCATTTAAAAGATAGTCCAGAGTATTTCGCAGTTCTTTTTCTTCCTGTTTAGGTTTGTGCCGCAGTGCGCATGCTCTATCAATTGCAGTAATTTTAACATCGATTTTAAATTGTTCCCACAACGAACCAATCCTGTCAGACTTATCAGAGTTAACAGCTTCAATTCTTTCTGCCACTGCCCGCATAAAAGTTTCATCATGCAGCAACTTTTCGTTAAGCTTCCAAAGATTCCAATTAAGCTGTGAAGTTTTTCGTTTCGTGCCTATTGACCAGGCTATGGTCGCTGAAGCTTACACGCTTTACCATGTATTTGAAGCATAATGACATAAGGCTTGCTGAAATGTATGCGCGATCTAACCTGGCATGACTCGCACCTTGGAAATGCGTATAGTGCCCACAATTACCACGGAGTACATCCCCCACATCAAACATATTATTTTCTTGTGCAATTGTGTTCAATAGATCAGGGCTCAAATCTCTAATAGGTACATTTTTGACTGTGTCCTCAGGCAAGCATACACACTTAAAATCACCAAGAAGCACAACTTTCCTTTCACAAGACAAAAACGGTTCAACATACTCGAAGAAAACCTTGCGCTCCCTCTCTCTATTCGGGGCGTAGATGCACAAAAGGCGCCACTCAGCTTCATTAAAAGAAAAATCACACAGGACTAGCCGACCATTTTCACTGGTGAGGACTGCTCCCTCTAATATTCCGATACTATTGCGCAAAAAAAGGGCACATCCTCCGGACTTGCCAGCAGCATGACACACACAGACGTTATATCTTGCTTTAAAGGTCTCGACCATGCGGTCTGTTGCTTCATGACTCTCGATTTTTGTCTCCTGAATAGTCAAAATATTGCCACGTGCGTTTATTTCAGCTTCTAGCGACGCGAGGTACGCCGGTCACAAGCGACGCGAGTTGGGCAGGCGCGTCGCTTGACGCGTTTCGATCATGCACGCGAACCGTATAAATGCGGGACCACCGCCTGCGCTGGCTCAGTCCGACGAACGCCCCAGACGCGCTTGCTGCTTTCGCCGTCACCGCGTTGTTCACTTGATTTCGGGCACAAGTTCGCCCATTAAACTCTTTTTACATCTAACGTCAACGCAGTGTTCCTTTCTGTCTGCCTGCGTGCCAGGTAGCCCACCGTGACCTACGTGACATTTTGGTGGAGGTGCTGGGTAGGGTGACGGGGACCTGAAGCGACGTGGGGTGGCATCTTCGGTCGCTCGAAGATAGGCTTCAATTTCTCGAGGCCGTTGGCCAGGAAGAGGTCGTGGGGCGTCGATGTTGTACCCGCAGAGGCCCATCTGACGGTAGGGGCATTCTCGAAGGAGGTGGCCGGCTTCACCACAGTGAAAACAAAGCGGTCGTCGATCTGGGGTTCTCCAGATGTCAGTCTTCCTCGTGGTGGTTTGCCGAAACGTGTTTGAGCGGACGGCCTGCTGCGGACGCGGCGGTGGCTGGTAGGCTTGGCTGCGTTGAGGTGGCGCGTACGTTTCCCGTCGCCAGCTGGTCGGCCTCACTTGGCTTTGCAGAGCGGCGGCGTAAGTTGAAACGCGTGGCTCCTGGCAAGGTGGCGATATGGCTGGCGCCGTTTCGGCAGGATCGAGTGTGCCCAGCGCTTGTTGTACCTCGTCCCTTACAACGTCGGCGAGCGAGGATATTTGTGGTTGCGGACCCGGTAGCAACTTGCGCAGCTCGTCGCGCACGATGGCACGGATGGTATCTCGAAGGGCCACTGCGGAGGTACTTCGGGAGTCATCGCAGTCTGACGGAGGAGTGCGTAAGTTGCGGTCGTATTGCTTTGCGCGCAGCTCGAGCGTCTTCTCGATAGTGGCTGCTTCGCTAATCCATTCGGCGACGGTCCTCGGCGGGTTGCGAATGAGAGCAACGAAAAGTTGCTCCTTGGCGGCCCTCATAAGGTACTGAAGCTTCTTGTCTTCGGTCATGTTGGCATCCGCGTGGCGGAAGAGCTTTTGCATTTCTTCCGCAAAGACGGTTACGGACTCGTTTGGATGCTGCTGGCGAGTCTGAAGCAAGGCCTCAGCTCGTTCTTTGCGCAGAATACTTGCGAAAGTTGCAGATAAGTGCCTCTTGAAAGCCTCCCACGTTGTCAGGGACAGCTCCTGGTTCTCGTACCAGGTTCTAGCAGAGTCTTCGAGAGAGAAAAAGACGTTCCGAAGTTTGTCTTCGTCAGACCACTTGTTGAAGGTTGCAACTCGTTCGTAAAGTTCCAGCCAATCTTGTACATCTTCGCAAGTGGAGCCGCTAAAAAGCGGAGGTACTCGCGGCTGCTGGACGACGAGCGGCGCAGGTGTAGTGGCGGCTTGCATTGGTGACGTCGAGCGGTGGTTCACACGGCGACCAGGGGCAGGTAGTGGTCCCAATTCAGCCGGCAGTCCTTGAAGTCGGCGGCTGCTCCGGGTTTCTTCTTTCTTGTCTTCTCTGGAGCTGTCTTCTGCGTCGCCAGCTCCAGATGCACTTGGGCTGGTGTCCCGGCTTTGAGGGGGTGTCCGGGGCATAAGCACCTCGGAGCACCAGAGCGTGGTGGTATCTATGTCATTATCGAGCATTAGGCGACTAACTTGCACTTGCCGTCGTCTTGCTGTCAATCCCCGCACATTCAACGTTGCTATACGAAGTGCAGAAAGATTTGGGTCCATTGTCTTATTTTTTTTCACAATACCTAATACGCTACGCAAAAACAGGCGAGGGAGACTTACATCACCGGTCAGTGTGCACAGTAGGCGGATTCGTCCACACGGGTAATTAGCCCGGCTTCTACTTTGAAGACACTCAACTCAACCAGTCTGAACATCATTGTCCTCGTACATACAGTTGAACACAAGAAGGCAAAAAAGTACCCCCGCTAACGCCGAGGCACTCGCGGCCCTTGGAACCGGTCTGGTGGGACCGTCGGCTTGGACTTGAAGCTGCTCCTACGAGTGGTCGTTGACTTCAGCGGCGGTGGTCCCACAGCGCTCGTTGGGACGGAGCAATCCTCGTCGCTAGCCACCTTCTCATGAGGTCTCTTAGTAACGGCTGTTGCAGGTTGACTTCCTTTTTCACTTTTCGGGAGTGCCTCGTTCTCCGAGTCATTCGGCGAAGTCGATGCGCCACCTCCGAGATTTGTTTCCATCTCGGGAGTACTTTCGGTTGTGCTTGGGTGGGCCGGTTGTCGTTTTTCGTCCTCCGTTCTTACTTCTTTGCCCTTATCAGAAGACGCTACAGGCTGGTTCTCTTGCCTGCTCGCCTGATGCCCACTTCCCACAGAAGCTTCTTCGGCGTCGGCCTGGTCCATAAGGTGCTCTTGCACAATGTCGCTTCCACCTGTTCCGGTTACATTGGCATAGCTGCGTAGACACTGGCTCTCCTGGTGGCCATAGCGACGGCAGGCACCGCAGCGTGGTAGCCGGCACTCGCGCCGTATGTGACCGGTGCCGTGGCACCGGAGGCAGAGCGGCGCTCTACCAGATACGAATACAAGTGCGTTGTCTTCGCCTATGCGCAACTGGTGCGGCAGGTCTTCGACCGTCACACCGGACTTCAGGCGCAAGGACACCAAACGTGTGTGCGAGCCCTTCTCGTAACAGCCTGAGACACGCCACTTCTCTTTGAAAATTTCAATAACTTTGCCAAAACGTGCCAAAGCCGTTCGAACTTCGTCGTCGGGCGTGGTGAGCAGGAGCCAGTGAAGCTTCATCCGCACATCCTGTTTGCACGGGTGAATAACCACGCACCGGTGCTCCTTGACGCTGAACGCCTCGAGTGAAAGTATCTTTTTCTTTGCGTCTTCATCCTTGAAGCCTATTGCCCACACATGATTCATTTGATAGGGCCCCAAGGGCCATCACTTCTGGCATAAGCTGTACTCTGACAAGCGCATCGCGAAAATGTTCTACGCGATACGGTCTTGCTTTTATGTCTCCGTGCAAAAACACTGTCTTAGAAACCGTCATACCTGAAGGCAGATGAGGCTAAACAAACTGGTATTCCTGTGTAGTCGACTCCGTAAACCTGATTCCACGGACCTGCTGGGCCGCTTCAACCGCCCCAACGGAGCAAGACATTCTACGACCGTACCATACGGTATCCGGAAGTAGAATCCTGCGCCACTGGGGATTGAGTGCAGCAGAAACCTAAGTGAGCATATATCGGGTAACAATGGAATGATAAATTGGCGTGCGTATGCGGGCTTTTTTTCGTGAATCTGCAATATAAAAGAATATTCCCCAGGTGAGGCTCGAACTCACAACCCCGGCATGGCTCACGAGAACTGTCGTATAAGTACCGTGCGCTAACCAATTGCGCCACTGGGGATTGAGTGCAGCAGACACCTAAGTGAGCATATATCGGGTAACAATGGAATGATAAATTGGCGTGCGTATGCGGACTTTTTTCGTGAATCTGCAATATAAAAGAATATTCCCCAGGTGAGGCTCGAACTCACAACCCCGGCATGGCTCACGAGAACTGTCGTATAAGTACCGTGCGCTAACCAATTGCGCCACTGGGGATTGAGTGCAGCAGAAACCTAAGTGAGCATATATCGGGTAACAATGGAATGATAAATTGGCGTGCGTATGCGGACTTTTTTCGTGAATCTGCAATATAAAAGAATATTCCCCAGGTGAGGCTCGAACTCACAACCCCGGCATGGCTCACGAGAACTGTCGTATAAGTACCGTGCGCTAACCAATTGCGCCACTGGGGATTTTTTTTTCTTTATTACCTTCTTGGTACATGACAATGAAAGACATACAAAACACTGATATCGCTTTACAAGTAAAAGATGCGAGCGGTGCACTGGCCAGCTCACACCAAAGGATTAAAAGCGTTTCAGTTTGGCGAGGTCATCCATTAATGGGAGCCATTTCGGCTGTTCTTTTTGAGCCTTAAACACATCTCTTACATAAGATACATTTTCAATGAAATAGTCTCGTACAGGGAGAATAACTTCATCTGCATGCCTAAACGCCATTCGATTTTTCCATATACTGTGTAAGCTGATAAGCATAAACATGTCCCACGGCACTTCGTCACCGCTATCTACCGATAGAAATCTTATGCCGTAATGTGATATTGGAAGCTGCTTTTTTAAAGTTCGCTGCAAGACGTCCCAGTGAAATACAGCGTGTGTGCAGTGAAGGAACATGTGATCTATAGTCTCCGGTTTTCTACAGATTAGACAATTTGTGGACCATGGGACAAATATTCCTTTCTCTTGTAGCCATGGTTTCACGGGCAGTGTGCCAGTGTTCAGCTGAAAGAAGAATGATTTCATTGAGGGCCGCACCAACATTTTTTTCACTCTCTTAAGTACATTCCCTTCAGAGCCAACACAGTATATGGAATGGTACAAAGGTATAGGCAACATAGTATCAATAAGGTCTTTATAAAGTTGTTTCCTTCTAACATCAGCAAGATACTGTGCAGAAAAGCGAACTTTCAAACACTGAAAAGCGCGCACAACCTCCCAAAGAAAGCCCCGCACCCGTACACGTTTCACAGGGCTGGATGATACAACATATTCAGGCAGTGCCTCTTTCAAGCAAATTTGCATTACCGTACGCAAGAAAGCATCTTTTTGGTCTCGGAGGAACATAAATCTTGACACAAGTTGCCTAAGAAACAAATGAGCCAAACCTAGGCCACCCTTTCCAACGGACAAAAATAGATTTGTGCGACTTGTCCGCTCCCAACTCGACCCCCAAATGAACACTGCGAAAGCTCGGTGCAATCTCTGGACGCTGGTCCGTGACATACACAGTGCCTGCAGCACATACCATACCTTGGCCACCAAAAAGAGGTTACATACTGTGGCCCGAGCAAAAATTGAAAGATCGCGGCCACCCCATTTGTGCGTACATTCGCGTGTGCGCTCATTTTCCGCTTCCTAATATTTTGCAGGTTCTTGATATTGGTCTAGTGGCACTCCCAAGTATTTGACAGGTGACGTTGCCCACTGAACGCTCTCAAACATTTCAGGCGCATAATCCCATTTTCCGTGCCAGAAACCAAAACACTTTTCCCAGTTTATCCCACTTCCGGAGGCTTTGCAAAACCTAGCCGCGTCCTTCACCACTTCAGTTAGACTTTCCCTATCTTCGCAAAATATGGCGATATCATCCGCATACGCAAGTACTTTAACTTCAGTGGACAACATCGTGAAGCCACGCACTTTTTCGTTTGATATAATTTTCAGGCAAGAATGTTCGAGATACAGTGCAAACAACAACGGAGACAATGGGCACCCTTGCCTCACGGAAGAACGAACTGTGATACTTTCACTCAGCTGCTTATTAACAATAAGGTTTGCCGTACAACCAGCATATGCCATTTTGACACCTTCCAAGAGCACTCGGCCGACATTCACGTGTTCGAGGATACAAAACAGAACATGGTGGTTGACGCGGTCAAAGGCCTTTTCCATGTCCAGTTGCAACACGGCTACACGTTTATCAAAAGCATCGCAGCATTCTAATATGCTCCGTGCTACGTGAATATTTGTCGTTATCGTACGTCCTTTAATCCCGCACGTTTGGTGCTGGCCTACAATAGCTTTTATGACATTCTGCAACCTTCTGCCCAGAACCTTCATGAATATTTTATAGTCCACATTCGTGAGACTTATGGGCCGATACCATCTGACTGACACTCTCTTAACCGGGTCTTCACTCTTCGGTACTAGGACGATGTGACTTCTTCGGAAGGACGGAGGCATCATCTGCTTTTCGTATGTTTCTTGAATTACGCTGTGTAGAATATGCGCCATGTCAGACCTAAACGCTTTGTAAAAAGCTGCGCCCAGCCCGTCGGGACCAGGTGATTTTCCGGAGCTTAACTCGTCGATTGCGCGCTCTACTTCCGCTGCACTAATCGATGCCTCGAGCCCCAGCTTGACTTCATCCTCTAAGATGGGCATCAGTGCCAAGAACTCCGCCGCGAGGCCTTCTTCAACACGTGACTCGTGACCCAGTAGTCCTTCGTAATAATCAACAAACGCACGTTGAATAGTATTAGAGTCACGAGCCATTTCGCCCTTGTACTCTATCGCTTTTATATCGTTCTTTACTGCATATCGTTTTTCGTCGCACAGGGACCGCTTTGTCGGCGTCTCGCCAAACCACAACCGTTCTGCACGTGCGCGTATGACCGCTCCTTTATATTTCTCTTTATCCATCAGTTCTAACTTATTTTTTGTTTCTTTTATTTCTTTTTCGTACTGGCCCGGCTGAGCACTTTCCAACCTCAGCAGCAAATCTAAGCGGCTCTGAAATTCTTTTTCGTCTGCCTTGTTTCTTTGACGTAGCGCACTCGCTCTTTCTATAGCGATCATTTTTATTTCTTCTTTAAAATGCTCCCATTTCTCAATAACGTCCCTCTGATCACCCGTTTGCAAACAGTCAATTTTTTCTTTTACTTTAAACACAAAACGTTCATCCTCAAGAAGCCTTATATTAAATTTCCATAGTTCCCAGTTGAACTTCGACCTTTTGGTCTTCGTTCCTATTGTAACCATAACCATGCAATGATCGCTGAACGCAACGTTTTTAATCAAGTAGTCACTGCACATTGGGACCAGGCCAGCAGACGCATAAACCCTGTCAAGTCTTGCATGACTTGCTTGTTGGAAATGTGTGAACTGCAGACGGGCACCTTCTGACAGAGCACTACCGACGTCTTCTAAATTGTGCTCCAGGACAATTGCGTTCAAAAGTAACGAGCTCTGGTTTCGAATGGTCGCGTTAGTAACTCTGTCTTCGGGCATGCATACGCAGTTGAAGTCACCCATCAGAATAATGTATCTAGGAGACTTCAGATAGGGCTGAACCATTTCGAAGAAAGCTTTGCGCTCATTTTCCTTATTTGGGGCATACACACACATTACGCGCCACTGTAAATCAAGATACGAAAAATCACACATCACAAAACGCCCGGTGTTGAAAACTAACAGATTCTTCAATAACACCTAAAGAATTTCGAATTAAAATGGTACACCCTCCTGACGTACCAACAGAATGACTGACGCATACATTGTAACGGCTTCTAAAAGGCTCAACCATGCGGTTCGTCTGAGCTTCACTTTCCACCTTGGTCTCTTGCACTGCCACTACGTCCACATCGTTCTCAAGCAGGAGGCGGCTTAATTGATACTGACGCCGCCTCGCTGCCAGTCCCCTTACATTAAAGGTGGCAAATTTAAGTGCTGCTTCTGTTCTGCCTGCCATTTGCGCGATAAATTAAATAGGCCGAACGGCTTCGTGCTCACCTTCAGCCTTAATACACCGAGAAGTGAAGCTCAGCAATTTTCCCTTCTCAAGAGTTCTCGAGCCCGCCCAAGAGGCGTGCTCGCGTTCTGCAGCAGGCTGGCGCAGCCTCAGCGCGCTGGCCGTCGTAGTCCTGTTGTGGGTCGCCTCTCGTCCCTTGTCAAGCCAGAAGGGAGCCATGGTTGCTACGTCGGTGTAGTCTTCGCCGGCTTTTTGTCCGGCGGGATGTTGGGCTTCGGGCGAAACGTCGGCCGGCGCTGCCCTCCCGATTTGGGGGGCGGTTCGTCGATACTCGCAGAAGGATGCTGAACCTCTTCGACACAGGCCTTGTCGTGTGTCCTCTTTGCTGGAGCGCTACTCATGCTTGTTTGGACGACGTCCATGCCTTCTCCCTCCTCTTGAGGTTTTCCATGCACTGCTTCCGTAGCAGTACTTGTGCTTCGCTCCGCTGCGTCAATCTTCGGGGCTACAACAGCCTGCTTCGACGCAGTGGTCTGGTCTTCAGTCAGTGTCGCTGCCACGCCCCCCTAGACGGCGTTAGGCGCTGCCTGCGGCGTATTCTTTTCTGCTGTTCTCGCTGCCTCCTCGGATTCGTCCGCATCCATGAGAAGTTCGGAGTCGTCTTCTCCTCTCATGTGCCCTGTGACATTTGCGTACGTTTTGACGCACTGCGATTGGTCATGCCCGAAGCGACGGCACTGACTGCAACGGGGAACTTTGCATTCCCGTCGGACGTGTCCTGAAGTATGGCACCTTAGGCAAAGCGGGGCTCTTCCAGGAACCACAACGAGGGCCTGCTCTCCAGCAATGCGTAGCTGGTGAGGCAGGTCATCAATTGTGACTCCAGGCTTCATCTTCAAAGACACACAACGCGTTGACGAACCTTTGTCCATGACTCCCTGAACGCGCCAGCGTTCCTTGGCGACTTCCGTCACCGTTCCGTAAGGTGCAAAGGCTGTTCGCACATCTTCGTCTTGCACGTTGTACAAAATCCAGTGGATCTTTATCCTCACGTCCTGGTCGTCGGGATCAATGACAATGCACCGTCGTTCTTTAACAGTCACTTCACGGACTGAAAGCAGCTTCTTCGTTCCGTCAACACTCTTGAACGTGATAGCCCAGATGTGATTCATCTGGTACGCCCCCAAGGCGACAACCTCGGGGAGCAGTGCCAAGCGAACCAGTGCGTCGCGAAAATCCTCGACCTTGTAGGGCCTTGCTCTGACGTCGGCGTGCAAAAACAGCGTATTTGCAACAATTCGACCTGTTGGTAGCCGCGGCAAAATAACTTCATAATCCTGGTCACTCGAGCCAGCAAACCTGATTCCACGGCCAAGCTGGGCCGCTGATACCGCTCCGTTGGAGCACATGATGCGCACGTCCGTCACGCTCGGTGGCCGGAAGTGGCGCGCCACTGGGGATTGAGTGCAGCAGAAACCTAAGTGAGCATATATCGGGTAACAATGGAATGATAGAATGGCGTGCGTATGCGGACTTTTTTCGTGAATCTGCAATATAAAAGAATATTCCCCAGGTGTGGCTCGAACTCACAACCCCGGCATGGCTCACGAGAACTGTCGTATAAGTACCGTGCGCTAACTAATTGCGCCACTGGGGATTTTTTTTTTGCCGGTCTTTGACATTGTACAAAGCACATAATACAAAACACAATTACAATACACAATTAACAAATACAAACATTTTGAAAGGATATACACGCCATCAGTCCTATAAGGACTGGCGTTGTCGAATTAAAATTCTTTCAATGCTGTCAGAGGTTCTATCCTAGACAGCCATTCGGGTACACATTCTTGTATTTTCTTTATTTCAATGAAACGAGACATGCTTTCGCGGAAATACGTACGCGCAGGCCTAGCGTCCGGGTCGCAGTAGTACCCAGACATCCTTGCACGCCATAAACTATGGAGGCCCTTGAGCATTATGAGGTCGAAGGGAACCCCGTCGTCATTCGTTACCGCTAAGTACCTGATGCCATGCGGATTTAACGGTAACTCCTTCTTCATTGTTCTTTGTAGGACATCCCAGAAGAAAACTCCGGCCCAGCAATGCAAAAAGACATGGTCTATTGTTTCCGGTTGCTTGCAAATCAAGCAGTGCGAGCCCCAGGGTACAAGAAAGCCACGTTCTTCCATGAATGTCTTCACTGAGAGTGTTCCTGTGTGTAATTTAAAAAAGAATGTCTTTACCCCAGTAGGCACCTCCATATTCTTCACTCGCTTAAGGACATCCAGTCCTGATCTTTCACTGTATAGCGCTCTGTACAATGGCACTGGGAATACAATATCGCAAATATCTTTATACAATGTTTTCTTTTTTACGTTACATAAATACTCAAAAGAAAAACGCACAGAAAGAAAGCGCACACTATCTGCAACTTCTTTAATATAGCCACGAAGCGTTCCGGGCATACTATCTGTACTAACAATAAGTGCCGGCAAAGCACCTCTCAACCTGAGTTGGCATACAGTGCGCAGAAACGGATCACGCACATCCCGAAAAAACAAAAACCTGTTCACAAGCTGGCGTACAAAGAGATGCGCCAAGCCCAGCCCCCCTTTCTTCACGTGCCGGAACAGATTGGTTCGGCTACTCCTTTCCCAGGTAGAGCCCCAGATAAAAACCGCGAACACTCTGTGCAACCTTTGCACGTTTACCCTCGAACAGTACAACGTTTGCATGACGTACAACAACTTCGCGATAAAAAACATGTTACACACAGTTGCTTTTGCGAAAATCGACAGGTTGATGCCTTTCCACCTGTCTGCTTTTTCTCTTGTTTCTTTTGCTTGGTTCGTCCAGTATTCGTCGCTATTTTTGTAACTGCCCATGGGGACACCTAAGTACTTGGTCGGGGTTTTTATCCAGCTAACATTTGCAAAAAAGGCCGGGGCTGAAGGCCACTCCCCCTGCCACAAACCGAGGGACTTTCCCCAGTTCACTCTACTGCCCGTCACATCACAAAAATTTTTCACTACCCTTATTGTTTCCGTCACACTTTCTTTGCTTTGTACAATTTTGCTTGTACACCGCGATGTCATCTGCATATGCCAAGAGCTTGATTTGTGTGGCTGCCAAGCTATACCCGCGTATTTGCTCATTCTCAGTTATTGCCAAACACATAGTTTCTATGTAAATGTCAAACAAAAGAGGACTGAGAGGGCAGCCCTGACGCACAGAACGCATGACGTTAATGGGGGCCCCCAATGATTTATTCACAATTAAGCGTGTTGTGCAGTTCTGGTACGCCAACGCCACTCCCTCAGTGATGATGGAACCAACATTAACGTAATCCAAAATGGCAAACAAAATATCCTGAGAGACACAATCAAACGCTTTCTCGAGGTCCAGCTGGAGCACCGCGACTCCACCCGAGGTGGCGTCACAGCACTCCAGCACGCACCGCATCGTGTGAATATTCGAAAAAATGGACCTTCCCTTAATACCACACGTTTGGTGATCTGCCACTATGTCATTTATGACGCTTTGAAGTCTGGCAGCCAGAACTTTCATAAAAACCTTATAATCAACATTGGTTAAAGATATTGGCCTGTAAGATGTTACTAGCCTAAGTTGCTCAACTTGGTCACTCTTAGGGATGAGTATAGTATGAGCTTTTCCAAAAGAAGGCGGCAAAGTTTTGTTATCATACGCATCATTAAATAGCTCTGTTAGTAACGGCGACAGTTCTTTCTTAAACGCTTTATATAAACACGCGCCCAGACCGTCCGGTCCAGGTGATTTGCCTTGGTTCAAATCATCAATCGCTTTTTCAACTTCACGTTCTGTTATTTTCCATTCCAATCGTTGTTTTGTATCGTCACTCAATCGCGGCATGCGAGATAGGAAGGCCCTTCTGAATTCGTCTATATTCACTTCTTGAAACGCAAAGAGTGACTGATAATACTCTCGAAACGCTTGGCCTGTGCTCTTGCTATCGCCGGCAACTGTGCCGTTCCATAAAATTCTGTCGACATGATTCCGTCGAGCTTGCGCTTTTTCGAGTCCCAGCGCCCGTTTAGTGGGCGTCTCTCCAGCTACTAATGCATTTGCTCTTGCTCGCACCATCGCACCTTGATACCGTTCCTTGTGAAGCTGCTCGATTTTTTCTTTAATGGCTCCTACATCTTGCTTATACGTCCCAGGCTCTTCGCATTCCAGCGCTATCAGCTGCTTAAGTGTCTTTCGTAAGCCCCTTTCTTTCATTTCCTTCTCAAATCGTAAGCAGCTCGATCTTTCTAAAGCTTTCATTTTTACGTTTTGTTTGAAGTATTCCCATTTCTCTGCTATTGTTTCACTGTTTTCTTCACTTACTTTCCTGACTGCCTCACGTACTGCCTCTACAAATGGCTCGTCTTTTAGTAGTAAGGCATTCATTTTCCATAGTTCCCAATTAAAATCTTGTTTCTTCCTCTCCGTGCCTATATGACATTTCACAATGCAGTGATCTGAAAACGATACTGGTGCCACCGAATAACTATGGCACTTTGGAATTATGTCTTGCGATACGTATATGCGGTCTAACCGCGCATGACTACTACCTTGGAATCGTGTGTACATGACTTCCCGCTCCCCCTCCAGGCACTCCCAGACATCGTCCAATTCATTATCACTAATTAGCTTAGTCAACACACTACTGCTTTTATCGCGAATACCAGCATTATTGACTCTATCCCGAGCCCTCAAAACACAATTGAAATCCCCCAACAAAACCATGCACTTATCGCTGCAAATATACTGAAAAAGGTTCGCGAAAAAAGAAGCGCGTTCTTCCACAGCATTCGGTGCATATATGCACATGACTTTGAATTCCAATTCACGAAAAACAAAATCACAAAAAACGATCCTTCCGGTTTGACATGAAAATACATTTTTAACAACAAGGCCAGGCAGCTTCTTAACAAACAGTACACAACCGGCGGACGTCCCTACCGCATGGCTAACGACCGCATAATATCTAGTCGTGAAACGCCGCACCATGCTCCCGGTCTCCTCCTCTCCGTCAACCTTTGTCTCCTGGACAGCTAGAACGTCTAGGTCTTGGTCAGTGGCCAACCGTAGGACTTGGCTTTGCCTACGCTTGGCCGCCAACCCTCTCACGTTTAGTGTGGCAATAGTGAGCGACGGATTAGGAGCCATTATGAACTAAAGTATGAGATAGACCCGGAGCATGGCGCTTACCTCTCACGACCAGCCCTCGGCTAGCCGCCTCCGGGCCCGCCCGTCTTCCCGGCGTTATTCTTTTGCTGTGCTTTGTCACCAGGCTTTCTCTCGGGCGGAACATTTGGCTTCGGCTTGAAGACGGACCGCCTCCCAAGAGGCGTCTTCGCTGGTGGCCCGTCACTTGTGCTGGATGCCGCGCTGTCCTTGTCTCCGCCCTCGTCACGGGGGCGCTTGGAGGTGGCACCGAGACTAGCCGCCCGGTCCCCGTCGTTTGCATCCTCGCCCTGTTGCATCGCTGACTCAGGCTCCTCGCGTTCGCCTTCATTAGCACTTGCCTTCACAGGGTCTTCGTCCCTCTCGACACGTGCAGGCCCAGTCACCTGCTCATCACCCTCGACTACCTTGGCTTGAGCGACCTCCGGTACCGTCGTGGCATTTGTCGTCAATGAAGGCACTTGCACACCGGCTCCCTTAGCAGCTTCTTCTGTCTCGACTGCGTCCATGACGTGCTCTGCAGCAACATCACTCGCTGCTGGTCCTGTCACGGCCGCGTAAGATTTAACGCAGTCAGCGTCGACGTGGCCGAACCGTCTGCATCTCGAACAACGGGGGACTTTGCAATCACGGCGTACATGTCCTGTCCCTTGGCAGCGCAGGCACTGCATGGGCCGCCCAGGTACGACCACCAATGCCAGCTCTCCGCCGACGCGGACCTGGTGAGGCAGGTCTTCCACTTTAATGCCGCTTCTCAGCTTCAGTAGCACGGTCCGGATGGTCGAGGTCTTGTCTCCCATGCCTTGGACGCGCCAACGCTCCCTGCTCACCTCTTCTACCTTGCCGAAGGTTGTGAATGCCTCCCGGACGTCCTTGTCGGAAACGCCGTACAGCAGCCAGTGAAGCCGGAGTTTCACCTGCTGGTCCTGCGGGTCGACCATGACACATCGACGCCCTTTCACCTGAAGCTCTTTCAGGGCCAACAGGCCTTTTGTTGCAGCTGCGTCACTGAGGGTCACGGCCCAGACGTGATTGACCTGGTAGGCCCCGAGGCACACAACTTCCGGCAGCAGGCTTGTGGGCGTAAGCGCATCCCGAAAATCCTCGACCTTGTACGGCCTCGCTCTTACATCACCGTGTAAAAAGACGGTGTTGAGAACAATTCGTCCTTTTGGCAGTTGGGGCAAAATAAACTGGTAGTCCCTTTCGTTGTCGTTGCTGAACCTGTTTCCGCGGCCCAAAGTGACCGCTGTCGCCGCCCCGCTTGAGGCCATGATTCAACGATCCGATCAGCTCGGCTGTCGGAAGCAGAATGCGCCACTGGGGATTGAGTGCAGCAGAAACCTAAGTGAGCGTATATCGGTTAACAATGGAATGATAAATTGGCGTGCGTACGCGGACTTTTTTCGTGAATCTGCAATATAAAAGAATATTCCCCAGGTGAGGCTCGAACTCACAACCCCGGCATGGCTCACGAGAACTGTCGTATAAGTACCGTGCGCTAACCAATTGCGCCACTGGGGATTGAGTGCAGCAGAAACCTAAGTGAGCATATATCGGGTAACAATGGAATGATAAATTGGCGTGCGTATGAGGACTTTTTTCGTGAATCTGCAATATAAAAGAATATTCCCCAGGTGAGGCTCGAACTCACAACCCCGGCATGGCTCACGAGAACTGTCGTATAAGTACCGTGCGCTAACCAATTGCGCCACTGGGGATTTTTTTTATTTATTTATTGCCGGTCTTCGACATTGTACAGAGCACACAAAACAGAACAAAATTACATAAATAACTACAGACATTTTGAACAAAAGATGAATGCCATCAGTCCAATAAGGACTGGCGTTGTCTTATTAAAATTCTCTCAATGCTGTCAGAGGTTCTATCCTCGACAGCCACGCGGGTACACAATCTTCTCTTTTATTTATTTCAATGAATCTAGACATGCTTTCTTTGAAATACGTACGCGCAGGCCTAGCGTCCGGGTCACAGTAATACCCAGACATCCTCGCACGCCATAAACTGTGAAGGCCATTCAGCATTATTAAGTCGAAGGGAACCCCATCCTCATTTTTTACCGCCAGATACCTGATTCCATGTGGGTTTAGCGGTAACTCTTTCTTCATTGTTCGTTGTAGGACATCCCAGAAGAACACCCCGGCCCAGCAATGCAAGAAGACATGGTCTACTGTTTCAGCTTGCTTGCAAATCAAGCAGTGAGATCCCCAGGGTACAAGGCAGCCACGTTCTTCCATGAATGTCTTCACTGAGAGTGTCCCTGTGTGTAGTTTAAAAAAGAATGTCTTCACCCCCGTAGGCACCTCCATTTTTTTCACTCGTTTAAGGACATCCTGTCCTGGTCTTTCAGTGTATAGAACTCTGTACAATGGCACTGGAAATACAATGTCGCAAACATCTTTATATAATGCTTTCCTTTTAACTTCACTTAAATAATCAAACGAAAAACGAACAGAAAGAAAGCGCACACTATCCACAACTTCTTTAAGGTAGCCCCGAAGCGTTCTCGGCATACTATCAGTACTAACGATAAGTGCCGGCAAAGCGCCTCTCAACCTTAGTTGGCATACCGTACGCAGAAATGGATCACTCACATCCCGAAAAAACAAAAATCTGTTGAACAGCTGTCGTACAAAAAGATGCGCCAAGCCCAGCCCCCCCCTTTCTTCACGTGCCTGAACAGATTGGTTCGGCTACACCTTTCCCAGGTAGAGCCCCAGATAAAAACCGCGAACACTCTGCGCAGCTTTTGCACGTTTACTCTTGAACAGTACATCGTTTGCATGAGGTACCACAACTTCGTAATAAAAAACATGTTACACACTGTTGCTTTTGCGAAAATTGACAGGTTGATGCCGTTCCATCTTTCTGCTTTTTCTCTAGTTTCTTTTGCTTGGTTCGTCCAGTATTCATCGCTATTTTTGTAACTATCCATGGGAACACCTAGATATCTGGTCGGGGTTCTTATCCAGCTCACATTTGCAAAATTGTCCGGGGCCGATGACCACTCTCCGTGCCACAAACCAAGCGACTTGACCCAGTTGACTCTACTGCCCATCACATCGCAAAAATTTTTTACTACCCTTATCGTTTCCGTCACACTTTGTTTGCTTGTACAACACACTGCGATGTCATCTGCATATGCCAAGAGCTTGACTTCTGTGTCTGGCAAGCTGTAACCACGTATTTGATCCTTTTCAATTATGGCCAAACACATAGTTTCTATGTACATCCCAAACAAAAGGGGACTGAGGGGGCAGCCCTGACGCACAGAACGCATGACGGTAATGGGGGCCCCCAATGATTTATTCACAATTAAGCGTGTTGTGCAGTTCTTGTACGCCAACCCCACTCCCTCAGTGATTATGGAACCAACATTAACTTGATCGAACATGGCAAACAAAATATCATGAGAGACACAATCAAAGGCTTTCTCAAGGTCGAGCTGGAGCACTGCGAATCCGCCCTAGGTGACATCACAGCACTCGAGCACGCACCGCATCGTGTGAATATTTGACAAAATCGACCTTCCTTTGATACCGCACGTTTGATGGATGGATGGATGGATGCGAAACTTTAATCAAGGTCCTGAGGTACGCGACTCGGCTATCTCGGCACGTTTGATGACCAGCAACTATTTCCTTTATGACGCTTTGAAGTCTGGCTGCCAAAACCTTCATAAAAATCTTATAATCAATATTGGTTAACGATATGGGCCTGTAAGATGTCACCAGCCTAAGTTTGTCCACTTGATCACTCTTAGGGATGAGTATGGTATGCGCTTTGCCAAAGGAAGGTGGCAAAGCTTTGCTAACATACGCATCATTAAACAGGTTTGTTAGCAACGGCGACAGTTCTTTCTTGAAAGTTTTATATAAACAAGCGCCCAGGCCATCAGGTCCAGGCGATTTGCCTTGGTTCAAGCCATCAATCGCCTTTTGAACTTCGCTTTCTGTTATTTTCCCTTCTATTCGTTCTTTCGTGTCGTCACTAAATCGAGGCATGCGACCGAGAAAAACCTTTTTAAACTCGTCTACATTCGCTTCTTGAAACGCATAGAGCGACTGATAATACTCTAGACACGCTTGGCCTATGCTCTTACTGTCTTCAGCAATTGTGCCGTTCCATAGAATCTTATCGACGTGAATCCTTCGACCATGCGCTTTTTCAAGTCCAAGCGCCCGTTTCGTGGGCGTCTCCCCAGCTACTATTGCATTTACTCTTGCGCGCACAATCGCTCCTTCATACCGTTCCTTGTCAAGCTGCTCGATTTTTTCTTTAATGGTTCGCACGTCTTCTTTATACGCCCTAGGCTCTTCGCACTCAAGCGCTATCAGCTGCTTAAGTGTCTTTCGTAAGCCCTTTTCTTTCATTTCCTTCTCATACTTTAAGCAGCTCAATCTTTCTAAAGCTTTCATTTTTACGTTTTGTTTGAAGCATTCCCATTTCTCTGCTATTGTTTCACTATTTTCCTCACTTACTTTCCTGACGGCCTCATGCACTGCCTCTACAAATGTCTCGTCTTTTAGTAATAAGGCATTCATTTTCCATAGGTCCCAATTAAACTGTTCTTTCTTCCTCTCCGTGCCTATATGACATTTCACCAAGCAGTGATCTGTAAACGATACTGGTGTCACGGAATAACTATGGAACTTTGGAATCATGCCTTGCGATACGTATATGCGGTCTAATCGCGCATGACTACTACCTTGAAATCGCGTGTACATGACTTCCCGCTCCCCCTCCAGGCACTCACAGACATCGTCCAGTTCATTATCCCTAATTAGCTTTATCAACACACAACTGCTTTTATCGCGAATACCAGCATTATTGACTCTATCCCGAGCCCTCAAAACACAATTGAAATCCCCCAACAAAACCATGCACTTATCAGTGCTAACATACTGGAAAAGGTTCGCAAAAAATGAGGCGCGCTCTTCCACAGCATTCGGCGCATATACGCACATGACTCTGAATTCAAGGTCACGAAAACAAAAATCACAAAAACAATCCTTCCGGATTGACATGAAATACATCTTTAACAACAAGGCCAGGCAACTTCTTAACAGAACACAACCGGCGGACGTCCCTACTGCGTGGCTCACGACCGCATAAGATCTAGTCGTGAAACGCCGCACCATGCTCCCGGTCTCGTCCTCTCCGTCAACCTTTGTCTCCTGGACAGCTAGAACGTCTAGGTCGTGGTCAGTGGCCAGCCGTAGGACTTGACTTTGCCTACGCCTAGCCGCCAACCCTCTTACTTTTGGTGTGGCAATAGCGAGTGACGGATTAGAAGCCATGCTGAACTAAAGTATAAGGTAGGCCCGGAGCATGGTGCTTTCCCTTCACGACCAGCCCTCGGCTAGCCGCCTCCGGGACCGCCGGCCTTCCCGGTGGTGTTCATCTGCTGCACTTTGTCACCAGGCCTTCTCTCGAGCGGAACATTTGGCTTAGGCTTGAAGGCCGACCGCCTCCCTTGAGGCGCCTTCGCCGGCGGCCCGTCACTACTGCTGGATGCTGCGTGGTTCTTGCCTCCGGCCTCGTCACGGGGGCGCTTGGATGTGGCACCGAGACCAGCGGCCCGGTCCCCTTCGTCAGCGTACTCGCCCTGTTGCATCGCTGACTCGTCGTCGTCCCGTTTAGCTTCACTAGGGCCTGCCTTCGCAGGATCTTTGTCCTTGTCGACCCTTGCAGGCCTAGTAACCTGCTCAGCGACTTGGACGACCTTGGCGTCAGCGACCTCCGGCACCGTCGTGGTACTTGTGTTCGCTGGGGGCACTTGTTCTCCGGCTCCCTTGGCAGCGTCTTCGGTCTCAACTGCATCCATGACGTGTACTGCCGCCTCTTCGCTCGCGACTGGGCTAGTGGCAGTAGCGTAAGTCTTGACGCAGTCGGCGTCGACGTGCCCGAAGCGTCTGCAACGCGAGCAGCGCGGCACCTTACAGTCCCGCCTGACGTGTCCCGTGCCTTGGCAGCGTAGGCATTGCATCGGACGACCGGGTACCACCACCAAGGCCAACTCCCCTGCAACGCGTATCTGGTGAGGAATATCTTCCACTTTCAGTCCGCCCTTCAGCTTGAGAAGAACGGTCCTCGTGGTCGAACATTTCTCCGCAACGCCTTGAACACGCCCCTTCTCCCGGCTCACCTCAACCACCTCGCCGAAGGCCGCCAACGCAGTCCGCACATCTTCGTCTTCAACGCCGTGTAGTAGCCAGTGAAGCCGAAGCTTCACCTGCTGGTCCTGAGGGTCGACGATAACACATCGCCGCCCCTTAACCTGTATCTCTTTCAAGGCCAACAGTCGCTTTGTTGCAGCAGCATCACCTAGGGTCACTGCCCAGACATGATTCACTTGGTACGCCCCAAGGCACACAACTTCCGGTAGCAGGCCCGTGGGCGTTAGAGCATCCCTAAAGTCCTCGACCTTATACGGCCTCGCTCGTACGTCACCATGTAGAAACACGGTGTTATTAACAATTCGTCCTTTTGGCAGCTGAGGCAAAATAAACTGGTAGTCGGTTTCTTCGTCGTTACTAAACCTGTTTCCACGGCCAAAAGTGGCCGCTGTCGCTGCTCCACTGGAGCCCATGATTCCACTGACCGCTCAGCTCGGCTGCCGGAAGCAGAATTGCGCCACTGGGGATTGAGTGCAGCAGAAAGCTAAGTGAGCATATATCGGGTAACAAAGGAATGATAAATTGGCGTGCGTATGCGGACTTTTTTCGTGAATCTGCAATATAAAAGAATATTCCCCAGGTGAGGCTCGAACTCACAACCCCGGCATGGCTCACGAGAACTGTCGTATAAGTACCGTGCGCTAACCAATTGCGCCACTGGGGATTGAGTGCAGCAGAAACCTAAGTGAGCATATATCGGGTAACAATGGAATGATAAATTGGCGTGCGTATGAGGACTTTTTTCGTGAATCTGCAATATAAAAGAATATTCCCCAGGTGAGGCTCGAACTCACAACCCCGGCATGGCTCACGAGAACTGTCGTATAAGTACCGTGCGCTAACCAATTGCGCCACTGGGGATTTATTTTTTTTATTTATTGCCGGTCTTCGACATTGTACAGAGCACACAAAACAGAACAAAATTACATAAATAACTACAGACATTTTGAACAAAAGATGAATGCCATCAGTCCAATAAGGACTGGCGTTGTCTTATTAAAATTCTCTCAATGCTGTCAGAGGTTCTATCCTCGACAGCCACGCGGGTACACAATCTTCTCTTTTCTTTATTTCAATGAATCTAGACATGCTTTCTTTGAAATACGTACGCGCAGGCCTAGCGTCCGGGTCACAGTAATACCCAGACATCCTCGCACGCCATAAACTGTGAAGGCCATTCAGCATTATTAAGCCGAAGGGAACCCCATCCTCATTTTTTACCGCCAGATACCTGATTCCATGTGGGTTTAGCGGTAACTCTTTCTTCATTGTTCGTTGTAGGACATCCCAGAAGAACACCCCGGCCCAGCAATGCAAGAAGACATGGTCTACTGTTTCAGCTTGCTTGCAAATCAAGCAGTGAGATCCCCAGGGTACAAGGCAGCCACGTTCTTCCATGAATGTCTTCACTGAGAGTGTCCCTGTGTGTAGTTTAAAAAAGAATGTCTTCACCCCCGTAGGCACCTCCATTTTTTTCACTCGTTTAAGGACATCCTGTCCTGGTCTTGCAGTGTATAGAACTCTGTACAATGGCACTGGAAATACAATGTCGCAAACATCTTTATATAATGCTTTCCTTTTAACTTCACTTAAATAATCAAACGAAAAACGAACAGAAAGAAAGCGCACACTATCCACAACTTCTTTAAGGTAGCCCCGAAGCGTTCTCGGCATACTATCAGTACTAACGATAAGTGCCGGCAAAGCGCCTCTCAACCTTAGTTGGCATACCGTACGCAGAAATGGATCACTCACATCCCGAAAAAACAAAAATCTGTTGACGAGCTGTCGTACAAAAAGATGCGCCAAGCCCAGCCCCCCCCCCTTTCTTCACGTGCCTGAACAGATTGGTTCGGCTACACCTTTCCCAGGTAGAGCCCCAGATAAAAACCGCGAACACTCTGCGCAGCTTTTGCACGTTTACTCTTGAACAGTACATCGTTTGCATGAGGTACCACAACTTCGTAATAAAAAACATGTTACACACTGTTGCTTTTGCGAAAATTGACAGGTTGATGCCGTTCCATCTTTCTGCTTTTTCTCTAGTTTCTTTTGCTTGGTTCGTCCAGTATTCATCGCTATTTTTGTAACTATCCATGGGAACACCTAGATATCTGGTCGGGGTTCTTATCCAGCTCACATTTGCAAAATTGTCCGGGGCCGATGACCACTCTCCGTGCCACAAACCAAGCGACTTGCCCCAGTTGACTCTACTGCCCATCACATCGCAAAAATTTTTTACTACCCTTATCGTTTCCGTCACACTTTGTTTGCTTGTACAACACACTGCGATGTCATCTGCATATGCCAAGAGCTTGACTTCTGTGTCTGCCAAGCTGTAACCACGTATTTGATCCTTTTCAATTATGGCCAAACACATAGTTTCTATGTACATCCCAAACAAAAGGGGACTGAGGGGGCAGCCCTGACGCACAGAACGCATGACGGTAATGGGGGCCCCCAATGATTTATTCACAATTAAGCGTGTTGTGCAGTTCTTGTACGCCAACGCCACTCCCTCAGTGATTATGGAACCAACATTAACTTGATCGAACATGGCAAACAAAATATCATGAGAGACACAATCAAAGGCTTTCTCAAGGTCGAGCTGGAGCACTGCGACTCCGCCCTAGGTGACATCACAGCACTCGAGCACGCACCGCATCGTGTGAATATTTGACAAAATCGACCTTCCTTTGATACCGCACGTTTGATGGATGGATGGATGGATGCGAAACTTTAATCAAGGTCCTGAGGTACGCGACTCGGCTATCTCGGCACGTTTGATGACCAGCAACTATTTCCTTTATGACGCTTTGAAGTCTGGCTGCCAAAACCTTCATAAAAATCTTATAATCAATATTGGTTAACGATATGGGCCTGTAAGATGTCACCAGCCTAAGTTTGTCCACTTGATCACTCTTAGGGATGAGTATGGTATGCGCTTTGCCAAAGGAAGGTGGCAAAGCTTTGCTAGCATACGCATCATTAAACAGGTTTGTTAGCAACGGCGACAGTTCTTTCTTGAAAGTTTTATATAAACAAGTGCCCAGGCCATCAGGTCCAGGCGATTAGCCTTGGTTCAAGCCATCAATCGCCTTTTGAACTTCGCTTTCTGTTATTTTCCCTTCTATTCGTTCTTTCGTGTCGTCACTCAATCGAGGCATGCGACCGAGAAAAACCTTTTTAAACTCGTCTACATTCGCTTCTTGAAACGCATAGAGCGACTGATAATACTCTAGACACGCTTGGCCTATGCTCTTACTGTCTTGAGCAATTGCGCCGTTCCATAGAATCTTATCGACGTGAATCCTTCGACCATGCGCTTTTTCAAGTCCAAGCACCCGTTTCGTGGGCGTCTCCCCAGCTACTATTGCGTTTACTCTTGCGCGCACAATCGCTCCTTCATACCGTTCCTTGGCAAGCTGCTCGATTTTTAACGCGATAGCGTTAAGGAGCTCGTGTCGCAGAAAAGCCGGTGTCGTCGGCGTCGGTGTCGGCGTCGGCGTTTGCGGCGTTGACCGTGAGCGATAAATCACGGCAGGCGCTTTATAAATAAAAAGCAACTTCCAAGATTGGCGCGGTGGGAATCGAACCAGGGTCTCCGGAGTGTGAGACGGAGACGGTACCACTCAGCCACGAGTTCGATGCTTCCAAGCGGTGCAAACGCGCCTCTAGTGAATGCGGTGTTGCCTTCGAAACGAGCCGTGGAAAGTTATACTGCGGTGTATATCGGTAATTATGAACATGTAACGTACAGAAGTCACAATTACACGAGTTGCGAAGTGCGTTTCCGCTGCATTTCTTCTGCGCTTTCCGCACACGCAGAGTCATCTTGCGGCAAACACAGAAGACCCCCTCCCCTCAATGTACGGCGCTGCTCCGACAGGAGGCGCGCCGCGCGCGCATTGGGACCGCTGCCAGGCGCGTCGCGGGACTCCCTCTCCCCTGACGATGCTTCGCCGTGCTCCCGGTCCTTTCTTTAGATTACTATCTATCTCTCTGCCCGTGCCGATCGCGACGTTTGGCTGGCGTAGATCGTTTCCCCTCCGAGACACCGAGTTCTTTGGTTCGTTCCGTTCGCTCAGGCGCACGTTTCGTTGCCGCGCCGAACGCTGCGTTGCTCGACGCTCACGGCGTGATAGGTGGGCGCTAAGTCCGATGCGGGGCGCATCGTAAGTGATCGCAGTGCCGTAGCGCATTGTCTTATACCCCTTGGCGGGTCGACGGGAACGCTGTCGCGTCCCACTCTTGAAGGCGAAGCTTAAGCGTCCTCCAATTTTTTCTTTAATGGTTCGCACGTCTTCTTTATACGCCCCAGGCTCTTCGCACTCAAGCGCTATCAGCTGCTTAAGTGTCTTTCGTAAGCCCTTTTCTTTCATTTCCTTCTCATACTTTAAGCAGCTCAATCTTTCTAAAGCTTTCATTTTTACGTTTTGTTTAAAGCATTCCCATTTCTCTGCTATTGTTTCACTATTTTCCTCACTTACTTTTCTGACGGCCTCATGCACTGCCTCTACAAATGTCTCGTCTTTTAGTAATAAGGCATTCATTTTGCATAGGTCCCAATTAAACTGTTCTTTCTTCCTCTCCATGCCTATATGACATTTCACCAAGCAGTGATCTGTAAACGATACTGGTGTCACGGAATAACTATGGAACTTTGGAATCATGCCTTGCGATACGTATATGCGGTCTAATCGCGCATGACTACTACCTTGAAATCGCGTGTACATGACTTCCCGCTCCCCCTCCAGGCACTCACAGACATCGTCCAGTTCATTATCCCTAATTAGCTTTGTCAACACACAACTGCTTTTATCGCGAATACCAGCATTATTGACTCTATCCCGAGCCCTCAAAACACAATTGAAATCCCCCAACAAAACCATGCACTTATCAGGGCTAACATACTGGAAAAGGTTCGCAAAAAATGAGGCGCGCTCTTCCACAGCATTCGGCGCATATACGCACATGACTCTGAATTCAAGGTCACGAAAACAAAAATCACAAAAACAATCCTTCCGGATTGACATGAAAATACATTTTTAACAACAAGGCCAGGCAACTTCTTAACAGAACACAACCGGCGGACATCCCTACTGCGTGGCTCACGACCGCATAAAATCTAGTCGTGAAACGCCGCACCATGCTCCCGGTCTCGTCCTCTCCGTCAACCTTTGTCTCCTGGACAGCTAGAACGTCTAGGTCGTGGTCAGTGGCCAGCCGTAGGACTTGACTTTGCCTACGCCTAGCCGCCAACCCTCTTACTTTTGGTGTGGCAATAGCGAGTGACGGATTAGAAGCCATGCTGAACTAAAGTATAAGGTAGGCCCGGAGCATGGTGCTTTCCCTTCACGACCAGCCCTCGGCTAGCCGCCTCCGGGACCGCCGGCCTTCCCGGTGGTGTTCATCTGCTGCACTTTGTCACCAGGCCTTCTCTCGAGCGGAACATTTGGCTTAGGCTTGAAGGCCGACCGCCTCCCTTGAGGCGCCTTCGCCGGCGGCCCGTCACTACTGCTGGATGCTGCGTGGTTCTTGCCTCCGGCCTCGTCACGAGGGCGCTTGGATGTGGCACCGAGACCAGCGGCCCGGTCCCCTTCGTCAGCGTACTCGCCCTGTTGCATCGCTGACTCGTCGTCGTCCCGTTTAGCTTCACTAGGGCCTGCCTTCGCAGGATCTTTGTCCTTGTCGACCCTTGCAGGCCTAGTAACCTGCTCAGCGACTTGGACGACCTTGGCGTCAGCGACCTCCGGCACCGTCGTGGTACTTGTGTTCGCTGGGGGCACTTGTTCTCCGGCTCCCTTGGCAGCGTCTTCGGTCTCAACTGCATCCATGACGTGTACTGCCGCCTCTTCGCTCGCGACTGGGCTAGTGGCAGTAGCGTAAGTCTTGACGCAGTCGGCGTCGACGTGCCCGAAGCGTCTGCAACGCGAGCAGCGCGGCACCTTACAGTCCCGCCTGACGTGTCCCGTGCCTTGGCAGCGTAGGCATTGCATCGGACGACCGGGTACCACCACCAAGGCCAACTCCCCTGCAACGCGTATCTGGTGAGGAATATCTTCCACTTTCAGTCCGCCCTTCAGCTTGAGAAGAACGGTCCTCGTGGTCGAACATTTCTCCGCAACGCCTTGAACACGCCCCTTCTCCCGGCTCACCTCAACCACCTTGCCGAAGGCCGCCAACGCAGTCCGCACATCTTCGTCTTCAACGCCGTGTAGTAGCCAGTGAAGCCGAAGCTTCACCTGCTGGTCCTGAGGGTCGACGATAACACATCGCCGCCCCTTAACCTGTATCTCCTTCAAGGCCAACAGTCGCTTTGTTGCAGCAGCATCACCTAGGGTCACTGCCCAGACATGATTCACTTGGTACGCCCCAAGGCACACAACTTCCGGTAGCAGGCCCGTGGGCGTTAGAGCATCCCTAAAGTCCTCGACCTTATACGGCCTCGCTCGTACGTCACCATGTAGAAACACGGTGTTATTAACAATTCGTCCTTTTGGCAGCTGAGGCAAAATAAACTGGTAGTCGGTTTCTTCGTCGTTACTAAACCTGTTTCCACGGCCAAAAGTGGCCGCTGTCGCTGCTCCACTGGAGCCCATGATTCCACTGACCGCTCAGCTCGGCTGCCGGAAGCAGAATTGCGCCACTGGGGATTGAGTGCAGCAGAAAGCTAAGTGAGCATATATCGGGTAACAAAGGAATGATAAATTGGCGTGCGTATGCGGACTTTTTTCGTGAATCTGCAATATAAAAGAATATTCCCCAGGTGAGGCTCGAACTCACAACCCCGGCATGGCTCACGAGAACTGTCGTATAAGTACCGTGCGCTAACCAATTGCGCCACTGGGGATTGAGTGCAGCAGAAACCTAAGTGAGCATATATCGGGTAACAATGGAATGATAAATTGGCGTGCGTATGAGGACTTTTTTCGTGAATCTGCAATATAAAAGAATATTCCCCAGGTGAGGCTCGAACTCACAACCCCGGCATGGCTCACGAGAACTGTCGTATAAGTACCGTGCGCTAACCAATTGCGCCACTGGGGATTTATTTTTTTTATTTATTGCCGGTCTTCGACATTGTACAGAGCACACAAAACAGAACAAAATTACATAAATAACTACAGACATTTTGAACAAAAGATGAATGCCATCAGTCCAATAAGGACTGGCGTTGTCTTATTAAAATTCTCTCAATGCTGTCAGAGGTTCTATCCTCGACAGCCACGCGGGTACACAATCTTCTCTTTTCTTTATTTCAATGAATCTAGACATGCTTTCTTTGAAATACGTACGCGCAGGCCTAGCGTCCGGGTCACAGTAATACCCAGACATCCTCGCACGCCATAAACTGTGAAGGCCATTCAGCATTATTAAGCCGAAGGGAACGCCATCCTCATTTTTTACCGCCAGATACCTGATTCCATGTGGGTTTAGCGGTAACTCTTTCTTCATTGTTCGTTGTAGGACATCCCAGAAGAACACCCCGGCCCAGCAATGCAAGAAGACATGGTCTACTGTTTCAGCTTGCTTGCAAATCAAGCAGTGAGATCCCCAGGGTACAAGGCAGCCACGTTCTTCCATGAATGTCTTCACTGAGAGTGTCCCTGTGTGTAGTTTAAAAAAGAATGTCTTCACCCCCGTAGGCACCTCCATTTTTTTCACTCGTTTAAGGACATCCTGTCCTGGTCTTTCAGTGTATAGAACTCTGTACAATGGCACTGGAAATACAATGTCGCAAACATCTTTATATAATGCTTTCCTTTTAACTTCACTTAAATAATCAAACGAAAAACGAACAGAAAGAAAGCGCACACTATCCACAACTTCTTTAAGGTAGCCCCGAAGCGTTCTCGGCATACTATCAGTACTAACGATAAGTGCCGGCAAAGCGCCTCTCAACCTTAGTTGGCATACCGTACGCAGAAATGGATCACTCACATCCCGAAAAAACAAAAATCTGTTGAACAGCTGTCGTACAAAAAGATGCGCCAAGCCCAGCCCCCCCCTTTCTTCACGTGCCTGAACAGATTGGTTCGGCTACACCTTTCCCAGGTAGAGCCCCAGATAAAAACCGCGAACACTCTGCGCAGCTTTTGCACGTTTACTCTTGAACAGTACATCGTTTGCATGAGGTACCACAACTTCGTAATAAAAAACATGTTACACACTGTTGCTTTTGCGAAAATTGACAGGTTGATGCCGTTCCATCTTTCTGCTTTTTCTCTAGTTTCTTTTGCTTGGTTCGTCCAGTATTCATCGCTATTTTTGTAACTATCCATGGGAACACCTAGATATCTGGTCGGGGTTCTTATCCAGCTCACATTTGCAAAATTGTCCGGGGCCGATGACCACTCTCCGTGCCACAAACCAAGCGACTTGCCCCAGTTGACTCTACTGCCCATCACATCGCAAAAATTTTTTACTACCCTTATCGTTTCCGTCACACTTTGTTTGCTTGTACAACACACTGCGATGTCATCTGCATATGCCAAGAGCTTGACTTCTGTGTCTGCCAAGCTGTAACCACGTATTTGATCCTTTTCAATTATGGCCAAACACATAGTTTCTATGTACATCCCAAACAAAAGGGGACTGAGGGGGCAGCCCTGACGCACAGAACGCATGACGGTAATGGGGGCCCCCAATGATTTATTCACAATTAAGCGTGTTGTGCAGTTCTTGTACGCCAACGCCACTCCCTCAGTGATTATGGAACCAACATTAACTTGATCGAACATGGCAAACAAAATATCATGAGAGACACAATCAAAGGCTTTCTCAAGGTCGAGCTGGAGCACTGCGACTCCGCCCGAGGTGACATCACAGCACTCGAGCACGCACCGCATCGTGTGAATATTTGACAAAATCGACCTTCCTTTGATACCGCACGTTTGATGGATGGATGGATGGATGCGAAACTTTAATCAAGGTCCTGAGGTACGCGAGTCGGCTATCTCGGCACGTTTGATGACCAGCAACTATTTCCTTTATGACGCTTTGAAGTCTGGCTGCCAAAACCTTCATAAAAATCTTATAATCAATATTGGTTAACGATATGGGCCTGTAAGATGTCACCAGCCTAAGTTTGTCCACTTGATCACTCTTAGGGATGAGTATGGTATGCGCTTTGCCAAAGGAAGGTGGCAAAGCTTTGCTAACATACGCATCATTAAATTAAACAGGTTTGTTAGCAACGGCGACAGTTCTTTCTTGAAAGTTTTATATAAACAAGCGCCCAGGCCATCAGGTCCAGGCGATTTGCCTTGGTTCAAGCCATCAATCGCCTTTTGAACTTCGCTTTCTGTTATTTTCCCTTCTATTCGTTCTTCCGTGTCGTCACTCAATCGAGGCATGCGACCGAGAAAAACCTTTTTAAACTCGTCTACATTCGCTTCTTGAAACGCATAGAGCGACTGATAATACTCTAGACACGCTTGGCCTATGCTCTTACTGTCTTCAGCAATTGTGCCGTTCCATAGAATCTTATCGACGTGAATCCTTCGACCATGCGCTTTTTCAAGTCCAAGCGCCCGTTTCGTGGGCGTCTCCCCAGCTACTATTGCATTTACTCTTGCGCGCACAATCGCTCCTTCATACCGTTCCTTGTCAAGCTGCTCGATTTTTTCTTTAATGGTTCGCACGTCTTCTTTATACGCCCCAGGCTCTTCGCACTCAAGCGCTATCAGCTGCTTAAGTGTCTTTCGTAAGCCCTTTTCTTTCATTTCCTTCTCATACTTTAAGCAGCTCAATCTTTCTAAAGCTTTCATTTTTACGTTTTGTTTGAAGCATTCCCATTTCTCTGCTATTGTTTCACTATTTTCCTCACTTACTTTCCTGACGGCCTCATGCACTGCCTCTACAAATGTCTCGTCTTTTAGTAATAAGGCATTCATTTTCCATAGGTCCCAATTAAACTGTTCTTTCTTCCTCTCCGTGCCTATATGACATTTCACCAAGCAGTGATCTGTAAACGATACTGGTGTCACGGAATAACTATGGAACTTTGGAATCATGCCTTGCGATACGTATATGCGGTCTAATCGCGCATGACTACTACCTTGAAATCGCGTGTACATGACTTCCCGCTCCCCCTCCAGGCACTCACAGACATCGTCCAGTTCATTATCCCTAATTAGCTTTGTCAACACACAACTGTTTTTATCGCGAATACCAGCATTATTGACTCTATCCCGAGCCCTCAAAACACAATTGAAATCCCCCAACAAAACCATGCACTTATCAGTGCTAACATACTGGAAAAGGTTCGCAAAAAATGAGGCGCGCTCTTCCACAGCATTCGGCGCATATACGCACATGACTCTGAATTCAAGGTCACGAAAACAAAAATCACAAAAACAATCCTTCCGGATTGACATGAAAATACATTTTTAACAACAAGGCCAGGCAACTTCTTAACAGAACGCAACCGGCGGACGTCCCTACTGCGTGGCTCACGACCGCATAAAATCTAGTCGTGAAACGCCGCACCATGCTCCCGGTCTCGTCCTCTCCGTCAACCTTTGTCTCCTGGACAGCTAGAACGTCTAGGTCGTGGTCAGTGGCCAGCCGTAGGACTTGACTTTGCCTACGCCTAGCCGCCAACCCTCTTTCTTTTGGTGTGGCAATAGCGAGTGACGGATTAGAAGCCATGCTGAACTAAAGTATAAGGTAGGCCCGGAGCATGGTGCTTTCCCTTCACGACCAGCCCTCGGCTAGCCGCCTCCGGGACCGCCGGCCTTCCCGGTGGTGTTCATCTGCTGCACTTTGTCACCAGGCCTTCTCTCGAGCGGAACATTTGGCTTAGGCTTGAAGGCCGACCGCCTCCCTTGAGGCGCCTTCGCCGGCGGCCCGTCACTACTGCTGGATGCTGCGTGGTTCTTGCCTCCGGCCTCGTCACGGGGGCGCTTGGATGTGGCACCGAGACCAGCGGCCCGGTCCCCTTCGTCAGCGTACTCGCCCTGTTGCATCGCTGTCTCGTCGTCGTCCCGTTTAGCTTCACTAGGGCCTGCCTTCGCAGGATCTTTGTCCTTGTCGACCCTTGCAGGCCTAGTAACCTGCTCAGCGACTTGGACGACCTTGGCGTCAGCGACCTCCGGCACCGTCGTGGTACTTGTGTTCGCTGGGGGCACTTGTTCTCCGGCTCCCTTGGCAGCGTCTTCGGTCTCAACTGCATCCATGACGTGTACTGCCGCCTCTTCGCTCGCGACTGGGCTAGTGGCAGTAGCGTAAGTCTTGACGCAGTCGGCGTCGACGTGCCCGAAGCGTCTGCAACGCGAGCAGCGCGGCACCTTACAGTCCCGCCTGACGTGTCCCGTGCCTTGGCAGCGTAGGCATTGCATCGGACGACCGGGTACCACCACCAAGGCCAACTCCCCTGCAACGCGTATCTGGTGAGGAATATCTTCCACTTTCAGTCCGCCCTTCAGCTTGAGAAGAACGGTCCTCGTGGTCGAACATTTCTCCGCAACGCCTTGAACACGCCCCTTCTCCCGGCTCACCTCAACCACCTTGCCGAAGGCCGCCAACGCAGTCCGCACATCTTCGTCTTCAACGCCGTGTAGTAGCCAGTGAAGCCGAAGCTTCACCTGCTGGTCCTGAGGGTCGACGATAACACATCGCCGCCCCTTAACCTGTATCTCTTTCAAGGCCAACAGTCGCTTTGTTGCAGCAGCATCACCTAGGGTCACTGCCCAGACATGATTCACTTGGTACGCCCCAAGGCACACAACTTCCGGTAGCAGGCCCGTGGGCGTTAGAGCATCCCTAAAGTCCTCGACCTTATACGGCCTCGCTCGTACGTCACCATGTAGAAACACGGTGTTATTAACAATTCGTCCTTTTGGCAGCTGAGGCAAAATAAACTGGTAGTCGGTTTCTTCGTCGTTACTAAACCTGTTTCCACGGCCAAAAGTGGCCGCTGTCGCTGCTCCACTGGAGCCCATGATTCCACTGACCGCTCAGCTCGGCTGCCGGAAGCAGAATTGCGCCACTGGGGATTGAGTGCAGCAGAAAGCTAAGTGAGCATATATCGGGTAACAAAGGAATGATAAATTGGCGTGCGTATGCGGACTTTTTTCGTGAATCTGCAATATAAAAGAATATTCCCCAGGTGAGGCTCGAACTCACAACCCCGGCATGGCTCACGAGCACTGTCGTATAAGTACCGTGCGCTAACCAATTGCGCCACTGGGGATTGAGTGCAGCAGAAACCTAAGTGAGCATATATCGGGTAACAATGGAATGATAAATTGGCGTGCGTATGAGGACTTTTTTCGTGAATCTGCAATATAAAAGAATATTCCCCAGGTGAGGCTCGAACTCACAACCCCGGCATGGCTCACGAGAACTGTCGTATAAGTACCGTGCTCTAACCAATTGCGCCACTGGGGATTGAGTGCAGCAGAAACCTAAGTGAGCATATATCTTGTAACAATGGAATGATAAATTGGTGTGCGTATGCGGACTTTTTTCGTGAATCTGTAATATAAAAGAATATTCCCCAGGTGAGGCTCGAACTCACAACCCCGGCATGGCTCACGAGAACTGTCGTATAAGTACCGTGCGCTAACCAATTGCGCCACTGGGGATTGAGTGCAGCAGAAACCCAAGTGAGCATATATCGGGTAACAATGGAATGGTAAATTGGCGTGCGTATGAGGATTTTTTTCGTGAATCTGCAATATAAAAGAATTTTCCCCAGGTGAGGCTCGAACTCACAACCCCGGCATGGATTTTCTTTATGACGCTTTGAAGTCTGGTCGCTAAAATCTTCATAAATATCTTGTAATCCACATTTGTTAGTGATATGGGCCTATAGGATGATACGAATGTCAGTTTATCTAATTTATCATTCTTCGGAATTAGAATGGTGTGCGCTTTCCCAAAAGAAGGTGGCAATGATTTCTGCTCGTACACTTCACTAAACACTTCTACTAATAAAGGAGTCAGTTCTCTTTTCAATGTCTTGTATAGGGCGGCGCTGAGTCCATATGGTCCCGGTGACTCACCCAAGTTTAAATCGTCGATTGCCTTTTCGACTTCCCTCTCCGTTATTTTCCCTTCTAATCGCTCCTTAGCTTCATCACTCAAACGCGGCATGCAGTGCAAGAATTCCGCTTTGTAACCCTCTAAATTCGCTTCCTGAAATGCAAAGAGCGACTGATAGTACTGGAAGAAGGCGTGTGCTATGCTCTCGTTGTCGTCAACAACAGTTCCATTCATTAAAAGGTGATCGACATGGTTTCGTCGTCCGTGTGCCTTCTCTAAACCGAGCGCCCTTTTAGTGGGCGTCTCCCCTGCCGCTAGTGCATCTGCTCGTGCTCGCACTATGGCACCTTGATAGCGTTCCTTGTCAAACAGTTCAAGCTTTTCCTTGACGCTCCGCACATCGTCTTTGTACAGACCAGGCTCTCTGCACTCAAGCGTTATCAGCTGCTGAAGTAGTGTTCGCAAACCCTTTTCTTAAGATTCCCTCTCAAATTTGAGGCAGCTTGACCTTTTTAAGGCTTTCATTTTAACTTTTTATTTAAAACATTCCCACTTTTCTGCTATTGTATCAGCCGCATCTTCACATATTTCATTAACCGCATCCCGTACTGCCTTTACAAAAGATGCATCGTTTAATAACAAGTCATTGAGTTTCCATAGATGCCAATTAAAAGCATGTTCCCTTTTCCTTATACCTATGTTACATATTACCATGCAGTGATCCGAAAATGACACCCGTACAACGCAATAACCGTGGCATCTTGGAATCGTGTCCAACGAAATGTACTATCGGCCAAAAAAGTAAACGGACCACGGCTCAAGTGGCCGGAGCGGCTGCGAGACCACACCGGGGCGCTGCTATCGCGCTCCGCGCGCTGACGACGAGAGTGCCCCGAGTGACGCCAGACTTCGCCCTCACTCTCACGCGGGGCTTCTTCATGCTTGATAAGTTTCTAGTGCACCGTTCGGTTGCTCTGCTGCTGACGGTCGCAACGAAGGGGACCGTGCATCGCCGGTAGTCCAGCACATGGCGCTGTCGTGCAGTAGCGGGCGGCCGCAGCGCATCAAAGCGCGGCGCTTAGAAGGAACGAAGACCCGTTGTGGTGGTTGTTTTGCTTATATTCACCTTGCGTTTCATATTAGTGCATGTCGCCGGGCTCCACCGCTTCTCGATTTTGGGCAGCATAACGCACGTAGCCGCCACGGCGGCTACGGTGACGCGCGTTCTTTTACGTCCGCGCAATGAGTTAGACAGCGGGAAGCGCTGCGCAGACGTCCGAAGCTATAGTGGCGGCGCTCTACGACTCGATGCCAAGGCGAGTAAGCCAAGTCATCGCGGTCGACGGCAACTTTTCATCGCACTGAGAGCCCCTTCAAGCCATGCAATGGTTCTGTGAATAAACTTTCACGGCTAACTAGTTTCTCTGATTCGCCTTCCCAATTATCTTTTCCTGGCCGTACTTTTGTAATGTTTCATAACGGCCTACGCATTGTAGTAGCTAACTAAAGCAGTTTTCAGAGGCGTCACTCATGTAAATAGTAAACCCACTGCTGGAGACACTGCCGGAAAGTACCTTTGACAGAAAAGCCGTGCCCTCAGTAAAGCTTTGCGCCGGAAACTTATCGGGCTGGTGTGAAAAAGCGCGCATCACTATCACCACCGTTGCTGCTACTTGTGTTATGCAGCCCAAAATGGAACAGCGGTGGACGCCGGCGACATGCACTAATATGAAACACACGGTGAACATAAGCAAAACAATAATCAGACCGGGTCTTCATTCCTTCTGAGTGACGCGCTTCGAAGCGCTGCGGCCGCCCGCTACTGCACTACAGCGCCATGTGCTGGACTACGGGCGACGCACGGTCCCCTTCGTCGCGACCGCCAGCAGCGGAGCAACCGAATGGTGCACTAGAAATTCATCTAGCGTGACGAGACCCCGCGTGAGAGTGAGGGCGAAGTCTGGCGTCACTCGGGGCACTCTCGCCGTCAGCGCGCGGATCGCGATAGCAGCGCCCCGGTGTGACCCCGCAGCCGCTCCGGCCACTTGAGCCGTGGTCCGTTTACTTTTTTGGCCGATAGTACATACGATTCAGTCGCGCATGACTACTGCCTTGAAAATGCGTAAATGTCACTTGACGCCCCCTTCCAGACATTGAAAAACATCATCAAGTTCATTTTCATTAATTAATTTTGACACAACGTCACTACTTCTATCACGCACGCCGGCATTGTTGGCTCGGTCTCTAGCACTCAACACACAATTGAAGTCCCCTAATAACACAACGCGCTTATTACAGCAAACATATTGTGAGAGGTTCGAAAAAAAGAGGAGATGCTCGTCTACAGAATTCGGTGCATAAACGCATATGACGCGAAACTCAAAGTCAGAGATCGTAAAGTCACATAAAACAATCCTTCCAGCCAGACAGGACCACACACTTTGAATATGTAAACCCGGCAGCTTCTTCACCAAAAGAATGCACCCCCCTGAGGTGCCTACCGCATGACTGACCACCACAAAATACCTAGTCGTGAATCGTCGCACCATGCCCCCGGTCTCCGCCTCTCCGTCAACCTTGGTTTCCTGGACGGCTAGTACGTCTATGTCATGGTCAGTGACCAACCGTAGGACCTGACATTGCCTACGACTAGCCGCCAACCCTCGCACCTTTAGTGTGGCAATACTAAGAGATGGTATTTCAGCCATCTTAATCTAGCGAGAAAAGTAGGCCCGGAGCATGGTGCTTACCCTTCATGACCAGCCCTTGGCTAGCCGCCTCCGGGGCCATCCGGCTTCCCGGCATTGTTTGTCGTCGACACTTTGATCACAGGCTTTCTTTCAGGTGGCACATTCGGCTTTGGTTTGAAGCCCATCCGCCTCCCCTGGGGCGTCTTTGTCGGTGGTCCCTCGGTGGTGCTGGTCGCACCCTCGCCCTGGTCCTTGGTCTGGTCGTGGGGGCGTTTGACCGGGCCGCCAAGAGTCTCAGTCCGGTCGCCGTCTTTTACGGCCTCGTCCTACTGCATTGTCGTCATACCGTTGTCGGGCGGGTCTTCACTAAAGGTTCCCGTCGCGGGGCCCACAGCAGTAGCGCCCTGCGCGTTCCCACTCCGCTTCTCAGTACCTTGAGCAACCGTGCCTTCTGCGCCGACGGTCGACCTCTCGCTGACTGCCGCTGTCGGTACCAGGTCTCCGATGCCTGTAGCGGCGTCCTCCGTCTCGACCACGTCCATGACGTGCTCTGCGGCCACGTCGTTCACTGCTGGGCCTGTCACGGCGGCGTAGGATTTGACGCAGTCGGCGTCAACATGACCGAACCGTCTGCAGCGAGAACAGCGCGGAACTTTACACTCCCGGCGGACGTGCCCCGTGCCTTGGCAGCGCAGGCACTGCATGGGTCGACCAGGGACGACCACCAAGGCCAGCTCTCCGCCGACGCGGACCTGATGAGGAAGGTCTTCCATTTTCACGCCGCTTTTCAGCTTGTTGTCGACGTCTTGTCGCCCAGGCCATGGACGCGCCACCTTTCCCGGTTTACCTCCTCCACCTTGCCGAAAGCCATGAACGCCGTCCGTATGTCCTCGTCTGCAACGCCATAGAGCAGCAGTGAAGCCTAAGCTTCACCTGTTGGTCTTGCGGGTCCACGATGACGCACCGTCTTCCCTTCACTTGCAGTTCTTTAAGTGCCATGAGGCGCTTCGTCGCAGTGGCGTCAGACAGGGTCACCGCCCAGACCTGGTTTATCTGGTACGCCCCTATGCATACCACGTTCGGCAGCAGTCCCGTCGGTAGTAGGGCGTCTCTAAAATCTTCGACCTTGTAAGGTCTGGCGCGTACATCACCGTGTAAAAACATGGTGTTGAATGCAACTCGTCCTTTCGGCAGATGAGGCAAAATAAACGGATAATCCTTATCGTCGTCGGTGATCCTGTTTCCGCGACCAAAAGTGGCCGCTGTCGCTGCCCCGGAAGAGGCCATGACTCTACGATCCGAACAGCTGGGCTGCCGGATGCACAATGACCAATTGCGCCACTGGGGATTGAGTGCAGCAGAAACCTAAGTGAGCATATATCGGGTAACAATGGAATGATAAATTGGCGTGCGTATGAGGACTTTTTTGGTGAATCTGCAATATAAAAGAATGTTCCCCAGGTGAGGCTCGAACTCACAACCCCGGCATGGCTCACGAGAACTCTCGTAAAAGTACCGTGCGCTAACCAATTGCGCCACTGGGGATTGAGTGCAGCAGAAACCTAAGTGAGCATATATAGGGTAACAATGGAATGATAAATTGGCGTGCGTATGAGGACTTTTTTCGTGAATCTGCAATATAAAAGAATATTCCCCAGGTGAGGCTCGAACTCACAACCCCAGCATGGCTCACGAGAACTGTCGTATAAGTACCGTGCGCTAACCGATTGCGCCACTGGGGATTGACTGCAGCAGAAACCTAAGTGAGCATATATGGGGTAACAATGGAATGATAAATTGGCGTGCTTATGCGGACTTTTTTCGTGAATCTACAATATAAAAGAATATTCCCCAGGTGAGGCTCGAACTCACAACCCCGGCATGGCTCACGAGAACTGTCGTATAAGTACCGTGCGCTAACCAATTGCGCCACTGGGGATCGAGTGTAGCAGAAACCTAAGTGAGCATATATAGGGTAACAATGGAATGATAAATTGTCGTGCGTATGATGGTTAGTTTGGTTAGTTTGGGTTTAATGGCACAAAGGCAACTAAGGCCATGCTGCGCCAGACACAAGACAAAATGAAATGCAACGTTAGAATAGGTAAACCTGTATTACGTTATAGTTGGTGTAAATAACCACTTTTTTCTAAAAAGTCGAACAAGTTAGCAAATGGCACTAGGGGGTCGTCTGCTAGTAATAGGGCAGTGTGTAATGGAGTGTGCAAATTATATAGGCTGTGTAAAAACCTCCGTCTCAGTATGTCGATGTGTGGACATGTTATTAGGATGTGTATGACTGTGAGAGGTTCAAGGCATTTTTTGCATGTTGGCGGGTTTTCTTTTCGGAGGAGAAAATTGTGCGTCAAATGTGTGTGTCCAATTCGCAGTCGAGACAAGATCACCTCGTAGAACCGTTGTTGGTGACTGCATGATTTCCACTCGCTTATTACAGGTTTAATAAGATGCAGCTTGTTTTCTGTACAATGGTCCCATTCGTGTTGCCACTTTGACGTTAAGGCCTTCCTAATGGCACGGATACTATCTTTATATGGAAGTGCTGTGCTTATTATGTCTTTGTGCGCTGCCATTGAAGCGCATCTATCCGCCGCTTCGTTGCCCGGTATACCAAACTGACTTGGTACCCAGCAAAACCTAATTGACCTGCCGTATTTGTTTCTTGTTATCATGTTTAAGATATCCCCTATGAGGGGTTCACATTCGGATTTCAGGTGAAGAGCCTTCAGCGTGCTCAACGAGTCAGTGTATATGATTGTGTTTTCGTATTTTTCAGCGATGATCTTTTTCACCACAGTCCACAATGCATAGACTTCAGCTGTGTAGACAGAGGCGTGCTGTGGCAAACGAATACTTACTTCCCAATGTTCTGTTACGGCCCCCACACCCACGCGTTCTTTTGTTTTAGAGCCATCAGTGTAAAAGGCTGTGTAATTTTCATATTTGTCCTGTAGAAAGCGGAATTCTTGTATAATGTGTTCGTGTGGGGTGTCGTTTTTCTTTAAATGTGTCAATGTCCAATAACATACCTGTGCCAAAACGTGCCACGGCGGCAAACGCTGTGGTTTTCTCGCAACCTGAAGGACTTCGCGAGGAATGTTATAATCCCGAATATATTCCTCATATCGTAGGACAAGTGGCTTAATCGTGTTTGGTTTGTTTGTATAGTGTAAGCGTGAGTTACACTGTGTGACAATGTTGAAACATATGTGTTGTGGTGAGGACTGGATTCTGAGTACGTAAGAGAAAGTTAGTAGCGCTCTACGCTGCTGTAGAGGAGGTTCATTACAGTCAACATACAAACTCTGGACAGGCGATGTTCTGTAAGCGCCACTTGCCAGTCGCAGTCCAAGGTTGTGAACTGGATCAAGTCGACGGACGTAGGACTGTCTAGCTGAACCGTATACAATGCTGCCATAATCTAATATGCTGCGCACCAAAGTACGGTAGATGCGTAGCAGGCATTCACGGTCAGAGCCCCAGCGCTTCCGGGACAGGACTTTGAGGACGTTAAGTGCATTGTTTGCTTTTATTTTAAGGCTCTTTATGTGTGCCAGGAAGTTTAACTTTTTATCAAACAGAACACCCAGAAACTTGTGTTCTTGTTTTACTGGTAATGTGGCTTGTTGTAGCTTAAGGGTGGGTTCTGGTTGTAGGCCTCTTTTTTGTGTAAATACAACACTAATAGTTTTTTCGCTTGAGAAACGAAAACCATTTTCATACGCCCACTGTGTTAGTTTGTTTAATGTAATCTGAATTTGCCGCTCGCAGGAATTCAGGTTGGATGCACGACACGCAATTTGTAGATCATCCACATATAATGAATGCATTATAGAGGATGGGATTACCTTATTGACCGAGTTCATTTTCACCACAAACAATGTTGTGCTCAATACGCATCCTTGTGGCACACCATTTTCCTGGGTGAATACACGTGACAGCGCCGTTCCTAAACGTACCTGGAAAGTTCGGTCTGACATGAAATGGGCTAGACATTTAAGCATTATACCTCGGATACCAAAATCTGCCAAGTCCTTTAATATACCAAACCTCCATGTGGTGTCATATGCCTTTTCTAAGTCAAAGAAAACAGTGAGACAATGTTGTTTACGTAGAAAGGCAGCACGTATCTCGTCTTCTAGCGGGACTAGGTGATCTGTTGTGGAGCAACCTTTCTTGTATCCACACTGATGGTTATCAAGCATGTTCTCTCTGTCAAGGACGTATGTTAATCTTATGTTGATGATGGTTTCATAGGACTTTGCCAGGCAACTTGTGAGTGCTATCGGTCTATAGCTGGTTGCTCTTGTAGGAGGTTTTCCATCTTTCAAGAAAGGGATAATGATGGCTTTCTTCCACTCTTTTGGCAATTTTCCCGTTTCCCAGATTTTATTAAAAAAACGAAGCAAGGTTTCAACTCCTTTAGGAGATAAATGAGCGAGCATCGCGTAATGTACTCTGTCCGGACCAGGTGCTGCTTTTTGCCAGTAGTAAGCACTCTATTGATTTCTGGAAGTGTTAAAGCGGCATTATACTGGGTTTCTGAACTTCCTGTGGTCGGAAGCTTTAGTTTTTCTGCTAGCTGTTTATGTTTTAGAAATTCTGCAGAGTAGTTTACTGAGCTTGATATATCATGAAAGTGCTGCCCTAATATGTCTGCTTGTTCTACTAAATTTGTTTGCGTGTCTGGGGGTGAAAGTATGGGTATCGTGTAAGGAGCGTAGTCGCCTCTAAACTTACGAACCTGATCCCACATTCGTTTGGAAGTTATCGAGCTATTTATTGAGGAGACATAATTTTTCCAGGACTGTCTTTCGGCTTGTCTGCGTGTGTACCTGGTTTTCGCTTTTGCTTTTTTGAATGAGAGTAGATTATCTTGTGTTGGATATCACCGAAAGATACCCCACGCTTTGTTTTGTAGTTTTTTTGTTTGCGTACAATCCTTCATCCACCAGGGTTTCAGGTTTTTTCTTAGGAAGCCAGACGATTGTGGGATTGTTTCTGCTGCGGCAGCAAGTATACAGGCGGTGATCTTATCATTCATTTCATCTACGGTTAGCTCATCTCGTATGTTGTCCAGAGTGGCCTTTTCAGTAAAGAGAGGCCAGTCTGCCAGATGGAGTTTCCAGCGGGGTGGCCTCAGTAGGATGGTAGGAGGAGGAGATGTTCTTTTAATGACAGCAGGCATATGGTCGCTACCACAGGGGTTATCAATAACACTCCACTGAATATCTCCAAAACGAGAGGGAGAGCACAATGCCAGATCTAGGCAACTCATTGTTCCTGTGCTTGGGCAGTAGTAAGTTGCCGCACCGGTGTTTAAAAGGCATATGTCGTTTGTTAGGATAAAATCTTCAAGTGTTTGACGCCTGGTGTCAGTTGTTTTGCTACCCCACAACGTGTTATGTGCGTTAAAATCACCGCCTATTAAAAATGGTTCAGGTAGCTGGTCTAAAATTAACTCCAGGTCATTTATGGTAAAATTTGAACGCGGCGGAATGTATACGGAGCAAATGGTGATGGTTTTAGGAGCTAAAATGGTGACAGCAACAGCTTCTATGTGACTGTTAATAGGGACTTCTCTGGTTGCAATACCGCCCTGCAGAACAATGGCTACACCACCTGACAGCCGGCTCGTCTGCGTACGGTCTCGCCGTACAACAGTGAAACCTTTTAAAATGTTTTTGTGTTTTTCGCCTAGGTTTGTTTCCTGTAGGCACAGGGCCACAGGAGAGAAGTTTATTAACATGTCTTTGATGTCACCCAAGTTATTTAAGAGACCTCTACAATTCCATTGGATCATAAAAGCCACTGTAAAATTGAAAGGTAAAAAATGATATTAACAAGTGAGTAGGAGATGAGAAAGATGTTAGGTGACATGGATCTGAAGAGAATAGATACAATAGAGCGATAACCCATTAGGTTATCGCCTTCTTATTTAGGGTTGGTATTGGGAGTTTGTCCCTCTTTAAGCGCTCCTGAGAGCGCTTGTCCTTGGGTGTCGATGACACGGGGGTTTTTGCGTCGACCTCCATCGCTCTCTCTGAGGCGCTGGAGGACCGAGAGTTTGGCGCCGAGACACGTGTCTCGGGCCTTGGTGTTCGCTTGATCTTAGGGCCCTGCGGGACTGGTGTCTGCAGGGCCTGCGAAGATGATGGAGCAGGACTGGCTGCTACCACCAAGGGGGCGGGAGTCGTCACTACGGGACCACTGTGCGTGGGCTCGCAGGACTCCTCAGGCCTCTGTGACGATGCCCCCACCTTCGTCACATCGGCATAACTGCGTCGCGAAAGGTACGACAGTCGTTTTCGGGCTTCAAAGAACGAAATTTTTTCTTTTACAGTTAGGGCAATGACTTCTTTTTCTTTTTTCCAGCAAGGGCAGGACCGCGAATAAGCTGGGTGATCTCCCTTGCAGTTAACACAATGTGGCGAAGAGGTGCAATTCTCTGATTGGTGGTCGTTAGAGCTACATTTAGCACAAGTTGTTTGTCCTCGGCATGCATGTGAAGCATGTCCAAATCTTTGGCACTTAAAACACCGTCTGGGATTCGGGATATATGGTCTGACGTTTACTTTTACATAGCCTGCATCCAGAGAGGTAGGCATTTCGCTTGTTCCAAATGTAAGTATGACATGTTTTGTTGGGATCTCTTGGTCATTTCTACGGATTACTATTCTTTGACCTTTGTCACGTTTTGCTCCTGGAAACCCTCAAGGAGTTCCTCATCGCTCAGGCCAATGAAGTCTTCCTCTGATATCACACCCCGGCTTGTGTTCAGTGTTCTATGTGGTGAAATTGTTACCGTGGCGTCGCCAATAGTGGTAAGTTCCGATAGCTTTTGCGCTTGATCTTTGTCACTTAGTTCTAGGAGTAGGTCCCCACTAGACATTTTTGAAGCTTTATATGTAGTTCCGATTTTGTCCTTGAGACACTTGGCCACCAGAAAGGGAGATAGCTTTCTTACTGGTATGTTATTTTCACTGTGGACGACATAGGATAGGGATAGGAATAAACTTTATTTGTCCAACGGTTGTTGATGTTGGTGCCCGGGGCTAGGCTGCCAGGGGTCCATCAACCGAGGAAAATCTTTCGAGATCCCCGGCAACGGCCCTGGCCCGCTGGACGGCCCACTCCTGGTCTTCGGGTGCCTCGCTGAGGAGGGCGGCTTGCCATCTCTCAGCGAGGCGCCCCGCTTCAGAGGGGTCTGCTCTTGTATTCCCCCTTCCTCTTTGTCCTTGTTCCACGTGGCGTCGGCATTCCCAAAGCACATGGGCCATATCGGCCCGTTCGTGCTCGCACCACGAGCAGCCGGGCGACGGGTGCAGCGCGGGCCACAGGCGGTGCAGGTGGTAGGGGTTGGTGAAAGTGCCCGTCTGCAACCGTCTCAGGTCGACCGCCTGGGACCTGTCTAGGCGCCCGTGGGGTTGCGGATATTTTCTTCGTTCTTTCCTATAGTGACCAAGCACCTCCCGGTACGTTGCCGGAAACTCCTTGACATCGCAGTCGGCGTCCGGCAGTCGTGCCGGATCCGAAGTCCCCGGCCCGGGCGTTGAGCATGCGTGCCACATCCGCGGACACCCAACCTTTGGGGTAATTCCGAATCGCTGATTTGGAGTCGCTGATGATAAGGCTATCCTCCGCACCTCCGTGGAGTACCGCAAGGGCTATGGCCATCTCTTCCGCTGCTTCGGCCGACGGCAGCCTCGCTGATGCCGTGACTCGGATCGTTCCCTTTGTATCTACGACTGCCATGGAGAAGGCGGGCGCCGCTGCCGTCGGCCGGCCGTGTCGATGTTGCCGTTGTTGCTGCTGCCGTTTTTGTCGTAGTAGCAGTAGTGGTGGTGGTGTTGGTAACTGCGGTTCGTCTCGCACATTCCCTTGTAGCGGCGGTGGTGGTCGACGTTCCTCGTCGCCATCAGAGTCACCGACTGGCCGCGGGTACCTGGCTGCATCGACGAAGAGGACGCCTTCTTGTCTTCCATGCTTCTCGAGGATTGCTACCGCCCTGCGTATACGTCTTTGCACGTCATGCAGCGGGTGCATATTCTTCGGCATGTTTTCCGTCTGTATGGCGTCCCTGACTTTCGGTAGCAGTGATTCTTTCAGTCCACGCGCCTCGTGATATCGAATCCCGAGCAAGTCTAGGATTCGTCTTCCCGTTACGGTGCTCGACAGCCTCTCCAGCTGCGCGATTCTCTGCGCCTCGGTGATCTCCTCGAGCGTGTTGTGTACGCCCAACTCGAGGAGCCTGTGGGTTGGCGTGTACTGGGGCACTCCCAGGGCGGTCTGCGGATCGCCACGTTCAGCTTGTCGGTTTCGCTCCTGTTCCAGTCGGCATATGCGGCGACGTACGCTATGTGGCTCAGCGCGTACGCCTGTATCAGCCTCGTAACGTCGTGTTCTTTCATTCCTTTCCTCTTGTTCGCGACCCGCCGCACGAGGTGTGTGGCGGCGGCCACTTTCTTCTGCAGTCGGGCAACCAGCTCGCGGTTGGCACCGTTCTCTTCCAGCCACAGGCCGAGCACTCGCAACTTGGACACCATCGGTATTCGGGTCCCCTCCCTCGTCGTGACGCAGACGCCCAAACGACGAGCGTCTAGCACGGCCTGCGGAAGGGGCCCTTTGTTGCGCGGCCTGTGGAGCAGGATCTCCGACTTGTCGGGTGAGCAGACGAGTCCCGTGTCCTCGAGGTGCCGTTCCACCTCCCGGACGGCCCGCTGCAGTCGGTCTTCCATTTCGCCGACGCTCGTGTTCTCCGTGGTCCACATCGTCACGTCATCTGCGTATATCGTATGATTGATGCCCTCTATCGCGTCAAGGCGCTCCGGCAGGCCGATCATGACGAGATTGAAAAGCATGGGGGAGAGTACGGAGCCCTGGGGCGTTCCCGCACCACCCATTCGGACCGCTCGTGGTGAGGCCCCGTCGATCTTGACTGTCGCCTCGCGCTCATTCAGGAAGCTGCTGACATATCGGTGGAACCTCGCCCCGAGATCAAGTCGGCTGATCTTGTCCAGTATGGCCATGTGCTTCACAATGTCGAAGGCGCTCTTGAGGTCTAGCCCGAGTAGGGCACGCACGTGTGTGCTCGGAGCGTTCACGACCTGTTCCTTGATCTGCAGCATGGCGTCCTGCGTTGAAAGTCCCTTCCGGAAACCGATGATGTGGGTGCCGAAGGCGTCCTGCTTCTCGAGCAGCGTCGTCAGCCTGTTAAGGCAGGCATGCTCCATCACTTTCCCGAGGCAGGACGTGAGAGAGATCGGCCGCATGTTTCGGACCTCCAGCGGTTTGCCCGACATAGTATTTGCGAAATGACGGGGCGTTGCTCCGAAAGGAGAAGAGGAACGGTGCTTCGGTGCGGCATCTTTTGAGACGCCGATTATAGACAGAAGTTTGCGCTGCCATAAGAAAATTTGTTTGTTCGGCAACAGCGCCGACCGCCCACCACGGAGCCCAACGAGGGGACGCGGCAGGGCTTGTGTCCAAGCCTGCACGACGCCAGCCGTACGCTGTCACTATAACCAAATATGGTGTACCCAAGGTAGGATATCCACACAAGGTTAACCCTTGCCGCCGTGGAGAAAGGAAGTAAATGGAAGAGAGAAGAAGACAGGAAATGTAAAAAAGTGAGAGATAAAGACGAAGGTTTGAGGAGAGAGAGATAGGAAGAGGCGACTACCGATTTCCCCCGGGTGGGTCAGTCCGGGGGTGCCGTCTACGTGAAGCAGAGGCCAAAGAGGTGTGTTGCCTCCGCCGGGGGGCCTTAAAGGTCCGAACACCCAGCATCGGCTCAACCTCCAGGATCCCCCTTTCGCCGGACACGGCTAAGCCGCGCACGGCTACACGCGGGAGAGTCCAACCCTCGTGTGCTCGGGTGCGTGGTGTCGCCACACACCAAACGCCTGCTGACGCAGACGCCCCTGCGGGGGCGTGCGTATGAGGACTTTTTTCGTAAATCTGCAATATAAAAGAATATTCCCCAGGTGAGGCTCGAACTCACAACCCCGGCATGGCTCACGAGAACTGTCGTATAAGCACCGTGCGCTAACCAATTGCGCCACTGGGGATTGAGTGCAGCAGAAACCTAAGTGAGCATATATCGGGTAACAATGGAATGATAAATTGGCGTGCGTGTGCGGACTTTTTTTCGTGAATCTGCAATATAAAAGAATATTCCCCAGGTGAGGCTCGAACTCACAACCCCGGCATGGCTCACGAGAACTGTCGTATAAGTACCGTGCGCTAACCAATTGCGCCACTGGGGATTGAGTGCAGCAGAAACCTAAGTGAGCATATATCGGGTAACAATGGAATGATAAATTGGCGTGCGTATGCGGACTTTTTTCGTGAATCTGCAATATAAAAGAATATTCCCCAGGTGAGGCTCGAACTCACAACCCCGGCATGGCTCACGAGAACTGTCGTATAAGTACCGTGCGCTAACCAATTGCGCCACTGGGGATTGAGTGCAGCAGAAACCTAAGTGAGCATATATCGGGTAACAATGGAATGATAAATTGGCGTGCGTATGCGGACTTTTTTCGTGAATCTGCAATATAAAAGAATATTCCCCAGGTGAGGCTCGAACTCACAACCCCGGCATGGCTCACGAGAACTGTCGTATAAGTACCGTGCGCTAACCAATTGCGCCACTGGGGATTGAGTGCAGCAGAAACCTAAGTGAGCATATATCGGGTAACAATGGAATGATAAATTGGCGTGCGTATGCGGACTTTTTTCGTGAATCTGCAATATAAAAGAATATTCCCCAGTTGAGGCTCGAACTCACAACCCCGGCATGGCTCACGAGAACAGTCGTATAAGTACCGTGCGCTAACCAATTGCGCCACTGGGGATTTTTTTAACACTTTTATTCAGAAAAGGCATGTACATACATAAAACCCACCTTGGTCTGCTTGACCAGTGTGGTTAATTAAAATTTTTTCATTCGTACCAACTCATCAAGTACCCAAATCCATGCTGGTGGCTCGGTTAAAATACTATATACCTCGCGCATGTAGGATATGCTCTCTATAAAGTTTTCTCTGGCTGACTTTGCCTTGGGGTCTGCGTGCCTGACTCCCATTCTTGTGATCCAAAGGCTATGTAGCCCCAGTATCATGATCATGTCATAGGGGAAGCTGTTTTCATTCTGTACTGAGAGATATCGAATTCCGTGTGGTGTTATCGGTAACTCTTTCTTCAGGGTTCGTTGCAAGACATCCCAAAAAAAAGACAGGATCCAAACAATCAATGAACGTGTGTTCGATTGTTTCTGGTTTCTTGCACAAAAGGAAGTTTGTTGTCCACGGTACAAATATTCCCTTTTCATCAAGCCATGTTTTTACAGCGAGTGTGTTTGTATGTAATTTGAAAAAGAAAGTTTTAACAGCTCCTCTAACAGTCATTTTTCGAACTCTTTTTGATACATCTTGCCCTTGGCCTGCAATGTTTGGCGATCTGTATAATGGTACTGGCATCATTACATCGATTAAATCTTTATATAGTTTCTTTCTCGGTACAAGGCTCAGGTACTCAAATGAGAAGCGTGTTTTAAGTATCCTAAACGACGTGACTAATTCCCTGAAGTAACCTTTTACACCACTGTCGATTGCAGCCGCACTAGACACAACAAATTCGGGCAGTACATTCTTAAGGCGCATTTGCATCATCGCTCTCAAGAACGGGTCTCTCGTGTCCCGCAGGAACATAAAACGCGACACAATTTGTCGCATGAACAGATGAGAAAGGCCGAGGCCTCCGTCTTTCACTGGGCGAAACAGATTAGTGCGGCTGATTCTCTCCCTATTGGAGCGCGAAATAAAAACTGCAAGTATTCGATGCAGTTTCTGCACGTTGACGCGTGACATTGACAAAAACTGCAACACATACCACACTTTGGCAATCAAAAATACATTGCACGCACTGGCCCAGAATACATCGATAATTCGCGGCCTTGCCACCCTCCAACTTTTTCCTTCACCTTTGGCGTCAGGTCATCCTAGTAATCTGCAGTTTGCTTATATTGCTCGAGAGGCACGCCTAAATACGTAGAAGGACTTCTTGCCCACGTGATGGTCGCAAATCTTTCTGGTTTAAAGTCCCATATTCCGTGCCAGAAACCGACACTTTTTTCCCAGTTTATCGCGGAACCTGTCTGTTTGCAAAAATCTTTGGTGACGCTTATGGCTTCTTCTATGCAATTGCGGTCAGTGCAAAAGATTCCTACATCATCAGCGTAGGCAAGGATTTTCACATGATGCGTCTGAAGCCTGAAACCATGTACTTTTTCATTAATAATAAGACTGAGACAGAAGGGTTCAAGATAAAGAGCGAAAAGCAGCGATGACAGCGCACATCCTTGTTTTATAGATGACCGGACGTCAATACTCTCGGTGAGGTTCTTGTTAACTATGATGCGTACAGTACAATCATTATAAGCCATGTTTAAACCTTCTAATAACACTTTGCCAATATTGACATGTTCAAGCACAGAGAAAAGAACATCGTGTGCGACACGGTCGAAAGCCTTGGCGAGATCGAGTTGTAGCATAGCAACTCGTCCCGAGATGGCATCACAACATTCTAGAACTCTGCCGGCTACATGCATGTTTGTACATATCGAGCGTCGTTTTATTCCACATGTCTGGTGCGGTCCAACGAGAAGCATAATAACGCTTTGCAAACGTTTAGCTAAAATTTTGGTATAGATCTTATAGTCCACATTTGTAAGAGTTATTGGGCGATAGGCCCCTACTGATAACAGTCTAGTTGGATCATCTGTCTTCGGTATCAAAACAATATGGGCAGCGCGGAAGGAAGGCGGTAATCGTTTTTCCTCGTAGGCGTTGCTAATAACGCTATGCAAAATTGGGCTGATTTCTTCAATGAATATTTTGTAAAAGGCTGCTCCTATTCCGTCCGGCCCAGGTGTTTTTCCTGGATTTAATTCTTTTATTGCACTTTTCACTTCCTCTATGCTTATTGGCTGTTCTAATCGCGTCTTACATTCTTCATCGAGCTTAGGCATTAGATTAATAACCTCGGTTCTCAGCCCAGTTTTATCGCCTTTTTTATTCGCAAATAATTCGCTGTAATGTTCGACAAATGCCTGCTCAATTTTACTCCTATCTGATGTCTGTTCGTTACGGTAGTTGATCTGTCGTATTTCGTTTTGAGCCGCGTATTTTCTTTCGTCACACATCGCTCGCTTGTTGAGCGTTTCACCCAACCATATCTTTTCGGCTCGCGCCCTTATCACTGCTGCTCTGTACTTTTCGGTTGCAATTACTTCTAGTTTGCTTTTCACTTCGCGAATTGCTTTTATATACATGCCGGGATTGCCGCTTTCCATACATATAAGAAAATCGAGTTGGCACTGGAGTTCTATTTCATTACACTTTTGCTTTTGACTAATAATTATTTATTTATTTTATTTTATTCCGTACTGCCAGCCTGCTTTAGAGGCCCTAGGCAGGAGTGGGAGGCCCTTTCAGCAGAATGGTTCCCCTTTCAATGGCAATAATCTTGACGTCGTTCTTAAAGTTTTCCCACTCAGCTGCCCACCCATGTGGCCCTTTGGATGTCATTTGTTTAAGTCTTTTTGTTACACACTCCATAAATTTTTCATCTTGCAAAAGTTTCACGTTGAACTTCCACGAAGCCCAATTAAAACGGCTTTTTCTGAGGTTGCTTCCTAGTGTAGTCATGACAAGGCTATAGTCACTGAAAGACACATGTTTCACTTCATAGTGGCCACAATCCTTTCCAAGGTCAACTGTGACAGATTCTATCCAGCCTAGCACAGCTTCCGCGCTGGTAATGGGTATAGATAGGGCTACTTCCTCTTAACAATAAATAACCGAAGTCTTCTAAATAATATTCGTGGAGCAGTGAAACAAGCACTCGCGAACTTTTATCTCGTACAGGGGTATTCTTGGCTCGATCTTCAGCCAAACGTACACAATTGAAATCCCCAAGCAGAATTCAGCATTTATCACTTTTTAAAAATTGTTCTAAGTCTTCAAACAAAACAAAACGCTCATAATCGATGTTTGGCGCATATATACAGATAACACGCCATTGCCTTGCGCAGTACGAAAAGTCAACAACAAGCAGCCGTCCCCCCTCTGACGCAACTACTTTTTCACCTTCAATGCCCACGTTGTTCCTTATATAAACTGCACAACCACCAGAGGTGCCTATCGCATGGCTAACACAAACATTGAAGTGCCTTCGAAAAGTTCCCACCATTCGATCCGTCTGCTCCTCACTTTCTATCTTTGTTTCTTGCACGGCTACTATGTAGAAGTTATTTTCCAGAAAAAGTCGATTAAGTTGATTTTGCCGTTTCTTAGTCGCCAATCCCCATACATTCAAAGTGGCAACACGTAAGGGAAGAGGAAATTTTTCGTCCTTAATTTGTGAAGAGCACTCGGATCGGGCAGTGTTTGCCCCAGAAGTCAAGGATGCAGTGGAGTCTTCACTCAGTTGTGGCAGTAGTGGGTCAGGATGAACTCGCTGCCCCTCGCCTGCTGCCTCAACCGAGGTTCGGTAGCTGGACGGGACAGCATCGTCTAGGCGGCGTCGCTTACTCGGTGCCATCTTGCTCACTCACCAAGGGGAAGCGGATCCCCGCCTTTATTTCGGCGGTTTATGCACCGGGCGTCTATCAGGAGGAATGTTTGGTTTCGGCTTTAACGACGTTCGTCTCGGGAACGCCGTCTTCAAAGGCGGCCCCCCGCCACCTGCACCACCCAGATGGTCCGGTTCGCCGACACTGTCGCTGTGCATGCGCTTTGCCGACGCCTCTACAACACCTTCCATTGTTTGACACTGCACTGTCGGTGTTTCATTCGGCGACGTCACCATAGCTTCACTAGAAGATTTCCCTTGATGACATTTTCCATTCATTTTCTTGCGCGCGTCGTCACTGTTTGCACCGGCCTGATTTTTTTCACACGTTACTGTTTCAATAGGTGGCTCACGTTGTTGTACCGCTGCCGGAGGCGTTTCCATAGGTTCCTGTTCCTTCGTCACCGTGGCAGCTGCTTCTTCAGCCTCAGCCTCGTCCATGATATTATCCAATATGTCAGCGTCCTTTCTGTGGCCCGTTATATTTGCGTACGTGGGCACGCACTCGCTTTCGTCATGGCCGAAGCGTCGGCACCGTGAGCATCGCGGGATCCGGCAGTCGCGGCGGATATGCCCTTTACCCTGGCAGCGCAAGCAAAGTGGCGCCTTGCCTGGAATAGCTACGAGAGCAGGCTTCCCAGCGACACGTACTTGACATGGAATATCTTCAGTCGTGACCCCGGCCTTCAGCTTGAGGTTCAGCACGCGCGTTGTCGTACCTTTTTCAGAAATGCCAAGGACACGCCAGCGCTCCTTTGTCGTTTCCATAACCTCGCCGTATGGCTCAAAGGCCACACGTATGTCTTCGTTCGTCACATTAGGGAGGACCCAGTGGATTTTCACTCGGACATCTTGGTTGTTCGGCTCTACCACCAGACATTTTCTGCCTTTCACAGTAATATTCCCCGCAGTCAACAACTTCTTCATGCTTCCATGGCTCTTGAACGCAACAGCCCACACATGATTCATCTGAAATGCTCCTCAGGCGCCAACCTCAGGCAGCAGTTCCAAACGTCCAAGGGCATCCCGGTAGTCTTCAACTCTGTACGGCCTTGCTCGTAGGTCACCGTGCAAAGAAAGAGTATTCAAAACAATACGACCTTTTGGCAAATGAGGCAGGAGCACTTGGTAGTCCTGGCTGTCTTCCATGTCGTCCCTGTTTCCGCGGCTAAACTGGGCCGCTAACACCGCCCCGTTGGAGCACATGAAAAACACGTCCGTAGGCTTTCGCAGCCGGAAGTGTAAAATTGCGCCACTGGGGATTGAGTGCAGCAGAAACCTAAGTGAGCATATATTGGGTAACAACGGAATGATAAATTGGCGTGCGTATGCGGACTTTTTTCTCGAATGTCGAGTATAAAAGAACATTCTCCAGTTGAGGCTCGAACTCACAATCCCGGCAAGGCTCACGAGAACTGTCGTATAAGTACCGTGCGCTAACCAATTGCGCCACTTTTTTTTTATTTATTACCGGTTTTTCGCAGAACGTGCAGTTTCCACACATTACAATATCACAATTGCAATAAAAAAGAAAGAAAAGAGGCACACCGTACAACAAAGCCGTCTGTCCCTATCGTACAGGCGTTGTCAACTTAAAATTCCTTCATGGCTGTCAGAGGTTCTAGCCTCCACAGCCATTCCGGAACACATTGTTGCATTTTCTGTATTTCTATAAATCGCGACATACATTCTGTGAAATAAACGCGAGCGGGCCTAGCATCAGGATCACAATAGTACCCCGCCATACGAGCCCGCCATATACAGTGGAGAGCGTTCAACATAATAAAATCATATGGAACTCCGTCATCATCCTTAATTGACAGATACCTTATCCCTTGGGGGTCCACCAGTAACTCTTTTTTCAGGGTTCGCTTTAAGACGTCCCAGAAAAAAAGCCCTCCCAACATTCCAAGAAAACGTGATCAATGGTTTCCTGCTTTTTACAGATCAAGCAATGCGTCCCCCATGGTACGATACAACCTCGCTCTTCCATGAAAATCTTCACGGAGAGCGTTCCGGTGTGAAGCTTAAAAAAAAGGTTTTACCCCTGGTGGCACCTCCATGCGTTTTGCCCGTTTAAGTACATCAAGTCCTGGCCCTCCACTGTAAATGGCTCTGTATAACGGCACTGGGAAAACAATGTCACACACAACTTTATACAATCTTTTCCTTTTCACTTTGCAAAGGTAATTCATTGAAAATCAAACACAAAGAAATTTTACACTGTCGGCCACTTCCTTAAAGTAGCTACGAAGTGATCCGGTCACGCTTGCCGTACTAACAACATGTGCCGGCAAAGCGCCGCTCAACCTGAGCTGACATACGGCGCGCAGAAAAGGATGGCGCACATCGCGAAAAAAGAAGAATCGGTTTACCAGTTGTCTAACAAAAATATGAGCCAAACCCACACCTCCGTCCTTCACTCTTCCAAACAAATTTGTTCTGCTGCACCTTTCTCATGTTAACCCCAAGATGAAAACAGCAAACACTCTGTGCAGCCTTTGCACTTTTGCTCTCGAACAATACAACGCTTGCATGACATAATATAACTTGGTGACAAAAAACATATTACAGACTGTCACCCTTGAAAAAATAGACAGCTTCGCACGCTTCCATCTGTCCGCCTTTTCTTTCATTTCATCGGCTTGGCTCCTCCAATATTCATCTCTACTATTGTAGCTATTGAGCGGAACACCGAGATACCTCGTCGGCGTTTTGACCCAGTTGACGTTCGCGAAGTTGTCCGGTGCAGAAACCCATTTCTCGTGCTACAGGCCTAGGGATTTGCCCCAAAATATTCTACTACCCGTGACATCAGAGAAATGTTTCACTAGCGATACTGTTTCCGTTGCACTTGGTTTGTATGTGCAACACACTGCAATGTCATCTGCATATGCGAGTTCTTCACCTGTGTCGCTGCTAATCTGAAACCACGTACTTTGTCATTTCCGTTAATTACTATACACATTGCTTCTGTATAGATGGCAAATAACAGCGGACTGAGCGGACAGCCTTGGCGCACTGAACGCATTATGTTAATGGGGGCACCCAGAGACTTATTGACAATTAATCTTGTTGTGCAATTCCGGTACGCCAAGGCCACGCCCTCAATGATGATGGAACCGACATTAACATGATCCAAGAGGGCAAACAAATTAACGTGAGCGACACAATCGAACGCTTTCTCCAGCTCGAGCTGAAGAACTGCAACGCCACCGCCGGTGATGTCACAGCACTCGAGCACAAACCGCATCTGATGGATGTTCGAAAAAATGGACCACCCCTTGATGCCGCAAGTTTGGTGGTCTCCGGCAATTTCCTTGATGACGCCTTGAAGTCTGCAAGCTCAAATCTTCATAAAGATCTTGTAATAAATGTTTGTTAGTGATATAGGTCTATAGGATGACACGAATCTGAGTTTCTCTGTTTGATCACTTTTGAGTATTAGTATTGTGTGCGCTTTTCCAAAGGATGGGGGCAATAATTTGTTCTCGTTCGCGTCATTAAATACGTCTGCTAACAATGGGGCCAGTTCTCTTTTGAACGCCTTATATAACCCCGTACAGAGTCCATCAGGCCCAGGCGACTTGCCCGAGTTCAAATCGCCGATTGCCTTTTCCACTTCGCGCTCGGTAATGTTGCCTTCCAATCGTTCTTTGGTCTCATCTCCCAGTCTCGGCATGCGCTGAAGAAAATCGGCTCTGAAACTCTCTACATTCTCTGCCTGAAATGCAAAGAGTGACTGGTAATATTGAAAGAAGGCGCGTCCTATGCTTTCGTTTTCGTCAACAACAACCCCATTCATTAAAATCTTATCGACATGGTTTCGCCGTCCGTGCGCCTTCTCGAGTCCAAGCGCCCTTTTTGTTGGCGTCTCCCCCGCCGCTAATACATCTGCTCGTGCTCGCACGGTGGCACCTTGATAACGTTCTTTATCGGACTGTTCAAGCTTTTCTTTGATGTTTCGCACATCGTCTTTGTACGTACCAGGCTCTCTGCATTCAAGCGTTATCAGCTGTTGAAGCTGTCTTCGCAAACCATTTTCTTTCATTTCCATCTCAAATTTTAGACAACTTGACCTTTCTAGGGCTTTCATTTTAACCTTTTTTTTAAAGACATTCACACTTTTCTGCTGTTGTTCCAGCTGCATCTTCGCGTATTTCATTACCCGCATCCCGTACTGCCTTTACAAAAGATTCATCATTTAATAACAAGGCATTCATTTTCCACATCTCCGAATTAAATGCATGTTTCCGTTTCCCTATACCGACGTTACATATTACGAGACAATGATCTGAGAACGATATGGGTACTACACAATCACCGTGGCATCTTAGAACTGTATCCAGCGAAATGTAGATTCGGTCCAACCGCGCATTTTGCAGTAAGAGATAAAAGCATGCAGCCTGGTGTTCCCCTAATTGTAACGACGGGGCCGCTCGTCGACTGCCCACTAATATGAAGACTCGTTTGCGCCGATAATCTGTGCGAGCGTGAATTGCGCAAGTTCTGCTTCCTTAGCGGCGTGCTTTAGGCATGGTTTCAAGTAGCTGGCAAAGACACCGTTGAAAAAAGACACGCAGTTCGTAAATGGCCGCTTTGCTGTACAAGCTTAATTCACGCTGTAAATAATGCTGTTATTCATTTAGCTCATTCATTCATTTATTTATCCAAAGTTCTTTCCACAGGATGAATTTGCTGGTCAATCTAAGCACGCAGTGCTTGTAAAATGACCAGGCAGTTGGTGAAGCAACATATTAAATTCATATTACCACAATTAATACATTCTCTCGCATACATGCACTGAACACCGTCCAGTGCATGAAACAAAAAATACCAAGCATTTTGAGTTCTTGTTTTATCATTTCCATATCATATCAGTTCATTTCTTATCATATCAGTTCCTGTTTTATCCACACCTTCAAACCCTTGATGATATTCCATATTTCGACTTCAGATATTTCTGGCAGAAAAGCAGTGTTCGCGCATGTGCGTTTAGGTTCATATGCGGTGTGCCTATCGCTACTTGTTGCTCTTAGTTTTTCCGCCGCATGCAATAACGAGTCATTGAACTTATCACACATTACTTTCGTGTCTACTGTGAGGAAGTTCTTTTTTATCACGTCTTCATCGCATGCGTGCTTCGATCGGCCCATCAGGTCGTTTACCAATGCCCACGTTTTTCTTTACATTGTTTTTATTTAACGATAATTCTCGTGACAGGTATCTTCGTTTCGCAAGTCGCAATTTCGCTGTCACCAGATTTCTTAGCGAACAGTATTCTGCTCTTTTCGTAACATCGTGCGGTTCTTTCTTGCTTTTCTGCCATGCTTTGTCCTTAAGGTAGCACAATTCTATGCTTACTATGCTTACTAATCAATATTATTTTATTCATGGGTGGAAACGTCATCCGCTGAACCAAGTAGTCACGCAATGTATTCTGCAGCTAAAAGTTTGAACGCTTGTCAAAGCATGACAGCCCAGTTCCTATAGTAGCACAACGGTACCAACGCTGTTACAATCTCCGCGTATGTTTCATAGCTCCTAAAACGCAGCTTAGAAATAGAGGACCTTACAGTAATAGGGTCGCATGAGTGAATGGAACTTTCAGAAATACACAATTGATCTCCGAGGCTCATTCTAGACTCAAGTATGCGCGCAGACTTGAGTCAAGTATGCGCGCCAGGTCAAAGTCAGGCCATGCTGACCTAAACCACTTCTCTACGTCTCACAGATCCGTTTACCAGGTAGAAGACGCACGTCATACTAAGTAGACCGCACGATCGCGAAGACAAACGCAACAACCTACAGCCGAGCGTATACCTGCAATGCAAAACGGAGCCCTCCGCCAAGCCAGCATGCCGACTGCCCACAGATGGCGCCCCTGCGTAGCAACCTATGTAGGACATTAGGCAGTACAATAGCAAGAGCTTGGTGGCGCAACCCACCAAGCTCGTGTTTCCGGCCACGTTTTGAAATGGAACTGCTTATGCAGAATATAAATGCTTGACAGCAGAAAAGCAAAAAGAAGAGGCCCCAGAAATGCTGGTGAGTGATGTGGAAACAGCCGTGCGCTACACAATCAGCGTCATAGTGACAAAGGCAGCTGTGTCCGCATTACGGTCAGACAACATATCCACCCTTACGGGTTAGAGTTCGAAACTATAGGCGCCCCGCAGGGCATTCGGCGGACGGGAGCACTCCCCAGGTGATGCACCCCGAACACTACCCGGCGCCGGGTTTCGGGAGCGCCTGTACCCACTTTTCTTTTTCTGTGGGTGCGAGCGGTGGGTTTCGAACTATCCACCTACTGCAGTCGTGGCTTGCGCCCTGTACACTAGGCCACGACTGCGGTGAAGCCGAGCACTCGAAAAAAGCTATTTATGTCATAATTCGCCACGCATCACTTTCGCTTTTTCTTCTTTATGAAAACGAAAATGAAGCCTAGCTTGGCGCAGCGCAGCCGCGTTCTATAGCTAGCTCTCCGAATAATGTTGCAGCCAACAAGAATACATGAATTTGCACTATGAGATAAAAGCATGCAGCCTGGCGTCCACCCACATATACTGGCTGGGCCGTTCGTCGACTGTGCACAAATCTGAAGACTCGCTTGCGCCGATAAGCTGCGCGAGCGTGAATGGCGCTCTTGAGCTTCCTTAGTGGTGTGCTTTCAGCATGGTTTCACGCAGCTGGCAAAGACAGCGTTGAAAAGCAAAGCAGAACCCAAACGAAGTGGTGACCATAGTATATTAGCACGACGGCCGATTTCTACATTTGCCCCTGGCACCAGACGCAACTGCTGCCTGCCTATGCCCGCGCTCCGACATTCAGGTTTCACATTGTGGCATCAAAACAATGGAGTGACTATTTCTTGCGTCTTTCTATTTGCGGTGGAATTTCCACATTAGTATTAATCCGTCTTGAGGCTTATTCTTTATCAAAATTTTCTCCTATATTGAACCTCACTATGGCTATACTTCTCCCCACTACGACTACGTCTAGAAGCGCTGAAAGAGGCTATATATGTGTTTTATTAGCATTCTGGGTTCGATATATTATTCGCAGAGCTTACATAAGGATGATATCAGGGGATCAAGGGCTTAAAAAACGGCGTAGGATAACTAGAGCATAAATCATTACTGTTAGCATTATTTGTGCATTTCGTCTTCCTTCTCAATGAATACTCGTCATCATCACTTGAGGGCTGCACGGTGAGTGACACACTTGCTGAAATAAAGGTGAACTGTCACATAACAGTTGTCTCGTAATTTGCCGATGTACTTGTAGCGATCCCGGCAGCAGAGCGACACGGAGGCTTACCACAGGCCCCTTCATCTTTCCGGGGATCAAAAAAGATGTTTGAAGCTTGGCATGAAGCTGCCAAGCCTGTCAAACTGTGAAATTTAGCTGGCACACCCGTTCAGCCGTACAGCCGTTCTGACCATCACTGAGCCGTTTCGATAACGGGTATTAAACTTGGTGGGGACTTTTCCATCGTGTCAAGGGTTCAGGTACATACTTATGTCTGTCGGCCAGTACTCAAGGTGACCTGAGGCGAGGCCACGTTCACAGGACGACGTCAAAGTCTTATTGGGAAATTCTGTGGACACCTCAAGGGTTCTCTCAGTACAACAACCTAACCAACATCATTTCTTACGGTTTCGAAACCGTATTCCTGGAGTCCACTGCTTCGCGTTGGACTAACTTGTGAGATTGTGAATAACTTGTGGAATAAAACCGTCGTTTTATTTTGCTTTACGAAAACGCTAGGTCTATGAGGACCATTCAAAGCTTATATTGTTACGGTGCATTTGGATAGGACTGTGCGCGCAAGAGAGAGACGAAGTCCTAGGAAGTGATAGACTGTCTACCGGAGCTGTTGACTTTGTACCAGCCTGCGAGATTGCCACGAACGTTTTCCTGTGCAAATAGTCATTCATACGTTTATGCGTCGGGCTTCCTCTTCGTAATATTTGGTGGAGTGTCGGAGTATACGACTTATAACGGAGCCTAGTAGTGGCCGCCGCTTTGGTTCTTCACCGATATCACTGAACACGGTGCCTGGGTCGGGAACGCCCGCTCTGATTGCGTCGAATCTCGTACTCACGCTTCCACGTCGTTCCTAAATGGCACAACTTCGCACCACTTTGTGGGTTGTCATGGACACAGCGAATGTCGAGCCTGTTCCACCTAAAAATGCCTGCACTGCCAGAGTCATTATTGGGCAATTTCTGTACATTATTCACCATTCTTGTGCCCTGGTCTGTCGATATCATACTTAGCTGGCACTTTCTCACTCGCAGTAATGTCGTTATGGACTACGATCACTCTAAACTTGTGCTCTTTCCGCTGCCGGATGAGCCTTTGAACAAGGCTCATGAGACTCACTCGTGGAGGCTGTCCGGAACTTGCTCAGTAAGTGCCCGCTCGTTCACACGTGCTCTTTAGCTACCTTTCAACGCGACGACTTTTGGACCGTCGGCGATTTCCTTCTCGGAGAACACCTACACTGAAACGCACCGCCCCCCATCCCTGATTTCTCTTCAAAGAAAAGAAGACTCAAACTATGATGGGTCCAACCATGCTGTCTAGCGACTATCCCTTATCATTTGAATGATTAACGCATGTAGGCCGCCTGTCACTAAGCGCCGTCGGGGACCCCATGGCGTTCGTGAGGAGCGCCTAGAGCACTATTCCCTTGAGGCCACGGCTTAGCTAAACTAGACACACGTCTATCTTTCCACGGAGGCGTGACGATGGCAGACAAACAATTTTCGCGTAGTGCGGGTCAGAACACGTGACTACAAACAATCGGCTTGCAGAAAGGGGTGCGGCAAGGGAGAAATACTTCAATTGTGCTTGAATGTTGCAATGTCACCTGAATCGAGAAATCAATAACACAGTTAATCTCTATAGAATAAAACCAAAACATTTATTCAGCAATTCATATTTCTTCAAAGGAGTACCTTTGTTATGTGTCTCAGGCCATGTTTCCGAAATAGAATTACTGATGCAGAATATATGTTTGTCAACAGAACAGAAAAAAGAAGAGGCCCCGGGAAATTAACGCTTGAAGACAACGATGACTGGTGAACGTGCTTGCGGTCCCGAGTGGGACAAAGAAAAAGAGAACGACGCTGAGTTGATCTACCAGCTGGCCGCTCTTTTACTCACCTTCACGACCTAAAGTAAACGGTCCCCTTCATCCGTGAGGGTTATAAACGGTCTCCTTCGCGCGTAACAAAGTGGTGGAGGTGCGGCGTACCGCTCACAACAACAGAACCATCACTGCCGCAGCTTCGTCGAAGCCGTCCACTTGCCGGCCTCCCGCCATCGGCCGTGACCGTCTTCGACATGCCAGAAGAAGGAGCCGCTCCGAGGGCAGCGCCTAGCAGTCCAATGCCATATTGCCTAGTTCCACCCACCTTCGGAGGCAAAGCGGGGGAAGATGCCGATGAGTGGCTCGTCCACTACAAACTAGTGAGCAAATCCAACGGGTTCGAAGCAACCGCTCAGCTCACCAATGTGGTGTTCTCCCTGACAGATACCGCCCTCGTGTGGTAAGAGAACCACGAGGAAGCGCTTACGTCATGGGAACATTTTGTTGACGAGCTAAAGGCATGTTTTGGGGACTCAGTCGCCAAAAAGAAGCGTGCGGAGCAGACACTGTTGCAACGGGAGCAGCTACCAGGTGAGACATGCGCAACATATATCGATGAAGTGTTAAAGCTGTGCAAGGTGGTCAATGCTCGCATGTCGGAAGAAGATAAAGTTGGATATTTGCTGAAAGGAGTGGCTGAGGATGTGTACAATTTTCTAATGGGAAAGAAGAGCCTCAGTTCTGTGTCCGACGTCATTCGGCACTGTAGAACGTTTGAAACGCTCAAGATGCGTCGGATTGCGCCAAAGTTTGGTCGGTTGGCAAACGTTATGACAGTGGCCAGTGTGGACACGAGTCCTTGGCTCGACCTTCCTTTGACCATCCGACAGATTGTCCGCGAGGAACTTTCCCGCCGCGAAGAGTTGTTGCATTGAACTGCTGACCACCATGCCGTGTACACGTGACGTGAGGCTATGACGGTGCCACATTCGGCCTCTTGGCAACCGATGATTACCGCAGCGGCCGTACACTACAGCGCAGCCCCACAGTCGAGGATGACAACACGCCTTCCGGCACCGCGCTATGACCAACGCGCTCAGCGCACGCCTTCTCGACGCCCGATTTATCGTCGTTACACACGCCATGAACCAACCCACTACACGCGGGAAAATCATAATATCCGCTTCATCGAGGAACAACTAAGGTTTCGACCTCTCCCGGTGTGTTGTTCCTGCGGTGTCCAGGGTCGTATATCGCGGTTTTGCAACCAGCGCATGACCACGTAGTATGGCCAGCCCTGAGAGTTTTCTCGGCCCTTCGAATGGCCACACGGTGTCCCGTGGCCAGCACACGTATCATGTGGCTACGAGTATTGGCTGAGCAGCTCCCGGAATCGCTCCCCGGCATGTGACAGGAGTTTGACATCCCCACCGCAACGTCGTGCTCCTCGTTCTCCCTCACCGCGGCGTGGCACCACGTCCCCTTCGTCACTGGAAAAGTAGCTAGCGCGGCCGATGTAGGTGAGGTTCCTGGAGACATGCTACTGACAGAAATACCTCCTGTGTCGATGCTGAAAAACAAACTGAGCTTTCTTGTAGATAATGTCCCTGTGATGGCTCGAGTAGACACAGGTGCAACAATTTCGGTCATGAGTGTCTCTTTAAAAACGTGTTATGGCGAATGGTTTTGTTTAAATGGGACGAAGATTCAAAGTTCTGTGGAGTGAGTGGTGAGCCGTTGCGACCTATTGGGGTGCCTAGTGCTGACGTGTTTTTGGGATGCCATGTTATTATGACAGACTTTGTAATTATTCCTCGGTCGACCCATGATGTTATTCTTGGCACGGACTTCTTGCGGGAGTGTGGTGCTACTGTCGACTGCCGAAGAGGGAAGGTATTCATAAGCGGTAGGATTCCATCAGGACTCCTGGAGAACCCTGTAGATCGCGAAACTACACTGTGTGTTTGTGGTGATACGTTCATACCTGCATCATCTACCGTTTGCGTTCCCGTTGTCTGTTGCGGCTCCGATTCCGACAGCTTCGAAGCTACCGTAGAACCAATGCACTTTATCTGTATGAAGAATAATGTGTTGGTGCCACATTGTGTGGTGTCTATCAAAAGCGGACGCACCGGCGTTTGGACCTTAAACTGTTTTAAGGAGCCCGTTATACTACCAGACGGCATGAAATTAGCCTTCGCCAGGGAACACGCGCCCTTATCAGTGGCTGAACTTACAGATGTGGCGGAAGAACCTGATGGCCACAGCTCGAAAACAGCCCTTTTGTCGATGGTAAATAAATCGCTCAGCACGAGTGAACACTGAACGTTAGTGGGTTTGCTCTCGAAGCACGTTTCAGTATTCAACTTTGCGCAGAAGGAAGAAATACCCGCAATATCTGCGTCTTGATCCCGCCATACCATCAACATGGGTTAGGCAAATCCGATTAGACAAAAGCCATATTGTGTTTCACCATCAAAGCGCCAGATAATCAACCAACAAGTGCACGAAATAATGAAGAAGGGAGTCGTACAAGAGTCAGCGAGTGCGTGGGCAGCTCCAGGGATTCTTGTTAAAAAAAGATGGATCTTGGAGATTTTGCGTCGACTATCGCCGTTTGAATGCTGTAACAAGAAATGACGTGTACCCATTCCCACGTATTGATGACTCAGTAGACTGCCTTCATTCCGCCTCTTACTTTTCCTTAGTAAATTTACGATCCGGCTATTGGCAAATTCCGATGCATCTTGACAAGGAGAACGCTGCCTTTGTAACCCCTGACGGGCTCTTCGAATTTAATGTGATGCCATTTGGATTGTGCAACGCTCCGGCAACTTCCGAGAGATTTATGGACACTGTTCTGCGCGGCTTGAAGTGGAAATCGGCATGTGCTACCTCGACGACGTCGTCAGCTTTGGCCCCACTTTCAGCGAACACAACTCGCGTCTGGATATTGCCCTGAACTGCATCAGAAACGCTGGTCTAGTTTTAGACTCTAAGAAATGCCACTTCGGTGACCGCCAAGCCCTTGTGCTTGGGCACCTCGTCGACAAGGATGGCATCCGCCCTGATCCCCAGAAAACAGCTGCCGTTGAAGCGTTCAGTGCACCACGCTCTGGCATGGAGCTCCATAGTTTTCTGGGGCTTTGTTCCTATTTACGCCGATTTATTCCTAGATTCACCGACGTCGCGTATCCGCTGACATGCCTTCTACGGAAGGACACCCCCTTTGAGTGCACTCCGGAGTACACTCAAAGGGGGTGTACTCCGGAGTACACAATATTTGGCAAGTTTCTGCTGACGTCACGAACGGTTCTTCAACACTTCAGTCCTTCAGCTCCGACTGAACTCCATACGGATGCCAGTGGCATAGGTATTGGTGACGTCCCAGTTCAACGCTACGGTGATCGTGAACACGTGATCGCATATGCAAGCCGCTCAATAAGTAGGCCCGAGAAGAATCACACTGTCACGGAACAAGATTGCCTCGCGCTAATATTAGCGGTTCAGCGGTTTCGTTCTTGCCTGTATGGACGCCCCTATACAGTGGTCTCCGAACACCACTCATTGTGTTGGATTGTGAATCTTCGTGACCCTTGTGGCAGCCTTGCGCGCTGGGCGCTCCGACTGCAAGAATACATTTCACCGTCTCTTATAAGAGCGGTCGACGACACGCTGATGCGGACTGCCCATAGCGTATGCCACTTAGCACTACGGACTGTGACGCCGATGACTTCGATCACCTCGTGGCTTCTGTGTAGCCGGGTTCTCCAGACTTCGGCTGCTTCAATGCCGAACAGCGAAAAGACGATAAATTAACATCGCTCTTCACCGCTACTACCGCCTCGACGACAGCGAACCATTTCTCTGTACGTGATATACTCCTGTATAAAAACTTTTCCAGCACTGGCGTACGTTTTCTCATAGTGGTACCGGAGAGCCTTCGCACAGCGATTCTGAGTGCTATGCACGACGACGACGACCCTACGTCTGGCCACTTAGGTTCAGCGAGGACGCTCTACCGGATTCAGGAACGCTTTTATTGGCCTGGAATGCCAGTCTGTTGAGACGTATGTGGCCAGCTGCATGCAGTTTCAGCGCCACAAGCGGCCATCTACTGCTACAGCTGGTCTCCTGTTGGTGATCCCACCTCCAAGCACGCCTTTCCAACAAGTGGGCATTGACGTCGTAGGCTCATTTCAAAAATCAGCCAAGGGAAACCGTTGGATAGTTGCTTGCGTCGACTACCTCACACGCTACTCCGAGATGGCGGCCGTGCCCTCCGCAACTGCCACTGACGTTTCAACATTCGTGCTGCAATATGTGATCCTGTGACATGGTCCACCTCGCGTGATCATCAGCGACCGTGGACGACAATTCACAGCGGACGTCGTAGAGGAGCTGCTTCGTTTGTTTGGATCCCACTTGCGTCACTCGACGCCATACCCTCCACAAACGAATGGGCTTACGGAGCGCACCAACCGAAATATTGTGAACATGCTATCTATGTATGTTTCATGCGACCACAAGAACTAGGATGGCGTACTGCATTTCATCACGTACGCGTTCAAGACCGCTAAGCACGAGACTACCTGCTATAACCCTTCCTTCCTGCTGTACGCACGGCCCCCCCCGGTACACAATCGACGCTATTTTCCCTTTCTGCAGTCACGAATATCCCACTGTCACCGAAACTCTCTGCCTTGCCGAAGAGGCTCGTCGTATTGCTCGTTTGCGCATTTTGGCATCGCAGGACAGATCAAAAGCACGCTACGACATTCGCCACCATCCAGCAACCTATCGCCCTGTTTATTTAGTCTGGCTGTGGACTCCAGTACGGAAACGCGGGTTATGCCAAAAGCTTTTGGACACCTGCGATGGACAATTTGTCATTATTAACAGGCTCACGGAAGTCACGTATAACATAGCTCGCCTCACGGCGAGTTGTAGAAGAGCTGCCACGACACAAGTGGTCCGTGTCGCCCGCTTGAAATTGTTCACCTCAAGACAAATGGATTGACTCGCCCGGTGGGCTTCGTCCGCGACGAGAGGGATGTTATGCATGAAGAAAACGTAGACCGGTGAAGGTGCTTGCGGTCCCGCGTGGGGCAAAGAAGAAGAAAACGACGATGTGTTGATCAACCAGCTGGCTGCTCTTGCGCTCACCTTCGCGACCTAAAGTAAACGGGCCCCTTCATCCGTAAGGGTTATAAAAACGGACGCCTTCGCGCGTAACACTATATATATATATATATATATATATATATATATATATATATATATATATATATATATATATATATACACAGCTTTGGCAGCAACCGCACTTGAAGAAAGTCTTAGGATGGCCTCGAAGATGCTTACTAATGTGACGGCCATATATGAGCACCTAAACGAACTCATAGCAATAGACAGTTCAAATTCACGGCCGCAGTATTCTTAAACAACCAAGAATCTAGCGTCTCTAGGTGGTGTAATCTTCCTCCGTGTAATTGTCGTATACTTCGCTATTGCTAATACTGCTTCGCCTTTCCGGAGAAACGGGGGCATCTCTCTTTGTCTCTTCTTCTGTGAGTCCGAGTATAAACGCTTCTACGTATGACGGCTGCTGATTCTGATTCTGAGTGAATCCGGTTTGGCCTCATTTCGGTTATTGAGGGAATTATACAGGGCGTCCCAATTATCATACACCAAGTCTTTAAAAAAGAGCAATTACGTTATTCGAAGAAAACATAGTAGATATTGTTTACAATAAAGTGGGATAGCCGCCACTATTTTTTCGTTACTGAGATTTACTTAGGTAATTGTAATTAGTTATCTAACTCGAAAACTACTGTCTTAGTTATCAAAATATCAGTGAGGCATTTGGAGGCACCTCCAGTGGCCTCTAACATCGGTGTATTCAGCGACGAACTAATGGCATACTCATTTACCTTGCGTCGGCGCTCCCACCCGCATCATAAAACAGCGCATTCAAGTAAGCTGCTTGAAAGCAACGGCTTTGCCTGTCTTAAACCCGAAGGAATTGCGGATCAGCTTGATGGTACGTAAGGAGCATTAACAGCGAGTTTCGCGGCTTCGCAGTTATTCATTCCTAGCATTTCTACGTCACACTTATCCAGTTGCAGTTCAGTGAACGATCGAAGAAGATGGGGACGATCATGGTTCCGGCGTAAGTTCCGCACCAGGCATTGAAATACCACTGGCACTGACGCCGAGTAAGCTCTACGCAGTGTGGATTGGAGTCACTCCGATGGTGTGTATTATGCAAATTTACCTGGGTATTTCTGCAAAGATTTCATTCATCTGTGCAGATGATGTTGCTCAAAAAGTCCGGTGACTCATCGGTCTTTGTTGGGACCCAATTCAAGAAATCTATACGATTGTACAAGTCCCCATCTTCCGGCATTGGTGCTATTAAGGTGGTACAAGTGAAATGGCGAGTGGTTTAGAGTCCTCCAAAGTGATGACTTGAATATGGGAACCCGGGCGGCTACGTCCCTCACGCTAGCTTGCCATAGATGCTAGAACATCCATGCATAGGCTAGGACTTAAAGATGTAGTGCTCGGTCGCTGTTTCCGGAAGCTGTTGGTTTGTTTCAAGTTTTCACAATTTCTGGTAATAGTCGGTGCGTTTTTCCTACCGCAACACTTTCATGACTAATATAGATTTGCGGCCTTCCTCTTGTTGTCATTTGCAGCTCCCGATGGAAGGATCAAGTTTATCTTCTGCTCATTTGAGATCGACAAGGCGACTGGGACGAAACAAAACACGCCTTTAAAACCTTGCACTGGCGTCAATTCGCTTTTGCGGTGATATGTGTTGTGGCAAAACAAAACAAAAAAAGAACCATCCGTAAGCTTTATCTGCGCTAAGATTACAGCTATAACAGCCTGTTTCCAACTAGTACCAAATGTGACGTGTTACTTCAGCCGGGGCCCGGCGGATAAAAAGCGAGCTTGATCATGGTTTTTCATTTCCTTTATTTCGTTCTAATTCAGAGGGAGCCAGTTTTAGGGCGCTGCTTCTGATGCGGGTGGGAGCGCAGTCAAGTGATATTTTTCATGTATGTCCGGGTTTATATTCAGTCGAAAAAAAATTAATACGCAATTAGTACTTCGCTGAAAATTCCGGAGTTAGATGTCCCTTGGTTGTGCCTGTACAAGTGCCTTACTGACCCTTTGACAATTAGGAGAGTATGTATTAATTATACAATTAACTACAATTACCCAAATAGGTCTCAGTAAAAAAATAATTACTGGCGGCTACTCCACTGTACTGGAAATGATGTGCATTAGGTTTCCTTCGAGTAATGCAATTGCACTCATTGAAATATTGGGGCATCATAGTTAATTGACACACCCTGTATATATTTATGACCATGTATGCAAGTAACTACTTTTCCATTTATAATAAAGGTTGTAACTTATTGGAAGAGTTTCTTTTTCTTCTCATTTTCATTAGTTGTTAGCATTGTTTACTAGAAAGAAGAGCAATACCGAAACATATTATTCACATGCATTTCCTACACCCTTCATGAAGGAGTCTGGCGAAAGGGTCACTGAAATCTGCAGGTTTTCTTTCTCAGGGTCAACAAAGCACGCAGAGCAATTAGAAGCGAGATGAACTTACAGCAACATGTTCGTTCTCTATGCATAGGCTACCCATACCATCGGAAATATTTGTTAATTGGCTACATCTTCCTTTTTGAAAACTGTAATAAACGTTGTCCTGTGTACAGCTGATATATATTGTGTACGTGCATGGTGTTTGCAGTGAGAATTCAAAGCAACGTTGAAGTAAGGAAATATGGAAGACGCAGCCGCCGCCGATGCTTCTGATGCTCTCGTCATGCTATTGTAAGGAATTATGAATGAAAAGCCTTGTGCGTCCGCGCCAACAATGATGCAGTAAGCTAATGTCCGAAATAGAATTTTAGGTGAAATGGTAGAGGCAACTCAAACGAAACCTCAAATGATGTCGGTGACAAAACTCCGGTAATGACACTTTATAATGTGTGGGCGGGAGGGGGGGGGGGGGGGGGAGTGTAGGCATTGGAATTTTCCGGATGGGGTACGGGCCCGGGAGCCCCTCCGTAGTCGGCGCCTATGCCGTAACTTAACCCACGGGGTCTGGAGCGTGGTCCCGTTGCTTGTTAGAATGATATCGAACTAGATGGAACTAGATGAACGGAAGGGCTTTAAGCGGGACACGTGGACAACGTCAGTTCGTAGCTGGGATGACGATGGCGTGTCTTCAACAGGGGCACTTTCGTAGTTTATGCCACTTCTTTGTAGTAATACCGAGTACGATCCGGTATTGCGTGACAGAAAATTTGCGGACAGGCCGAGGTGGCGAATAAAAGTCCACAGAAAAACGCGATTTCCCGGAGAGCAGTCATGGTTCCGGTGGCGACTGTCGTAGCGAGTTTTTATGCGAAGCATATTACGAGAGCTCAACCCAGCTCCTCAGGCGCGGCGGTGTCGCCTTGAAACCACGTGACACCGTGACGTCACGACAGAGGAGAAGTGGCTTTGGCTCAACTCTTGCAAGACGGGCTGGGTGGGAATCGAACCAGGGTCTCCGGAGTGTGGGACGGAGACGCTACCACTGAGCCACGAGTACGATGCTTCAAAGCGGTACAAAAGCGCCTCTAGTGAATGCGGTGTTGCCTTAGAAACGAGCTGTTTCTAAGGCGTGCGTCTCTTGCTCAGGCGCACATTTCGTTGCCGCGGCGAACGCTGCTTTGCTCGACGCTCACCGCGTCCAATGCGGGGCGCGTAGTCGCTGCCCTGTAGCCCATTGTCTTACACCCCTTGGCGGGTCGACGGGAACGCTGTCGCGTTCCACTCTTGAAGGCGAAGCAGTAATGCATGAGTTGTTTCTTCGTCTAGCCGAACCAAATATAGCCAAGCAACAGCAGTTCACCAGGCTAAACAGTGGTTCAACAACTAAAATAAAGGCTAGTATGCTTCGCATCCTGGGCTTAACCTTACCTAAGCCACAGCCATTTTTTGTCACGCCTGAGCCGCTGTAAGTAGACCATAGGCAATCTGGAAAGCCATACGAGCCCGACCAACAGCGTTATGAGCGTATTCCAGGGTTCGTCGCAACACTGAAGGTAGCAGGATGTCAAAATGCGTAGTGGCATGGCAACGAAACTAGATGTAGAAAGGCGAGAAAGAGGTGGCATTCTGTCGTGAAGAATTCTATGCAAATGTCATGTCGGGCAAAGTGGTGTCCCAATCACAATGGTCTGTTGAAACGTACATAGACATCTCGGTAAGGATGCGATTTTGTAGTTCAGCCAGTCGGTTTATTTGTCGGTCACATGCGGTTGCGAGCATGTGTTCGGTGGAGCAGGAAGACAGTGTGTCTTCTACAACTTATGACAGCAAATAGCGGCCACGATCTGTCAGCAGCTGCCTTGGCGCGCCATGGTGAAGAATCGCATCCTGGAGTAAAAGGTCTGCTACATGAGCAGCATAGCTGGAGGTAAGGGCACATGTACTGTGGCCAAGAGCATTGACTTCGAGATGCCGCAAATGGCACTTAGAAGAGTTAAGATGAAGGCCAGCCTTCCTAATACTTCAAAGATAGCGGCGAAGCGACTGGGGTGGATATCAAGAGTAGGGGAAAATACGATGACATCGTCCGGGTAACAAAGGCAGGTGGACCACTTATAGCCTCGAAGGATAGAGTTCATCGTTCTATCGAAAGTTGCTGGGACATTCCAAAGTCCGAAATGCATAACCTTAATATGGTAACGGCCGTCCAGTGTAACGAAAGCGGTCATCTCACGGTCGGTTTAACCAACCGCAATCTGTCCATAAACAGATCGGAGATCGATTGAAGAGAAGTATTTGGATCCGTGAAGACAGTCCAGAGCGTCGTCAATGCGCGGGACAGGGTAGACATCCTTTTTCGTGATATTGATCAGTTTACAGGAATCGACGCAAAATCGCCAGCTGCGATCCTTCTTTCTGACAACACAACCGGCGATGCCCAAGGACTCAAATAGGGCTCAATTACAGTATTTGTTAGGATTTTGATTGTCAACTTCAGCTTGAATAAAGTGGCGTTGTGCGTGAGACATGTGATAGCGACATCGGCAGATAGGACTAGCATCACCGGTGTTAAGCTTGTAAGTCACAACGGTAGTTTCTCACAAAGGGCGATAATCAAACTAAAGAAGTCGCGATAAGACACAAGGACGCGACAGATATCCGCAGCCTGTTCAGGAAGCACGTCATGAGTGATCATCTTTGAAAATGTGCCGGGATAGGACGCTGCGGAACTGATCGGACAGCAGGTGGCTGCAGAAGAGGACGGAACATCCAATACAAAGATGGCGGTATCGTCGATCGGAAAAGTGTTGCCGAGCGACATGCCTTCGGGGATAACTTGCGTACTTGAACCAAAGCTTATGGTATGAAGGAATACACGGTTGTCGGCAATAGTCACAATTTTATGCGGCACGGTAACTATACGTAGCAGAACATCGACATTAGGGGTCTGCACATAGTCACCCCCAGGAACAGATGGGAAGCACGTCAAAGGTAAGTACATGGTGGCATGAGGCGACAACCATACGAAGCCACAGAACATAAACGAGGCTCAGCTGATTTTGAAGGTCAGCAGCGATTAGGAAGCTCGAGCTGGAGTATACCAGCACTGCAGTCAGCCAGTGATGAGTGGTTCGACAAGAAGTGGAGGCGGAAGGTCGTCATGGGAACACCGCAAAAGGGCAGCGAATAAAACGGAAGTGCTGAAACCACCAAAAGCTATTCCGGCAGTACGCATGCCAATGTTAATAGCCGTTGTTTCTTTGGCGAACCTGCCAATACGGGATGCGGCAAGTGTGGGGCCTTCTTCAGCTGGCAACGACGATGGTTGCTCATTATCGACATGTGAGCTCCAGTATCAACAAGCGCTGGGACATGTGCACCGTCGACTTTCACATCGACTATATGGCGTCTGGTCGGCAGGGTGAGATGCTTTGGCTGAGACGTCGACAATGCAGCGTCACCTCCGGGAGTTGCATCTCTTAGTTTTATGGAGGTTCGCGCCCGCGTCGGGAAGATATCGACAGGCGACGAGACGGGGGCGACCTCCACGACGGGTGACACTTTGCGGTTAAAGGGACTGCTGACTGCTCGACGACGGTGAACGATGGCGTCATGTGGTTGTACTGTCTGTGGCGTGCAGGTTTGGCTCGGCTTGTGGCTGGAAATGGCGAAAACTGCCGTTTGAACGAGGGCTGTTCGAGAACGGCATCGAGGGCCCGTGGTTGAGACAGTATCGAGCGACATCAGCAACGCGGCGACAACTGAAGCAAATAGGTCGGTCATCCGGTGTTCGCCACTCTGCGGTGTTGCTAGAACCTCGAAGAACCCATCGATTTTGGGTAGGCACGAGCGAAGGACGTTCGGTCGGACGGAAAGCGGCCATGGGGCTGATTGCAAGCCGACATTGCTGAGTTCTTGATAGACAATAACCTGAACAAGGGGGACCTTAGGAGCGCATGCATCGTTGACAGGTCGGTACAGAACCGCTGGAAACGCTTTTGAGTTTCCAAAAAAAATATGACTTATAATTTTGTTTGTAGCCGATTACGAATAGATATTGCGCTGGTTAGTCTTGCATTCGTGATGAGTAAAACTTAGGCACACAAAAAGAAAACGCATGCAGGAAGAATCGAAAAAGACAAGTGACGAAGGTTGAGACAGGGATTTTACTTCTACATGCCTACGTGATTGTAGTGGGAGTATGTGTGCAGTAAAAGTAAACGCATTTGCGAATATATAGCATCCAGCATGCACTGTGTCGCACGTAGACCTTTAGCCATCATTTCTAAATCAGACCTTTCTAAATCAGCGACCTTTCGACGCGACGGCTTTTGGACCGTCAGCGATTTCCTTCACAGAGAACCCGTATGCTGCCGTCCATTTCTCTTCAATGAAAAGAACACTCAAACTACGATGAGTCCAACCTTGTGGTCTAGCGCCTATTCCTTGTTAATTCCAGGATTATGGCGTGTAGGCCGCCTGTCACTAAGCGCCGACGTGGGCGCAATAATACTCGTCAGGAGCGCCTCAAGCACTACTGTGATTGCCTTGTGTCCACTGCTAAGCTAAACGGGACACGTGCCTATCTTTCCACGACGGCATCAGGAGGGCACACAAAAAATTTTCCCGCATTGCGCGTCGGATCACGTGACCTCAAACAATCGGCTTACAGAAAGGGGCACGGGAAGGGAGAAATATTTCTATTGTACTTGAATATTGCAATAGCACCTGAATCGCGAAATCAATAGCACAATTAATGTCTCAAGAATAAAATAAAACCAAAGCATTTATTCACCAATTTATATTTCTGCAAATGCGTATCCTTGTTACGTGTCTCCGGCCACGTTTCTGAAATAGAACTACTGATGCAGAATATAACATTGTCAGCATAACAGAAAAAAAAGAAGAGGCCGCGGAAATGCAAGCCTGTGATACACAAACAGCCATGCGCTAAACAATCTGCGTAATAGGGACGAAGGCAACTGTGTCAGCATTACGCCAGCGAACACAACCACCCTTAAGGGTTATAGTTCGAAACTACATGGATGGAAACAACTTTATTTTGAATCCGGCAAATTTGACGACCCGGGCTCAGGTCTCCCATGAGGGGATTTCGAGGCCTTGCCTCGTCGCCGTCTCTCAGGCTTGCTGGACAGCCCACTCTTGTGTCTTGAGGTTGGAGCTGCGCAGAGCGGCGGCCCACTTCGACGCAAGAACTTCCGGAGCCACTGCCATTGTAGCTGATGTAACCCGACACTCCCACAACATGTGTGATAGCGTCGCTCTAGTTTCCTCACACAATTTGCAAAGAACAGTCGGGTATTGCGCGGAGAAAATGTGCTGCAATTGCATCGGACAGGGGAATGTTTCTGTTTGCAATTGTTGCCAGATGACTGCCTGGCGACGTTTCAGCATGGGGTGAGGTGGGGGCAGCAACCGCCTGCCTAGCTGGTAGTGCTTGGTGATATCATTGTACCTGACCAGGCATTCTGGCGTGTTTTGAACCAGGCGTTCCGAACTCGAAGAGGTGGTCTCCGATTCTGCGCGGTCGGTCAGTTCTCGCGCAGAGCGGTGTGCTACCTCATTCATGGTAATTTAATTAATTTATTATGGGATTCTACGTGCCAAAACCACTTTCTGATTATGAGGCACGCCGTAGTGGAGGACTCCGGAAATTTCGAACACCTGGGGTTCTTTAATGTGCACCTAAATCTAAGTACACGGGTGTTTTCTCATTCCGCCCCCATCAAAATGCGGCCGCCATGGCCGGGACTCAATCCCGCGACCTCGTGCTCAGCAGCCCAACACCATAGCCACTGAGCAACCGCGGCGGGTAGTTCAAGTTAATGAGGCCCTCATCGGTGGGGGTGGTGACGTGCGCTGGAAACCATATGATCGCGGTGTTATCGAAGTGCTGTCGACCAGCTTTCCTTAGAATCTGGAGAGCTTCGGAGGAAATGCGCCCCCGCGCGTAGTTGCGAACTGCGGATTGTGAGTCGCTAAAAACTACCTCGCAGAGGGGGTCGGTAAGCGCAAGCGCAATGGCTACCTCTTCCGCTGTTTTGGGGTATTCCGTTGCGACACTACACGCGCGCGTAAGCCGGGAGCTAAGGTCTACGACTACCGCCGTGAACCAGTGTTCTCGTGTGTATTCTGCGGCGTCTACAAAGCGCGTAGTCCTCTTTCCACCCAAGGAGTGCAGCAGTGCCTTGGCACGGGCCTGGCGTCGGCCGCGATTAAATTCGGGGTGCATGTTTCGAGGTATAGGGGCGACAATCAGCATGTCGCTGAGGCCGGGTGGAATGACCTGTTTCTGACCATGTTGGACGTGGTAGTTGAAGCCGAGTTTCTGCAGAATGTACCGGCCCGTGGCTGTCAGAGACATGCGTTCGAGTCGAAAGGTTCTTTGCGCATCCACGATTTCCTCAAGCGTGTTGTATAGCCCCAGCTGTAGCAGACGAGCAGTGCTTGTGGACTCCGGTAGGCCAAGGGCGATCTTGTAAGTCTTGCGTATAAGGGTGTTGATTTCTCCCTTTCAGTGACATTCCAGTTGTGGAAGGCAGCCACATAAGTGATGTGACTGATTGCGAAAGAGTGTATGAGGCGCATGACACTGTCCTCCTTCAGGCCCGTGTGCCTGTTTGTAATGCGTTTGATCAGGTGGGTAGCCGCTGTAACCTTGCCTTCGATTTTGCGAATAGCTTCTATGTTTGATCCATTGGGTGTTATATGCATGCCTAGGATGCGTATCTTCGGTACTCGGGGAATGCAGGAGCTGTCTTGCGCATGGAGGATTATGTTGTCACATTGGCGCTATTCGGCTGTACGCTTGGGCCGGCGGCGCGGGCGGTAGCTCTGATTTCAGTGGAGATAGTCGGAGACCTGTGTCTTGGAGGTAGGTTTCGACTGCAGAGACCGCTGCTTGTAAGGTGCATTATATCTGACCGTCCCTGCCCTTGTTGACCCACAGGGTGATGTCATCTGCATACAAGTCGTGATGGAGGCCATCGATCTCGTCGAGGTAGGCCGGGAGACCCAGCATCACGAGGTTGAAAAGGAGCGGGGATATGACCGATCCTTGAGGAGCGCCGGTGCTTCCTAGTGTATGTTCGTCGGATGTCATGCTACCGACCGCGAAGGTGACTGTACGGCGCGACAGGAAGTCTCTGACATAGTTGTAGCTTCGCTCAACCAAGTTGAGCTTATTTATGCGGCTCAGGATGGCTGCGTGTGCTACATTCTCAAATGCCTTTTCCAGATCTAGGCCGAGGATGGCCCGGTTGCCACTAGTTGGGTCATTGATAATCTGGTGGTAGAGCTGGAGCATGACGTCTCGACTGGAGAGGTGTGCCCGGAAGCCCACCATAGTGGATGGGTAGGCTCCAGTGTCCACGAGGTGGTGGTTGATGCGGGAGAGGAACGCATGCTCCATTACCTCACCAACGCAGGATGTGAGGGAAATGGGCCGCAAGTGATCGAAGCTGGATGGCTTGCCTGGCTTCGGTATCAGGAATGCTTTAGAGCGTTTCCACGCCTCTGGGATGCGACCTGCTCGCCAGCATTTGTTGATGTATGCCGTAAGAGCGGTCAACGAGGTATCATCGAGGTTTCTTAGAGTCTTGTTCGTAACCTTGTCGGGACCAGGTGCTGATTTGCCATTAAGGTCGTGGAGAGCTGTGCGGTTCTCTGACTCGTGAAATTCTTCATCGAGTATCACATTTGTCTCTCCAGTGTAATCTCCGTGTTGAACATCGGGCCGTTGAGGGAAGTACTTGGCTAGCAGGCGTGTCACGAGCTGGTGATCACTCGTGGTATCCTGTTCCTTGTGCAAAAGGCGTTGCAGGTTTGCTCGCTTAGCAGACTTGCTCTGCGTTTCCCCCAAGAGGTGACGAAGGAGACGCCACGTGCTTCTATTGTGGAGCTGCCCATCGACTGCGTTGCAGATGTCATACCACTGTTGGCGGCTTGAGGTCCGGCAATGTTCTTCCAGCTGGCGATTGATATGTGCGATCTTCTTACGAAGCTTTCGGTTGTGCCTTTGCTTCTTCCATCTTGCGTTTAGTGACCTCTTGGCTTCCCAGAGGTGGGCTAGTCGGCTGTCGATCTTGTCAACCGGGACTTCGGGTGCGAGCGTGTGCGTCGCCTTGTTCATGTCGTCGTTGAGCGTCTCCATCCATGCCTCGATGTCATCGATCTTCTCCTCACCTCTCTGTTCAACTCGCTGCTTTCGGAATTTGTCCCAGTCCGTCCATTTGAATAGCTTGGGAAAAGGGGGTGTACCCGCCTGAGGAATTCGTGTTTCTATGATCATGTGGTCACTACCGAGGTCTTCAAAGGTATTGCACCACAATGCTTGAGGGATATTACGGACCGCCGTCAGGTCTGGTGTCGTGTCCCGTGCCTAGAGGTGCCCGTGTGGGTCGGTGCCGTGGGATCGGTAATAAGAGTTAATTCGGCATCATGCAGGTCCTGCCGCAGGCGTCGACCTTTGGCGGTAGCGTAGCCATAGCCCCTGGCCTCCTTCGGAGCGTTAAAATCTCCCACCACCAGAAACGAGTTTGCGCTCGCCAAGGCGAGCGCCCCTCGGAACAGAGAGAGGAAACGAGCCCGTGAGTGAGCCGGATTACTATATACGTTGAGGAGAAAGACACTGTGGTTGCGTGTGCTATTGGGAAGGAGCTCTACAAGCATGTTTTCCGCATGTGTGCCGCTTACGCTGTGTTCTCGCACTACAATCCCTTTCCGAATAAAAATTGCGAGTCCGCGATCAACGGGAATCGGCGAGGCATGCGCGGTGTAACCTGGAAGCTTTGGTACGGTAACTACTGTTTCTTGTATCATTATGATGTCGGGTTTGGGTTGCGCGTGTCGAACGTATTGTTGCAGCAGTGGTTGCTTCTTAGTGAAGCCCCGACAGTTCCACTGCCACACCACGAGCTCGTTAGTGGGGCTGGCCATAGTGGTGCTGTACTTGTGCGTTACCTGAAATAGGGCTATGGTGAATGACTGTAGGGTCAATGGTGGGCATTATTTCCATGCTTGGGCGAAGGCCTATGTGAGTCTCGATTTTGTCTATATGGGTTTCAACCCTGTCTGTTCGAGCAGTGAGGTTATTGACTGCAACGCCGATGTTGCGGATCTCGGTTTGAATTTCTGAAAGCAGCTTCCTCATTTCTTCTTGTTGTTTCCGCCAGTCATTTATCGTGACCTGTGCTTTGAGCCAATCAGTTACTGCTGATTTGAGGTTATCGAGCTGTTGAGACTCGGAACTGGCCTCTGCGCGTTTCTTTGTGGGCGGCGCCGCACTGTCGTTACCGTTCGGGACGGGAGTCAGGACTAAAGCAGTTTTAGGTATAGATGTCTGTTTAATCGAGTGTTTAATCTCTCGAATTTCTTGGGTTAATTGTAGCATGACCGTGCGTAACTGTGCGTTTTCGCGCTGCATTGCTTCTAATGCCACATCCCTAGGGTCCCTCGTATTATTGGGTTCTGAGGCAGTAGCTCCCTGAGCCTTGCGTCTCAGCGAGCCCTTAACCGCGTCTGCCCAGCTCACCTTTTCAGGTAGGTCCGAATCATGCTGGCTGGCTTGCTTCGGACGCCGAGAGCTCGAACAGCCACGGCTCGGCCCGGGGGTTTTGCTGCGCGCCCGGCTCCGAGACCTGCTCTGCCGGCGGGATGGAGGTCCCGCAGCCGAGCGAGACCGGGCCCGGCCTCGAGAGCGGGAGCGGGAGGCAGGTGGGAAATGTTCGTCGTAGTTCTATTGCTGTAGCTCTAGGGCGGCTTCCGCCACTGCCCTCTGTCGGTCTCCGCGTCGTTTTTTAACAAGATAGGGGGTCTTGAATCCAGCCTTGCACGTCTTGTCCGCAGTGGGATGCGCTCCCCCACAAAGGTGGCACCTTGGCGTGCTTGTGTGATTGGGGTCCGGGTGCGAGGTTCCGCAGCCTCTACACACACGGTCTTGGGGGTTCGGGCAGACGTCCATGCGATGGCCGACGCGTCCGCACTGGTGGCACACGTCAATCTGCTTTCTGTACAAGGTACACCTGAGCATAGCACCCCCGTTGTACACCCACGTTGGTACTCGGCCACCATCGAAGGCGATGATGACCGACGTGGTCTTACTGAGTCTTTTGGCCACTAAGGCATTCGGGTTCCTCTTGTTGACGATATTCAGGTGAATGTCCTTCGCGTCTTCTTCGAGAGGAATGCCTCGGACGACTCCCTTGACTGCATAGTCGGGCGCAGTTTCATATGCCCGTATCTCGAACTGGTGTCCGTCGACCTCAAAGCTGTCGAGTCGGCGGTACCGTTCTGCATTAGGAGAGTGAGGGGTACTCACAACGATGATGGTTTGCTGCATATTTGGGCAGACAATGTCTTCCGTGGCGTCTTGTGGAGATACGTTAGCTGCCCTATATAGGGCCGAAGCGAGGCGGACGACCCTGACTGTTGCAACGTTCAAGCCGCCCCGTGGCATGATAACTTTTTTGTGGTGATCACGTGGAAGGGTGGGCATCTTCCCTGCCTTCAGAACTTGCTGCTTGTGAGTGCGCGGGCCTCGCTGCGTCTTGTTCGTGCCTCCAACGCCGGTTTGGGAGGCTGATGCAATGTTAGTGTTAGCGCGCTTGCCCCAAGGAGAAAGTCGTTCGCGCGGGCCAATGGTGCACCATCCTGCTTCTTCGGAAATCTCGGTGGGTGCGATATCAGTTCCTTCAACTTGTATTTCCATGGTGGCTTGAAGAAATTTGACGCGCAGCCGTAACTGCGGCTCACGTAGCGGCCGGGGCACTAAGCTTAGCAATAAGCTTAGCTCGGCGGCGCAGCGGCTCGGCAGAAATGGTCCAACAAAGCGGTGAAAAAGCAGTTCCCACCTTGAAGACGAATATCGGTAGAGTCAGGATAACTTGCGCGAGATGATGGTGCAAAATTACAGAGTTATTTTCCAAAAACACTGTGAAATCATTTACGAAAGACGGAGCCGGCGTGAAGTGCACCCGCTGTTGTTGTTGTTGTTGTTGTCCTGAGTGGCTGTGGCACATACCCACAGTGGGGGATTGGCCAAGAATCGGGCGGTTTAATTAGGTGCCTAAAATAATAATGATAACAAGGGAGTTAACAATTTGGGCGTGTGAGTTTAAAAGGAAGCGTTTTGTGTTTGGAGAAAAAAGGAAATAATCAGATGAAAACCGGGTATGAGATAATAATAATAATAACAATAATAATTAATAAAAGATAAGAAATAAAAGAAAGCTATGGTTGGGAGGGAGAACGATCAATCTAACATGGAAATCGATTAGTTTCGATGAGGTAATTTTGGATCGCCAAGCAAACGTTTCTGTGGCTGAACCCAACAATGGAGGCTCCAAAAGATAGGATCACAGGCACTGATAAAGTCAGACCAATAGAGCGAAGCGGGATTTCGAGTAGTCGTTTTCTTATAATAGAAAAACGTCTGCAAGACAACAAAAAATGATCGATTGTCTCCGCTTCGCCACAGAATGAGCATAATGGTGAGGGGACCAGACCAGACCTGTGGAGGTAGAAGTTCAATGCAGGTATACGGCAGCGCAGCTTCGTGATGGACACTTCCATTTTCCGTGTTCGGCAAAAATTTCTGTTCCAAGGGTGCAGGAGATGTCCGTAATCCACAGAGTTAGTAATTGCGGAGCCTGATATTGACTGTATAATGATACTCCTGCGAAATCTAGCTGCAGGTACATAAGCAGTCAAAGGGCAGCAAGGAAGAATCGGGCCACCCGCTCCCTTCGGCTTCTTCGTCTTCCTCGAAACTACATGCCCCTCAGGACATTCGGCGGTGGGGTGGACTCCCCAGGCGATACACCCCGAACACTACCCGGCGTGGGGTTTCGAGAGTGCCTGTACCCAAGTTTTTGTTTTTCACGGTGGGTGTGGGCGGTGGGTTTCGAACTTGCCACCTTCCGCCGCCTTGACTGGCGGCCTGTTCACTAGGCCACGACTGCGGTGAAGCCACGCACTCGAAAAAAAGGTACTTATATTTGCATGCGTCTCACCATCGCCTCTCGCTTTTTCTTCTTTGCGAAAATAGAAATGAAGCCTTACTTCACGCACTGCACCTGCATTCAATAGCTAGCTCGTTTAATAATGTTACAAGCAACACTACTATAAGATTTTGCAGTAAGAGATAAAAGAATGCATCCTGGTGTTCACCCAATTGTAATGACGGGACCGCTCGTCGACTTTCCTTAATCTGAAGACTCGCTTGCGCCGATAAGCTGCGCGAGTTTGAATTGCGCAAGTTATGGTTCCTTAGCGGCGTGGTTTAGGCATGGTTTCACGTAGCTGGCAAAGACAACGTTGAAAAGCGAAGCAGAACCGAAACGAAGCGACCGCAGTTCATTAGGACGACGGCCGATTTCTACATTGGCCCCTGGCGCCAGACGCAACTGCAATGGAGTGATGATTTCTTGCGTCTTTCTAGCTGTGTACGAATTTCAGCAATAGTATTAGGGTGACTCGAGGCTTAATCTTTATCAAAACTTTCTTCTATATTGAACTTCACTTTGGATATACTTCTGAACACTGCGACTTCGACTAGAAGCACTGAAACAGGGTATATGCGTGTTTTATTAGCATTCTGGCTGCGCTAGATGATCTGCAGAGTTTTCATGCGGACGATATGAGTTGCTCGTGAGTTGCAAGAACAGCGTAGGATAATTACGGCCTACATAGGTACTCTTAGCGTTATTTGTGCATTCCGTCTTCCTTCTGAATGAATACTCGTCATCATCAATTGCGGGCTCCACGGTAAGTGACACACTTGCTGAAACGGAGGTGAACCGTCGCATAGCAGTTCTCTCGTAATTGACCGAGGTACTTGTAGCGACCGTCCGTCATTGCGCGGTGCCTCGGTTTGGCGGTCATTGCCCCTTGGTCTTTGCTGTAACCGAAGCGGCTGCCCGACTGGGGCGCAACCACAGCCACTCGGCAAACCTGCTTTTAATTTCCAGTAGTGCTAGCCGGCTCTACGTACTCAAGCTGTCACAACATAAATTCCTTGCCTCCGCAAAACCGAGCTCCCGACATAGGTGACCAAGGATATGTAAGGTTTTTTCAAACAGTAGACATGGACGACGCTGCTCCTGCTGACACTAGCGACGCCACGAATATGCTCCTGTCATCGCCGCGGAGCTTTAGCTTCAAGCTTTTGGCCCAAAAATCGTCGATGTTGGTATATGCAAGTAAAGGCTCGTTTTTAACTTTGGCGCATCACTTCGCGGAGAGCAAAGTAACTGCACGTATTCGCCGCGCTACCCTACCAGATGGCCAATGCCATAGAGGAATTGCTAACGCCTACACCTTCGGCCACAGCATACGACGCCCTGAAACACACAGTCCTTTAGTACATCCAGCCATCGCAACAGTCGAAGCTCTAACGGCTCGTCTTCGACGAACTCGGTGACCAACGACCGTCACAACTGCTGCACCGGTTGGGTCAGTGAGCACATTGCAAAGGAGAGCAAGCTTCCAATTTTGCGCGAGGTGTTCTTCCAATGCCTCCCATATTGCGCAAGCATTGCACTTGCAGGTTTCGACAACGTGAGTCTCGATCGGCTGGGTGCAGTCCCTGGTCGCGTATTCGGCTACTTGTCTGCGGCACAGATACCTATCGCCGCTTCCAGAGTCTCAAAGCCAGGTGACCAACTATGGCTCCTGGAGGAAACCTTCAGCCACCCTACCACTGCCCTGGCGAAGGCGATGTCGGGTGGCAACTCTGACGAGCAATTTCAGCGCAACCATTCACCTTCATAGTCTTGCAGCGCACCTACAGACTAGAGTTCTGCTGGTACCAATGTCGCTTTGGCGTACAAGCAAGTCGTTGCACCCAGCGCTGTTCGTGGACAGGAAACACACTGGCCTACCGGTAAAACTGCATACGACATGGGTCCTCGCGCAAGCCGCCTGTTCTTCATAGTCGATCGCATCACCGGCACTCACCTCCTCGTCGACACCGTAGCCGAGCTGTCTATCGTTCCCGCTACGGTCGCAGATCGCCAACGCGGCAAGTCCACACCCACGGTGCACGCAGTAAGCAATAGAGCCATCGCATCTATGGGGACCAGTCAATAAAGCTAGATATCGGACTCCGTAGTTTGCACAGACGGGTGTTTGTGATCGCCGACGTTTTACCTATTTGGAGCAGAATTTTTCAACTATTACAACCTAGATTTGACTGTTCGCGATCGGCACCTAAAGGACCCCGTCACATGGCTCGATGTACTTGGCGTGATATCCAATTTTCCCTCATCTTATATCCGTACGTTTAGAAGGACCTCAATATACAGAGAAAGATTTGCTGAGTACGCGCAACTTATAAAACACTGAAACTGTGTGGGGTCCGTGAACCACAAGGTGTCCCATCATGTCACCGCCCCCGTCCCGCATTTTGTAGCCTGGCCTTGAAGGCTCGCTGGACGAAGTTAGGAAGTCGGCCGCTGCATGTTCGAACTCAAGCTTCAGCTCAAGCCCAAGCCCACAAATGCATTTTCGTAGTTGAAGCTATGCATTTTCTCAGCCATCGCATATCTCGCCAAGGCATCAATCCATGTGAATCACGGATGCGGCCAATCGAGATCTTCCCCTCTCCGACCTCCTTCATAAATTTGGGCGAGTTTCACAGGCTCACAAATTTTCACAAGCAATTCGTAGCATCCTGTGCTGAAATTTTCAAACCGTGTACCGACCTGCTGCGCCATGACTACAAAAAGAAAACGCCCACGTTCCAATGGTCCTTACGGCTCAAACAATCATTCGAGGAAGCCAAAACGCAGTTGTGACGGCAGCGTTGCTCCTTAATCCGTTGCTGGCGCCCCTGCGTAGCAACCTAGGTAGGACCTTCGGCAGTACTAGTAGCAAGAGCTTGGTGGCGCAACCCACCAAGCTCGTGTCTCCTGCCACGTTTTGAAATGGAATTGCTGATGCAGAATGCAAAAGCTTGACAGCAGAAAAGAAGAGGCCCAGGAAACGCCAGATTGTCCTGTGGAAACAGCCGTGCGCTACACAATCAGCGTCATAGTGACAAAGGCAGCTGTGTCCGCATTACGGTCAGTCAATATATCCACCCATACGGGTTACAGTTCGAAACTATAGGCGCCCCGCAGGGCATTCGGGCGCACTCCCCAGGCGATGCACCCCAAACACTACCCGGCGCCGGGTTTCGGGAGCGCCTGTACCAACATTTTTTTTTTCCCGATCGGTACGAGCGGTGGGTTTCGAACTAGCCACCTACCGCAGAAGTGGCAGGCGCCCTATACACTAGGCCACGACTGCGGTGAAGGTAAGCTCTCGAAAAAAGGTTATCTATGTTGGCATTCGTCTCCCATCGCCTCTCGCTTTTTCTTCTTTGTGGAAACGGAAATGAAGCCTTACTTGACGCACTGCAGCTGCACTCTATAGCTGGCTCGTTGAATAATTTTACAACTAACACCGCTATAAGATTTCGCAGTAAGAGATAAAAGCATGCAGCCTGGTGTTCCCGCAGTAGTAACGACGGGGCCGCTCGTCGACTGCCCACAAATCTGAAGAGTCGTTTGCGCCGATAAGCTGCGCGAGCGTGAATTGCGCAAGTTCTGCTTCCTTGCGGCGTGCTTTAGGAATGGTTTCAAGTAGCTGGCAAAGACACCGTTGAAAAAAGGCACGCAGTTCGTAAATGGTCGCTTTGCTGGACAAGCTTAATTCACACTGTAAGGTATGCTGTTATTGATTGATTGATTGATTGATTGATTGATTGATTCATTCATTCATTCATTCATTCATTCATTCATTCATTCATTCATTCATTCATTCATTCATTCATTCATTTATCCAAAGTTCTTTGTACAGGATGAATTTGCTGGTAAATCTAAGCACGCAGTGCTTGTAAAATGACCAGGCAGTTAAGGAAACAACATATCAAATTAATATTATTCCAATTATTACATTCTCTCGCATATACACACTGAACGCCGTCCAGTGCATGAAACAAAAGATAACAAGCATTTAGAGTCCCAATTTTTTTTATTACACAATGTTGTCAAGAAAAACATCAAAGTCAAAACAAAGTCGAAACATCTAAGCGATACCTAAATACACCGGTCACTTACAGGACTACAACTCAATTCTTCAAACTGCTGATTTCAAAATTATACACAGGTATCGAAGCATGATCATAAAGAAAAGTTGAAAACAAAGCCTGTAAACAATTCCATATGAGTCAACTGGCTTTACCTACTAAGCGTTTATATAGCTTGCACACCATTTTCTGATCGATTTATTCATTTTTCATTTCGTGTTTATTGTACATAACCCTAAATTCTTTGCTGAAGTAGAGATTCTTCAAAACTACATAATTAAATAGTTCTTTCACTGGTAGTATACCCAGGGCTTGGTTTTTTTCCCTTGTACCTGCGCTATCTAACGCTGTACCGTAGGTTATGCTCTTGATTATTTTACGAATTGCAGAATTAATTTCTTGTTTTTTGTTTTCAGATCAAGTGCCGTATAATGTGATGCCATACATAAATAATGATTCAGCTAGCGCCTTAAATACACTAAGATTTACTTTAAATGGAGTTCTGCCTCGAAGGTGATACTTCATGGGAGCAATTGATTTTAGCTTTTGACATATGTGTTTAACGTCACTATTCCAATGAGGACATTGATTGAAATGTACGCCTAAATACTTTACAGTTGGTCCGAGTGGCAAATGTAGGCAATGGCATGAATTACAGTGTGATGAATGCAAAAAAATCCTCCTAATAATTGTGATATCTTTGTGGGAATTCTTAAAACAAATTAGCTTTGTTTTTCCTTCATTTATGAAAATATAATTTTCCTGAAACCAATCACATAATTTAACGATATCACTCTGTAGTTGTTGGAACCCTGCATCAGTGTTGGCTACATCTATAGTAATCGCAGTATCGTCCGCATACTGAAAAATTTTAGAATGTAATAGTAGAAGGCCGAGGTCTGTAACATAAATGCTAGAAAGCAGCTGCCCTAACGTATTACCCTGAGGTACTCCAGATTTCAGTGGCCCCAAACTGCTATATGTTTCTCCTTACCTAACACACTGAAATCTGTCAACAAAATAACTTGAAAAAAACCTAATGAAGTGTCCCCGAAAGTCCAGATACTACAACATTTTCATCATAATGTTATGCTCTATGGTATCGAGAGCTCTTGGTAAATCTAACATTAAACCATGACCACTCAGCTATTTTCTATCGAACTGTTGATGTAATCGGAAAGCTTATCTAAAAAGGAAGTTGTATTTTTATTCTGCATAAAGCCAAATTGCGCATTATTGTTCAGTGAAAATCGATCACAGACTGACAGCAGCACGGATGTTACATGCTTTTCCATTAAGTGGGCAAGCGCTGAAAGGACAGAAATCAGTCTGTAGTTTCCGCAGTCACTCTTTTTTCCGTTTCTGTATATTGGCCTAACAACAGAGATTTTCATTCATTTCGGTATATCTCCATTTTGAAATATTCCTTTTAGTATTCATAATAATACGTCTTTTAGTTCCTTAAAATTACTACGGAGGTTTCGATTCCGAATCTTATCAAAAACCGGTGGCTTCCACTCCTTCAAACCCTTGATGATATTCCATAATTCGACTTCAGATATTTCTGGCAGAAAAGCTGTGTTCGCGCATGTGCGTTTAGGTTTGTATTCGGTGTGCCTATCGCTACTTGTTGCTCTTTGTTTTTCCGCTGCATGAGAGAACGAGTGATTGTACTTATTACACATTACTTTCGTGTCTACTGTGGGGAAGTTCTTTTTAATCACATCTTCAACGCATGTGTGTTTCGATCGGCCCATCAGGTTGTTTACCAATGCCCACGTTTTCTTTACGTTGTTTTCATTTAACGAGAATGCTCGTGACAGATATCTTCGTTTCGCAAGTCGCAATTTCGCTGTCACCAGATTTCTTAGTGAATAGTGTTCTGCTCTTTTCTTAACATCGTGCGGTTCTTGCTTTTCTGTCATGCATTGTCCTTAAGGTAGCACAATTCTATGATTACTATGCTTACTAATCAATACTATTTTATTCATGGGTGGAAACGTCATCCACCGAACCAAGTAGTCACGCAATGTAATCTGCAGCTAACGGTTTGAACGCTTGTCAAAGTGCAACAGCACAGTTCCTATAGTAGCATAATGGTACCAACGCTATTACAAGCGTCGCTTATGTTTCATAGCTCCTAAAGCGTTTCTTAGAACTAGAAGATATTACTGTAATAAGGTCACATTAGTCAATAGAACATTCAGAAATACACAATTGATCTCCGAAGCTCATTGTAGGCTCAAGTATGCTCGCAGATTTCGCGCTGCGTGCTCCGTCCATCTCAACGCCAGCTTACAGTCAGGCCATGCTGACTTAAACCACTTCACTACGTCTCAGAGATCCGTTTACCACGTAGAAGACGCACGTCATACTAAGCAGAACGAACGAGCGCGAAAACAAACGCAACAACCTACCGTCAAGCGTATACCTGCCATGCAAAACGGAGTGCTCGCCCAATCCCGCGTGCTGACTGCCCTTAGATGGCAGTCGGCACGTAGCACCCTGCGTAACAACCTAGGTAGGACCTTAGGCAGTACAATAGCAAGAGCTTGGTGGCGCAACCCACCAAGCTCGTGTCTCCGGCCACGTTTTGAAATGGAATTGCTGATGCAGAATACAAGAGCTTGACAGCAGAAAAGCAAAAAGGAGAGGCCCCGGAAACGCTGCAGAGTGATGCGGAAACAGCCGTGCGCTACACAATCTGCGTCATAGTGACAAAGGTAGCTGTGTCCGCATTACGGTCAGACAACATATCCACCCTTACAGGCTACAGTTCGAAACTATAGGCGCCCCGCAGGGCATATGCACTCCCCAGGCGATGCACCCCAAACACTACCCGGCGCCGGGTTTCGGGAGCGCCTGTACCCACATTTTTTTTTTCCGGTGGGTACGAGCGGTGGGTTTCGAACTAGCCACCTACCGCAGCCGTGGCTGGCGCCCTATTCACTAGGCCACGAGTGCGGTGAAGGTAAGCTCTCGAAAAAAGGTATCTATGTTTGCATTCATCTCGCATCGCCTCTCGCTTTTTTTTCTTTATGGAAAGGGAAATGAAGCCTTACCTGACGCACTGCAGCTGCACTCTATAGCTAGCTCGTTGAATAGTTTTACAACCAACACCACTATAAGATTTTGCAGTAAGAGATAAAAGCATGCAGCCTGGTGTTCCCGCAATTGTAACGACGGGGCCACTCGTCGACTGCCCACAAATCTGAAGACTCGTTTGCACCGATAAGCTGCGCGAGCGTGAATTGCGCAAGTTCTGCTTCCTTAGCGGCGTGCTTTAGGCATGGTTTCAAGTAGCTGGCGAAGACACCGTTGAAAAAAGCACACGCAGTTTGTAAATGGTCGCTTTGCTGGACAAGCTTAATTCACACTGTAAGGTATGCTGTTATTGATTCATTGATTCATTCATTTATCCAAAGTTCTTTGTACAGGATGAATTTGCTGGTCAATCTAAGCACGCAGTGCTTGTAAAATGACCTAGCAATTAATGAAACAACATATTAAATTCATATTACCCCAATTAATACATTCTTCCGCATATATACACTGAACACCGTCCAGTGCATGAAAGAAAAGAATGACAAGCATTTTGAGTTCCTGTTTTTTCATTACACAAGGTTGTCAAGAAAAACATCAAAGTCAAAAGAAAGTCAAAACATCAAAGTGATACCTAACTATACCGGTCACTTACAGGACCACAACTCAATTCTTCAAACTGCTGATTTCAACATTATAGACAGGTATCGAAGCATGATCATAAAGAAAAGTTGAAAACAAAGCCGGTAAACGATTTCATATGAGTCAACTGGCTTTACCTACTAAGCGTTTATATAGCTTGCACACCATTTTCTGATCGCTTTATTCATATTTCATTTCGTGTTTATTGTGCATAATTCATCACCTAATTGATTAAATACTGCAGGGACATTCCGGGTCCTTTTACCATAGTGAGTATAGACACGTGGTTTCACGTATTTCTCAGTTTGTCGCAATGTCACGTTCTTTTTTACGGCAACCCTAAATTCTTTGCTGAAGTAGTGATTCTTCAAAACTACATAATTAAATAGCTCTTTCACTGGTAGTACACCCAGGGCTTGGTATTTTCCCCTTGTACCTGCGCTATCTAACGCTGTACAGTAGGTTATGCTCTTGATTATTTTACAAATTGCACGAAGAATTTCTTGTTTTTTGCTTTCAGAGCAAGTGCCGTATAATGTAATGCCATACATAAGTAATGATTCAGCTAGCGCCTTAAATACACTAAGCTTTACTTTAAATGGAGGTCTGCCTCGAAGGTGATTAGCTTTTTACATATGTGTTAAACGTGACTATTCCAATTAAGACATTGATCGAAATGTACACCTAAATACTTTACAGTTGATTCGAGTGGCAAATGTAGGAAAGGACATGAATTACAGTGTGATGAATGCAAGAACATTCTCCTAATAATTGTGATATCTTTGTGGGGATTCTTAAAAGAAATCAGCTGTGTTTTTCCTTCATTTATGAAAATATAATTTTCCTGAAACCAATCACATAATATAACGATATCACTCTGTAGTTGTTGGAACCCTGTATCAATGTTGGCAACATCTATAGTAATCGCAGTGTCGTCCGCATACTGGAAAATTTTAGAATGTAATGGTAGAAGGCTGAGGTCTGTAACATAAATGTGAAAAAGCAGGGGTCCTAACGTATTACCCTGAGGTACCCCATATTTTAACGCGAGAGCGTTAAGGAGCTCGTGTCGCAGAAAAGCCGGTGTCGTCGGCGTCGGTGTCGGCGTCGGCGTCTTGCGGCGTTGACCGTGAGCGATAAATCACGGCAGGCACTCCATAAATAAAAAGCAACTTCCAAGATGCGCTGGGTGGGAATCGAACCAGGGTCTCCGGAGTGTGAGACGGAGACGCTACCACTCAGCCACGATTTTTTTTTCTTTATTACCGGTTTTCAATATAACATCGTACATATGAATTTGACACTCATGACACAAATGCAAGCTTCTTGCAAGAGCAAAAGAAGGCAAGAAACAAAAAGTGCTACAAAGCCGTCTATCCGCATAGGACTGACGTTATCAAATTAAAATTCCTTCATGACTGTCAGAGGTTCGAGCCTCGACAGCCAATCCGGTGCACACTCTTGCATTTTCTGCGTTTCAATAAATAAGGACATAGACTCTCTGAAATATATACGCGCTGGCCGAGCGTCGGCGTCGCAATGGTACCCGGCCATGCGAGCTCGCCATATAGAGTGGAGGGCATTCAGCATAATGAGATCATACGGTACTCCGTCTTCATCTTTAATTGGCAGATACCTGATCCCTTGGGGGTCCACCGGTAACTCCTTTTTCAGCGTTCGCTTTAACACGTCCCAAAGGAAAACAGCCGCCCAGCAATGCAAGAAAACGTGATCAATGGTCTCCGGCTTCTGACAGATCAAGCAGTGGGATCCCCACGGCACAAGACAGCCTCGTTCTTCCACAAACGTTTTCACAGAGAGCGTTCCTGTGTGGAGCTTAAAAAAGAAGGTTTTAACCCCTGGTGGCACCTGCATTCGTTTCACCCGTTTAAGGACGTCTTGTCCTGGCCCTCCACTGTATATGGTTCTGTATAACGGCACTGGGAACACAATGTCGCACACATCATTATAGAGTTTTTTCCTTTTAACTTCAAACAGATAATCATTGGAAAAACGTACTGACAGGAAACGCACGCTGTCGACCACTTCCTTAAAATAACCTCGAAGTTTTCCGGTAATGCTTGCCGTACTAACAACATATGCAGGCAATGCGTCGCTCAACCTGAGCTGACATACGGTGCGCAAGAAAGGGTCGCGCACATCGCGAAAAAAGAAAAAGCGGTTGACAAGCTGTCGAACAAAAAGATGTGCCAAGCCCAGCCCCCCTTCCCTCACGTGCCTGAACAGATCTGTTCGGCTACACCTTTCCGAGGTAGAGCCCCAGATAAAAATCGCGAACACTCTGTGCAGCTTTTGCACGTTTACCCTTGAACAGTACAACGTCTGCATGACATACCACAACTTCGTAATAAAAAACATGTTACACACCGTTGCCTTAGCGAAAATGGAGAGGTTGATGCCTTTCCACCTTTCTGCTCTTTCTCTAGTTTCTTTTGTTTGGTTCATCCAGTATTCGTCGCTATTTTTGTAACTGTCCATGGGAACACCTAGATACTTGCTCGGGGTTTTCATCCAGTTCACATTTGCAAAATGGTCCGGGGCGGAAGACCACTCTCCGTGCCACAAACCGAGGGACTTCCCCCAGTTCACTCTACTGCCCGTCACACCACAAAAACTTTTCACTACGCTTATCGTTTCCGTTACACTTTGTTTGCTTGTACAACACACTGCGATGTCGTCTGCATATGCCAAGAGCTTGACTTCTGTGTCTGCCAAATTATACCTGCGTATTTGATCATTTTGAATTATGGCCAAACACAAAGTTCTATGTAAATGTCAAACAAAAGAGGACTGAGGGGGCAGCCCTGACGCACAGAACGCATGACGTTGATGGGGGCCCCCAATGATTTATTCACAATTAAGCGTGTTGTGCAGTTCTGATACGCCAACGCCACTCCCTCAGCGATGATGGAACCAATATTAACGTGATCCAAAATGGCAAGCAAAATCCCATGCGAGACACAATCAAAGGCTTTCTCGAGGTCGAGCTGAAGCACTGCGACTCCGCCCAAGGTGACGTCGCAGCACTCGAGCACGCACCGCATCGTATGAATATTCGAAAAAATCGACCTTCCTTTGATCCCACAAGTTTGGTGATCTGCGACAATTTCCTTTATTACACTTTGAAGTCTGGCTGCCAAAACCTTCATGAAAATTTTATAATCTACATTGGTTAAAGATATCGGCCTGTAAGATGTCACTAGCCTAAGTTTCTCCACTTGATCACTCTTAGGGAGGAGTACGGTAAGCGCTTTGCCAAAAGATGGTGGCAACGCTTTGTTCTCATACGCATCATTAAACAGCCGTGCTAGCAACGGTGACAGTTCCTTCTTAAAAGCTTTATATAAACAAGCGCCCAGGCCGTCAGGTCCAGGTGATTTGCCTTGATTCAAATCCTCAATTGCCTTTTCAAATTCGCTTTCTGTTATTTTCTCTTCTAATCGTTCTTTTGTGTCGCCACTCAATCGCGGCATGCGACCGAGGAAGACCTTTTTGAACTCGTCTACATTCGCTTCTTGAAACGCAAAGAGGGACTGATAATACTCTAAAAACGCTTGGCCTATACTCTTACTGTCGTCGGCAGTTGTGCCATTCCATAGAATCTGATCGACGTGATTCCTTCGACCGTGAGCTTTTTCAAGTCCAAGCGCCCTTTTAGTGGGCGTCTCTCCAGCTACTAATGCATTTGTTCTTGCGCGCACAATCGCACCTTGATACCGTTCTTTGTCGAGCTGCTCGATTTTTTCTTTAATGGTTCGCACATCTTGTTTATACGCCCCTGGCTCTTCGCACTCAAGCGCTATCAGCTGCTTAAGTGTCTTTCGCAAGCTCTTTTCTTTCATTTCCTTCTCAAACTTTAAGCAGCTCGATCTTTCACAGGCTTTCATTTTTACCTTTTGTTTGAACCCTTCCCATTTCTCTGCTGTTGTTTGACTATTATCCTCACAAACCTCCCTTACGGCCTCATGTACTGCCTCTACAAATGGTTGGTCTTTTAGTTGTAAAGCATTCATTTTCCATAGGTCCCAATTAAAATATTCTCTCTTCTTCTCCGTGCCTATGTTACATTTCACCAAGCAGTGATCTGAGAACGATACTGGTGCCACAGAATAACTATGGCACTTTGGAATCATGTCTTGCGATATGTACATGCGGTCTAACCTCGCGTGACTGTTACCTTGAAATCGCGTGTACATTACTTCCCGCTCCCCCTCCAGACACTCGCAAACATCGTCCAGTTCATTTTCACGTATTAGTTTAGTCAACACACTGCTGCTTCTATCACGAATACCGGCATTATTGGCTCTATCCCGAGCACTCAAAACACAATTAAAATCCCCCAACAAAATCATGCACTTATCGCTGCAATTATACTGAAAAAGGCTCTCAAAAAATAAGGTGCGCTCTTCTACAGAATTCGGCGCATATATGCACATGACTCGAAATTCAATTTCACGATAAACAAAATCACAAAAAACAATCCTTCCAGACTCTCAGCCACGATTTCGATGCTTCCAAAAGGTACAAACGCGCCTCTAGTGAATGCGGTGTTGCCTTCGAAACGAGCCGTGGAAAGTTATACTGTGGTGTATACCGGTAATTATGAACATGTAACTTACAGAAGTCGCAATTACACGAGTAGCGAAGTGCGTTTCGCTGCATTTCTTCTGCGCTTTCCGCACACGGAGAGCTATCTTGCGGCAAACACAGAAGACCCCCTCCTCTCCATGTACGGCGCTGCCCCGACAGATGGCGCGCCACGCGCGCATTGGAGCTGTCGTGGCTCGGACTCTCTCCCCTGACAACGCTTCGCCTTGCTCCCTCTGTAGAATCAAGCGTCCTTCCTTTCTTTAGATCACTATCTCTCTATCTCTCTGCCCGTGCCGATCACGGCGTTTGGCTGGCGTGCATCATTTCCCCCTCCGGGATACCGAGTTCTTTGGTTCGCTCCGCTCGCTCAGGCGCACGTTTCGTTGCTGCGCCGAACGCCGCGTTGCTCGACCACATGGCTCGACGCTCACCGCGTCTGATGCCTCCTAAGTGATGGCTACCCTGTAGCCCATTGTCTTACACCCATTGGCGGGTCGACGAGAACGCTATCGCGTTCCACTCTTGAAGGCGAAGCTTAAGCGTCCTCCAATTTTTAGTAGCTCCAAACTGCTATATGTTTCTCCTTACCTAACACACTGAAATCTGTCAGCAAGATAACTTGAAAAAAGCCTAATAATGTTTCCCCGAAAGCCCAGGTACTGCAACTTTTTTTATCATAATATTATGCTCTATGGTATCGAAAGCTCTTGGTAAATCTAACATTAAAGCCATGACCAGTCAGCTATTTTCTATCGAACTGTTGATGTAATCGGAAAGCTTGTCTAACAAGGAAGTTGTATTGTTATTCTGCGTAAAGCCAAATTGCGCATTATTGTTCAGTGAAAATCGATCACCGACTGACAGCGACACGGATGCTACATGCGTTTCCATTAAGTGGGCAAGCGCTGAAAGGACAGAAATCGGTCTGTAGTTTCCACAGTCACTCTTTTTTCTGTTTCTGTATATTGGCCTAAAAACAGAGATTTTCGGTCCTTTCGATATATCTCCAGTTTGAAATATTGCTTTTAGTATTCATAATAATACGTCTTTTAGTTCCTTAAAATTACTACGGAGGTGTCGATTACGAATCTTATCAAAAACCGGTGTCTTCCACTCCTTCAAACCCTTGATGATATTCCGTATTTGACTTCAGAGATTTCTGGCAGAAAAGCTGTGTTCGCGCATGTGGTTTAGGTTTGTATTCGGTGTGCCTATCGCTACTTGTTTCTCTTAGTTTTTCCGCCGCATGCAAGAACGAGTCATTGTACTTATTTCACATTACTTTCGTGTCTACTGTGGGGAAGTTCTTTTTTATCACATCTTCAACGCATGTGTGTTTCGATCGGCCCATCAGGTCGTTTACCGATGCCCACGTTTTCTTTACGTTGTTTTCATTTAACGAGAATTCTCGTGACAGGTATCTTCGTTCCTGCGTTCCTGACAGGTAGTTCCTGCTTTGTGTGTACCGCCCAATTCACGAGGTTTGCTCACTGGCATTAAGCTCACCGGGCCCGACTCAACGTCATTCTCCTGAACGCAGTGAGGCCGTTGTCTGCAGCCGTCGACCAACGTTGTAGGATTTATGGCGGTCAAACCGAGATCCTCCACATGCCCTCTGCCTCCGTATGACCGACAGTCAAGCACACAGAAAACGCCACAACCAGTTCGTGAACAGATTGAAAGCCGCTGCCTCCGTCTAGTTCACTTTCACCCACGAGCTTACCTCACTTACTTTATAAATGCACTCGAATCAGTCCAAAACAGAGAAGCCAGATTCATCCATTCATCATATTCTTACGACATCAGTGTGTCAGCTTTGAAAGGTGAATTCGACTTATTGCCCTTGTCACTTCATCGCCGCATTGCCAGCCTTTGCTTGTTTCATAAATTTTTCCATAGTTGACTAGGTCGCGCACCCTACATCGTCCCTCCAGCCCGCATATCTCATCGCACTCGTCATCCACTTCAAGTTTCCCGACCTCGTGCCCGAACTACCACTTTTGCCGCATCATTTTTCTCGCGTACTGCAGCAGACTGGAACGACCTACCCAATTACATCGCAGCCATCACGTGCTCATCCAACTTTGCCAATAATGTTACCAGTCATGTTTCGTTGTGTTAACACTCGCTCACCAAAATATATGTACCCACCCCTTATGTAACACCCCTCGTGGGTCTTTAAGGTAATAAAATGAAATGAATGAGAATTGGCCAGTAGGAACTACTAATCTTACTCTTGCTCTTGTGCTTTGCAGGAGCGAGTAGGCAATCATTGTGGATGTAACCTGCCCGTTTGACAACCGGCCTGCAGCTCTGAACGCAGCCCGGCAGGGGAAGGAGCAGTAGTGCAAGCCAGTTCGAGAGTAGCTGCAGTGGAAATACCACAAGGTGACTGTGGGGGCAATAGTCATTGGGGCACACGGATCGTGAGATCCTAGAACGACCGAGTCATGCGCCGATTCTGCAGCCGCAAATACCTGCGGCTCTTCAGCAAACTCCCCGTGAGCGAGACGATCGCTGCATCACGCAACATCTACGCAGAGCACATGGCTGCCAAGTGAAGAACATCACTAGATGGACGCTTAATACACTAACACACACTTCTATGCTAACACTTCTATGCCAGCACAAAACTTCCAAAATACCAAACAAGCACTAAACGAACACACACCTCCATGCCTGCCCAGAAACTAACTTCGAACTCTAGTGTCTTCACGTCAATAAACAGTCATTTCTGGGAAAATGTAACAAGCATTTCTTCAACAACCTCTGTTTTTATCAGATTAATATCTGATACGCGTTCTATTTTGACGCACGATATTTTTGGACACCATAGGAGGGTATGTATTGTTGACAGGTTGGCAGAGAGCCGCAGTACACGTGCCTTCCAGCTCACTGCGCGCAATCTTCGTCACCTGCTCTGAAGGCTGTTGCTGCTGCTGCCGTGCTGGAGTCAGCCGCATTGGGAAGCCGCTTAGATATGACGGCTTTTACCCTGCTCGAAAAGCTTGCACTCCGTAATAACATATTTATTCGAAGTACAGTTCTTACTAATCAGAAGATTGAAAGCTTCATCAACGAAGTCTTTAAGACATGCCCGGCTTTTTCAGACTCGGGCGTTTAAGCGTCGGCCTTGCTGTAGAGTGCTAGCATATCTTGTATATAGTCGACGTATCCATCGGTGGAAGCTTGAACTCGTGGTTCCAACCCTTTCTTGGCGATGACCTTCCGACTCAATGGTTTTCGGAAGAGATCTCCCTGCTTCTGCTTGCAGGTCTCCCAGTAACGCAGTTCAGTCTCATGATTTTGAAACAACACTCATGCTGTTCCGGCCAAATAAAAAATTATGTTCGCCAGCATCACTGCGGGATCCCACGTATTGTGACTGCCCCCGGTCATACATCTCCAGCCAGTCCTCGACGTCGGTCCCATCAGTGCCCTAGAAGGCTCCCGGGAGATCACGTGGAAGCGTGCACGAGCACGAGAGTCGACGCAATAGAGCGGGCGTTGCCGACCCAGGCACCGTATTCAGTAACATTGGTGAAGAACTGCTGCGGCGGCCACTGCAAAGATCCGATCAGAGTCGTTACCCCACAACTCAACAAAATATTATGAAGAGGAAGCGCGACGCAGAAATGTATGTACAAATATTTACACAAGAAAAAGGTGGTGGTAAACGAGCAGCCTGGTAGAAAGGCTACAGCTCCAGTAGACAGTCTACCACTTCCCCTTCGTCTCTCTCTTGCCGGTGCGGCCCTGCCCAAATGCAATATAACAATGTAAACTTTGAATGATCCTCATAGCCCTACCTTTTCCTTAAAGCAAAATAAAACGGTGGTTTTGCTGGCAGTGTATTAGCAGTACAGGTACGCGGTCGGTAAACGCTCAGCAACAGTTTGCTCTCCAATTTCTAGCGCGACAATTTCCTGTCCACTACATCAATGCACAAAAGGCCAGCGAGCTGTGTCAAAAAACCCGGTACGACCATTCCACTAAACTTTTTCATGCCGTCTCTAATGTGTAGACTGAATGACGTCGGGTGGCGATAACTGGTCTACGTTGCCTACCCAGCACCGGACAGAAATATTTGTCAGAATGTAAAAGTTGGTCAAACGTTACACCAACTGGACCACTTTCAGAAATTAGTCCAATGCGAGGCAGTGGACTTCAGGAATACGGTTTCGAAACCATAACAAATGATGTTGGTTAGGTTGTACTGAGAGAACCGTTGAGTAACACTTCACAGGACGACGTCAAAGTCCTGTTGCAAAATACAGTGGAAAACTTTACAGATGAAGCTTCTAGCTATCGCTTACTACAGACGGCACTCTCGACTGCAGATTGCATCACAGCTACCAACGCTGTGCAATACAAGTATATAAATGGCACCGTTACCAGTTTTCTTCTGGCCCTAAGTATCATTATATTTCTGGGGAATTCGTCCGCCAGCTTCACGGGAAAATTCTTTTACGCCAATCAAGCACTTGCAACAGACGAAAACTTTGGTCTTTGTCGGAACGCGTGTAGTAAGGACCTGTTCTTCATCGAAGCTACGCATAGTGGAAAGGCTTATTGATCTTGTGTACCAAGGAATGTATGCGACGTTTTATCCATAATGATCGTGAATCTGTTTCGCTCGAGTGCAGGCGATGTTGAAAAGCACGATTAATAGCTGGGTTGATAAATCCCATTTACTTCAAGTTTTTACAGGATGATATAGCCTAAAAAGGATCCTGCCTGCTTGAGGAAATTCCAGTATCCAGCGAGTATGAAATTGCGACAGAGGCCGCATACGCAGTAGTCCCGTAACTAGCAAGTTGTAGAGATGGTCACCGTTACAATCACAGTGAAGGCTAGTCCCGGTAGTTGGGACCATTTGGACCACGAAGATAGTGGCGTGTAAATATTCGAGAGGTTAATCCGGAGACCTTCTCCATGGGACGACTCATCATGGTTCTGGCATGTACAACCCCATACGATAACACATAGTGTGTCGCCTTTCGGGTGAACATCTCGTTTCTTGTCTATTCTCTTTTTTGACGTTTGAGTTGAAGTGACTGAGCAATTAAAATGGCTAATTTCTCGTTTGTGCACCAAAACTCTCGTGAACTGATCTTCGGATACAAATTACTGTTATCTTCGGGAGCTTAATTTTTTTTTTGTGGTGTCATATATTATTCCTGATTTTTTGTATTGACTGCAATGATGTTCCCTGTTATTGCGTTCTGTGAATGATATGTTTGTAACTAGATTCTTTTCGCCTAGTTGTAATAATCTTACTTTCTATTAATATAACCTTACTTCCTACCTAAGTTAAAGCTTTCCTAAATTCAATTGAAGGTCTTCGGGCATAAATATACTTAAAAATGAATTACACAAATGTGCCGCAAACAGAAGCGTGAGAAAGTAAGTATTACGTTTCTCTTTCATGGGTACATTACTTACTCATTACTATTTATAGATGTGCTATTACTTTCTTGGGTGGCTTCTGGTAATACCAATGAACGAGTTAAAACTTGTCTATTAATCGCAACACGATTCTCGCTCAATTTCTAGCTCCATATAACCTTGAGACTGTACTTTACAGCAAGCTATGCCTTTTAAAATAACGAAGAAACACAAGCGTTTTCTCTAATCCGCGAAGAAGCTTTTCTTTAACTTGCTGCGGCTTAGCTATACCATTCACTGCGCGTTTGTCAACTAAGAGTTCACGGTGAACATCTGCCTTTTGACTGACATAGCTAGCACTGCGGCCTAATTTGGTCCATAGGCTGAAATAAAAACGAAATAAATAAATTCTTGTGGGTTCTTCCCCGAAACATGGTATGATACTGAGGCTCGTCGTAGAGTAATCTTTAAACACCTCTGGTTCTAGAACAGGAGCCTAAATGTGTGTACACAACATATTTCGGCTTGTTTCTGTGGACGAAAACGCTAGGTCTTGCTCAGTTCATCACCCCGAATCACCACGGTGAACTGCATAGACGAAAGCAAGCGCCACACATCAGCAGGCGACTTGTTGTCAGGTTTTAAATAAGCTGACAAATATATATGAATACGTATAACCCCCAAAATTTGAAATATAATGTTGTTTGTAGCTGAAGAGGAATAACTATAGGGCTGCTTGGTCTCGCATTCCTGATGAGTAAAACTTGGGCACACAAAAAGAGGACGCATGCAGGAAGAAAACAAAACGTAAGACACGAAGGTTGGGACAGAAATTTTACTTCTACATGCCTACGTGATATTAGTGGGACTCTGTGTGCAGTAAAAATAAACGCATTTTAAAATACATAGGTGCCCACATGGACTCTATCACACGTAGAACTTTAGCGGTCATTTCTAAATCACAATGAAATGAAAGGGCGGGTGGTGCGCCTTTTCTGCTCTCTGGCTTGCGCGATCCGGCGCGGCGCTGCTTGAAAGTATTGCTGTCGGGTTCTGCGGAACGATTTCGAGATGCTTTGGATCATTCTTTGTGAAATTTACGGAATGTCCCTCCGTATGAAGTCGTCAGGAAAGCCTTCCATTGCATCTGTAACTACAGCGCGCGGAAATATCGCTTGGGGGCGCAAACACATGATGCGCATTATCAGCGGCGGTGTGTGCATGTGTTGTGAACTATTTTGCGTATCTTGGCTTTAATTCAACGAAGAGAACTCGTGTCTCTGTATTACGAGCATGAAATGGTAAATCCGCTCACTATCTGATCGCGTGGCGTAGGGACTAAATCAAATACATAAGAGCGCATGCTCGTGTACGACCAACCTAATGCAACCACGAAACAACTAAGCGGCCGATGCTATCATATATTTCTGATACACCGGCATCGTGCTCCCGCATTTCACGTCTAGTAGGCTTGAAATCATTATATGTCTACGCTAGCCTCCTGCATGAGGCCGATGATTGCTGTGTTAAACACAGCAATCACTGCGGTTTGTAAACCATGCAGCATGATTCATATATAAGCTATGTGTTTCGACATTGCCTTTATGCCCTGTAAAGTCACAATATATGAGAGGGATCGCATCAGAAGAATGCGATGTCTATTTTTGAGGACAAACTTTCCGTAATACGTGTCAATGCGTTGCAGAGATCGGAACGGACACAACCGGAAAAAAAGTTCGCTTATAGTCCTTTTTTTCTGCAAAGAAAGAGAAAACAGGCTACCGCCACAATAAGACCTCGCATAGTCAGTTGCGCCGCACAACGTTTACAGATCTATAAATGTTGATGCCGTATGGTTGGACCATGCGTTATAAAGAACAAATATATCTGTAATCCAGCATCTACCACTGCTTAGGACGCTCACGCTGTTCGTAAACGGTCGTTTTGCTGAACAAGCCTAATTCCCACTGTAAGGTATGCTGTTATGACTAATCAATAATATTTTATTCATGGGTGGAAACGTCATCCACCGAACCAAGTAGTCACGTAATGTAATCTACAGCTAACGGTTTGAACGCTTGTCAAAGTATAACAGCAGAGTTCCTATAGTAGCAGAACGGTACCAAGGCTGTTACAATCGTCGCGTATGCTTCATAGCTCCCAAAACTCAGCTTAGAACTAGAGGATATTGCTGTAAGAAGGTCACATTAGTAAATGGAACATTCAGAAATACACAATTGATCTCCGAGGCTCATTGTAGGCTCAAGTATGCGCGCACAATCCGCGTGGTGTGCTCCGCCCGTCTCAACGCCAGCTGAAAGTCAGGCCACACTAACTTAAAGCACTTCACTACGTTTGACAGATCTGTTTACCACGTAGAAGACGCACGTCATACGAAGTAGACCGCACGAGAGCGAAAACAAACGCAAGAACCTACCGTCAAGCGTATACCTGCCTTGCAAAACAGAGTACCCGCACAAGCCAGCGTGCCGACTGCCCATAGATGCCGCCCTTCGTAGCAACCTAGGTAGGACATTAGGCAGTACCATAACAAGAGCTTGGTGGCGCAACCCACCAAGCTTGTGTCTCCAGCCATGTTTTTGAAATGCAATTGCTTATGCAGAATACAAAAGCTTCACAGCAGGAAAGCAAAAAGAAGAGGCCCCCGAAATGCTGGCGAGTGGTGTGGAAACATCCGTGCGCTACACAATCTGCGTCGTAGTGACAAAGCCAGCTGTGTCCGCATTACGGTCAGTCAACATATCCACCCTTACGGGTTACATTTCGAAACTATAGGCAATTTCGGAGGTCGGGTGCACTCCCCAGGCGATGCACCCCAAACACTACCCGGATCCGGGTTTCGGGAGCGCCTGTACCCACATTTTTTTTTTCGGTGGGTGCGAGTGGTGGGTTTCGAACTGGCCACCTACCGCCGCCGTTGCTTGCGCCCTAAACACTAGGCCACGACTGCGGTGAATTCATGCACTCGAAAAAAGCTATTTATGTTTGAATTCGCCTCGCCTCCCCTTTCGCTTTTTCTTCTTTATGAAAATGGAAATGAAGCCTAACTTGGCGCAGCGCAGCCGCATTCTATAGCTAGCTCGCCGAATAATGTCGCAACCAACAACATTATAAGAATTTGCACTAAGAGATAGAAGCATGCAGCCTGGCGTCCACCCACATATACTAGCTGGGCCGTTCGTCGACTGTGCATAAATCTGAAGACTCGCCTGCGCCGATAAGCTGCGCGAGCGTGAATTGCGCTCCTTCGCTTCCTTAGCGGTGTGCTTTAAACATGGTTTCACGTAGCTGGCAAAGACAGCGTTGAGAAGCAACGCAGAACCGAAACGAAGCGACCGTAGCACATTAGCACGATGGCCGATTTCTACATTTGCCCCTGGTGCCAGACGCAATCGCTGCCTTCCTATGCTCGTGCTCCGAAATTCAGGTTTCACATTGTGGCATCAAAACAATGTAGTGACTATTTCTTGCGTATTTCTACCTGCGGGCGAATTTCCACACTAGTATTAGTGCGTCTCGAGGCTCATTCTTTATCAAAATCTTCTCCTATACTGAGCCTCAGTTTGGCTATAATATTCCCCGGTACAACTACGTCTAGAAGCGCTGAAACAGGCTATATATGTGTTTTATTAGCATTCTTGGTGCGATACATTAGTCGCAGAGTTATAGAAGGATGATATCAGGGGATCCAGGGCTTAAAGAATGGCGTAGGATAACTAGTGCATAAATGATTACTGTTAGCATTATTTGTGCACTTCGTCTTCCTTCTTCGTGCATACACGTCATCATCAATTCAGGCAACCATGGTGAGTGGCACACTTGCTGAAATAAAGGTGAACTGTCACATAACAGCTGTGTCGTAATTGGCCGATGTACTTGTAGCGACCGTCCGACAATGCGCGGTGCCTCGGTCTGAGGGTCATTGCCCCTTTGTCTTTCCAGGAACCGAAGCGGCTCCCCGACTAGGGCGCAACCGCAGCCACTCGGTAACATGCTTTTAATTTTCAATAAAGCAAGACGATTCTCGGTTCTGACGCTTTCAGAACATAAATTCCTTGCTTCCGCCAAACCGAGTTCCCTAAAGAGGTGACCCAGGATATGCAAGTCTTTTTCCAACTCTATCCATGGACGACGCAGCTCCTGCTGACATAAACGACGCCACGATTACGTCTCCTGACAGAGCTTAGCTTCACAATTTTAGGCCCAAGGATCCTCGAGTTTGGATTGTGCAAGTAGAGGCCCGTTTTCAACTTTGGCGCAATACGTCGCACACAGCAAAGTACCTGCACGTATTCACCGCGCCACCTTACCCAATCGCCAATGCCTTAGACAAATTGCTGGTGGGTACGCCTTCGGACGCCGCATACGACGACCTGAAACTCACGCTCCTGCAGCGCATCCAGCTAACTCAACCAACTCAACAGTGAAAGCTGGAACAGCTCGAGGCCAACTCCCTGACCAACAACCATCACAACTGCTGCACCGGTTGCGCCAGTTACTGGGTGAGCACATTGCAAAGCAGAGGCAGCTTCCAATTTTTCGGGAGGTGTCCTTGCAACGCCTGCCACTGTCCGCAAGCATTTTACTGGCATGTTTCGTCAACGTGAGCCTCGATCGGCTGGGTGCACTATCTGATCGCGTGTTCGGCTGCTTGTCGGCAGCCCAGCAAACTGTCGCCCCTGTGAGAGTCTCAGAGCCAGAAGACCGACTCTGGCTCCTGGAGGAAACCTTCAGCCGCCTTACCAACGCATTGGAGAAGCTGAGGACAGGTGGCAACACTGGCAGCCAATTTCGGCGCAACCATTCGCCTTCATAGCCGTGCAGCGCATCTACAGAGTCGCCGCGGCCGTTGTGCTGACAACAATGTCGCTTTCGCAAACAACGAAGTCGTTGCACCCCGCCCTGTTTGCGGACAGGAAACCCACCGGCCGGCAAGTAACGGCGGCATGTGACATGGGCCCTCGCGCAAGCTGCCAATTCTTCATCATCACTAGCACTCACCACCTCGTCGACACCGTAGCCGTGCGGTCTACCGTTCCCGCCGCGGCCGCACATCGCCAACGCAGAAGTCCACACCCACGCTGCACGGAGTAAACAAGACTGCCATCGTCTCTATGGCAACCAGACAATAAAGCTTGACATCGGACTCTGGCGCTTGCACACATGGGTGTTTTTGAACGCCGACGCCCCCCTTGCCTGCTTGGAATAAACTTCTTCAACCATTACAACCTAGATTTGACTGTTCGCGATCGGCGGATAAAGGATTACGTTACATGCCTCGATGTACTTGGCGTGAGATCCAACTCCACGTCATCTGCTATCCGTACGTTTCGGCCGATCTCAACATACGGCAAGAAATTTGCTGTATACACACAACCCATAAGACTCCGAAACTGTGGGCTGTCCGTGTTCCAAAAGTTGTCGTATTATATCACAACCACTGCCCCTAATTTCGTTGCGCGACCACAAAGGCTCGCTGGACGAAGGTTGGAAGCCGCCAGCCATAAGCTCCAACGTATACTCCAGCTCCGCGTTATTCGTCCTTCATCTAGCACTTGGTCTTCACCACTCTGTCCGGTTCAACCAGGACAGTGGCGACTGTCGGCCTTGTTGTCATTATTGAGCTTTGAATGCCTTTGCTACTTAGGATGAATATCCCTATCCCCACACACATGACCTCAGCGCAGGTCTCGCAGGAACCATAATATCGAGCAAGATCCACTTGATGCGCGCGTACTACCAAATCCCTGGGCAAGCGAGCGACACAATTACTACTCCATTTATCCTATTTTAATTTGTCCGTATGCCTTACCGTCTGAAAAATGAGGTGGAAGCTTTCCAAAAGTCCGTAGGGTAAGGTACGCTCGAACTGCCGTGTATTTTCGTCTACTTTGACGACATGCATGTTGCAGGCATCACAGACGATGAGCACGAAGAGCACTTTCGCCTTCTGTTTGTGTGACTGGATGAACACGGCGTGGTCCTGAAGCCCCAGAAATGCATTCTTATAGTTGAAGTCATGGATTTTCTCGGCCATTGCATTTCTTTCCAAGGGGTCAACGCACTGGAATCACGGATGCGGCCAATCGAGGTCTTCCAAAATTTGGGCAAGTTTCACTGGCTTACAAATTTTCACAAGCACTTCGTAGCATCCAGTGCGCAAGATCGTAAGCCGCCTACCCTCCTGCTGGATCGCGACTCCAAAAAAGACAGAAAGATGCCCACGCTCCTATCGTCCTCAGAGCTCAAACACCCCTTCGAGGAAGCCAAAATGGGAATGACGACTTCAGTGTTGCTCCTTAATCCGTTGCCTCACGCGCCAACTAAGTGTTACGGCACACGCCTCTACCACGGCAGTGGTTGCCTTACTGCAGCAGCGCGAATGCAGAATGGAGGCCGCTGGGCTTCTCAAATTGCCTCAAACCTACAGAAGCTCATTACAGCACCTGCGCGAGCGAAATGTTGGCCTTCTGTTGCGCTGTCAAGAACTTTCGTTTTTTCTTTTTGTATTGAAGGCTGTAGTTTTTACATTCTGACCAAATTCAACCGTTGGCTTTCTTTTTGATGAACGACAGCTCCTCGTAATCAGAACGTGGGCTTCGACAGATATCCTTCATCTCCAAATTTTCCACAGGCATCCCCCATATCCCAGCGACCAAAAATCATTTAGCTGGCGCATTGTCACGGATCGCGGCTGAGCGTGCCGACCCTGGGGATTTCCAAGCTATAGCATGCGCTCAATGTAACGAGCCCGAGGTGCGAGAATTGCAGGAAAAAGGCTCATCGTTCCAGTTTGGGAAGATGCGCTTCACTGATCAACAACACGAATCACCTGCGACACATGACACGCAGCTCCTCGTCCGTTCGTTCCCAATCAGTTTTGGCGACCACTATTCGATTCACTATATGGGCTCAGTGATCACGGCAGCAGAGCGACACGGAGGCTTACCACAGTCCTCTTCATCCGGCCAGGGATCAAAAAGATGTTCGAAGCTGGGCATGAAGCTGCAAAGCCTGTCAAGCTGCGAAATTTACCCGGCACACCCGTTCAGCGGTACAGCTGTTTCGACCTGCACAGAGCCGTTTCTATTATGTGCATTAAACTTGGTTGGGCCTTTTCCACCCTGTCAAGCTTTCAGGTACCAATTATGTGTGTCGGCCTGCACTCAAGGTGGCCTGAGGCGAGGCTTCTACAAGACAGCGGGACTGAAACAGTGGCGGGAGCATTTGTTGCTGCGTGGATGTCGCAGTACGCTTGCCGTTGGCACATAACTACTGACCGAGGCCGACTATTCTAAACCTCGCTCTTTTCTTCCCTGGCGAGACTGCTCGGCACGCGCTTTCATATCAGCAACCGAGAAAAGCAAAGTCAAGCTTCTACACCGACAACTGTAGGGGTCATTGAACGCCACGCACGACAGACAGCACTGATAGGAAAAAATTGGATTGGAGCAGTGTGGGAGAATGCTCACTCACACTCACTCACTATAATTTTTCTAGACCCCGCACTCACTCAAGTTCACGCTCATCTCATTTGCACTCACAAGCGTCCACTCACGCTCGCAATCGCGCCCGCTCACACTCATTGGCATTGGCCCGCACTCACGTCCATTGACACTCAGTGGCACTCACACGCACTCGCCTCCACTCGGAAACACTCGCACTCCCTCGCACTTAGTCGCACTCACCTCCGCTCACACTCACCTCCGCTCCGCTCGCACGCACTAGCACTCACGCCCACTAGCCTCTGCTCAAACTCACTCGAACTCACTTGCCATCGCACTCACCTCCAATCGCATTCACTGGCACTTGCTGGCACTCACATCCACTCACACTCACTATAACTCACTCGCAGTCGCACTCACTGGCACATACTCGCACTCACACTCACCTCCGCTCACACTCACTGGCACTCACTCGCACTCACCTCCGCTCACACTCAGTGGCACTCACTCGCACTCGGACTCACCTCCACTCACACACACTGGTACTCACTCACACTTGCACTCACCTCCGCTCACACTCACTGGGACTCACTCGCACTCACCTCCGCTCACACTCAGTGGCACTCACTCGCACTCCGACTCACCTCCACTCACACACACTGGTACTCACTCACACTCGCACTCACCTCCGCTCACACTCACTGGCACTCATTCGCACTCACCTCCGCTCACACTCAGTGGCACTCACTCGCACTCCGACTCGCCTCCACTCACACACACTGGTACTCACTCACACTCGCACTCACCTCCGCTCACACTCACTGGCACTCACTCGCACTCACCTCCGCTCACACTCAGTGGCACTCACTCGCACTCCGACTCACCTCCACTCACACACACTGGTACTCACTCACACTCGCACTCACCTCCGCTCACACTCACTGGCACTCACTCGCACTCACCTCCGCTCACACTCAGTGGCACTCACTCGCACTCCGACTCACCTCCACTCACACACACTGGTACTCACTCACACTCGCACTCACCTCCGCTCACACTCACTGGCACTCACTCGCACTCACCTCCGCTCACACTCAGTGGCACTCACTCGCACTCCGACTCACCTCCACTCACACACACTGGTACTCACTCACACTCGACTCACCTCCGCTCACACTCACTGGCACTCACTCGCACTCACCTCCGCTCACACTCAGTGGCACTCACTCGCACTCCGACTCACCTCCACTCACACACACTGGTACTCACTCACACTCGCACTCACCTCCGCTCACACTCACTGGCACTCACTCGCACTCACCTCCGCTCACACTCAGTGGCACTCACTCGCACTCCGACTCACCTCCACTCACACACACTATTACTCACTCACACTCGACTCACCTCCGCTCACACTCACTGGCACTCACTCGCACTCACCTCCGCTCACACTCAGTGGCACTCACTCGCACTCCGACTCACCTCCACTCACACACACTGGTACTCACTCACACTCGCACTCACCTCCGCTCACACTCACTGGCACTCACTCGCACTCACCTCCGCTCACACTCAGTGGCACTCACTCGCACTCCGACTCACCTCCACTCACACACACTGGTACTCACTCACACTCGACTCACCTCCGCTCACACTCACTGGCACTCACTCGCACTCACCTCCGCTCACACTCAGTGGCACTCACTCGCACTCCGACTCACCTCCACTCACACACACTGGTACTCACTCACACTCGCACTCACCTCCGCTCACACTCACTGGCACTCACTCGCACTCACCTCCGCTCACACTCAGTGGCACTCACTCGCACTCCGACTCACCTCCACTCACACACACTGGTACTCACTCACACTCGCACTCACCTCCGCTCACACTCACTGGCACTCACTCGCACTCACCTCCGCTCACACTCAGTGGCACTCACTCGCACTCACCTCCGCTCACACTCAGTGGCACTCACTCGCACTCCGACTCACCTCCGCTCACACTCACTGGCACTCACTCGCACTCACCTCCGCTCACACTCAGTGGCACTCACTCGCACTCCGACTCACCTCCACTCACACACACTGGTACTCACTCACACTCGACTCACCTCCGCTCACACTCACTGGCACTCACTCGCACTCACCTCCGCTCACACTCAGTGGCACTCACTCGCACTCCGACTCACCTCCACTCACACACACTGGTACTCACTCACACTCGACTCACCTCCGCTCACACTCACTGGCACTCACTCGCACTCACCTCCGCTCACACTCAGTGGCACTCACTCGCACTCCGACTCACCTCCACTCACACACACTGGTACTCACTCACACTCGCACTGACCTCCGCTCACACTCACTGGCACTCACTCGCACTCACCTCCGCTCACACTCAGTGGCACTCACTCGCACTCCGACTCACCTCCACTCACACACACTGGTACTCACTCACACTCGCACTCACCTCCGCTCACACTCGCTGGCACTCACTCGCACTCACCTCCGCTCACACTCAGTGGCACTCACTCGCACTCCGACTCACCTCCACTCACACACACTGGTACTCACTCACACTCGACTCACCTCCGCTCACACTCACTGGCACTCACTCGCACTCACCTCCGCTCACACTCAGTGGCACTCACTCGCACTCCGACTCACCTCCACTCACACACACTGGTACTCACTCACACTCGCACTCACCTCCGCTCACACTCACTGGCACTCACTCGCACTCACCTCCGCTCGCAATTAGTGGCACTCACTCGCCCTCCGACTCACCTCCACTCACACACACTGGTACTCACTCACACTCGACTCACCTCCGCTCACACTCACTGGCACTCACTCGCACTCACCTCCGCTCGCAATTAGTGGCACTCACTCGCCCTCCGACTCACCTCCACTCACACACACTGGTACTCACTCACACTCGACTCACCTCCGCTCACACTCACTGGCACTCACTCGCACTCACCTCCGCTCACACTCAGTGGCACTCACTCGCACTCCGACTCACCTCCACTCACACACACTGGTACTCACTCACACTCGCACTCACCTCCGCTCACACTCACTGGCACTCACTCGCACTCACCTCCGCTCACACTCAGTGGCACTCACTCGCACTCCGACTCACCTCCACTCACACACACTGGTACTCACTCACACTCGACTCACCTCCGCTCACACTCACTGGCACTCACTCGCACTCACCTCCGCTCACACTCAGTGGCACTCACTCGCCCTCCGACTCACCTCCACTCACACACACTGGTACTCACTCACACTCGCACTCACCTCCGCTCACACTCACTGGCACTCACTCGCACTCACCTCCGCTCACACTCAGTGGCACTCACTCGCACTCCGACTCACCTCCACTCACACACACTGGTACTCACTCACACTCGCACTCACCTCCGCTCACACTCACTGGCACTCACTCGCACTCACCTCCGCTCACACTCAGTGGCACTCACTCGCACTCCGACTCACCTCCACTCACACACACTGGTACTCACTCACACTCGCACTCACCTCCGCTCACACTCACTGGCACTCACTCGCACTCACCTCCGCTCACACTCAGTGGCACTCACTCGCACTCCGACTCACCTCCACTCACACACACTGGTACTCACTCACACTCGCACTCACCTCCGCTCACACTCACTGGCACTCACTCGCACTCACCTCCGCTCACACTCAGTGGCACTCACTCGCACTCCGACTCACCTCCACTCACACACACTGGTACTCACTCACACTCGACTCACCTCCGCTCACACTCACTGGCACTCACTCGCACTCACCTCCGCTCGCAATTAGTGGCACTCACTCGCCCTCCGACTCACCTCCACTCACACACACTGGTACTCACTCACACTCGCACTCACCTCCGCTAAAACTCACTGGCACGCACTCGCACTCACGCCTTTTAAACGAGTCCGTGTGAATGTGAGTGCAATAGTCTGTGTGTGTGCTGCCACTGCCGCTCACAATTAATGTATATTTAGACCGAAGCTTCCAATTTACTACCCCTTACATCAGGAATTCGAGACGGCAGTGTTTTGGGCCCAGTTTGATTTTAATATATACAAACGATTTGTCTTCCCGATTGCATGGTAACATCCGTGTGTTCGCGGACGATTGTTTTTCGTACCGCGAAATTAATTGCAATGATGAACACCCTGTGTAAAATTCTGCCTTTTCGTATTGTCAGGCGTGGCAGATGAGTCTAAATCCCGAAACATAAGTAATGCTAACACTAACTAGAAAGACATATATATCTTATTTTAATTACATTCCTAATGACACACCTTTCACTTTTGTATTTCATGGTAAATGTTTAGGTGTCACTTCAACACGCATTCTCCTATGGGAAATCCATGTTAACATAGCCTCAAGTGGAAATAAACGGATATGCTGAGCAGCAAAGTGACTCATCTTTCTAAGAAAGCGCCTTCGTCTTGCGCCAGCGGGTGCAAATCTGCTGGCCTACAAAATGCCTGTTCGACGAGTGGTGGAGTACGCCTGTATTGTTTGATTTGCTTACACAAAACAACTCATGAGAGGAGGTGCAGAGGAAGGCAATAATGTTTATTTACAATAAATACAAGTTGATAGATTCATCGACTGAATTATTAGTAGGAGCTGGTTTAATAACACTGCAAGGTAGGCCAGAACAAGCGCGAATAAATTTTTTGTTCAAATTTATTCGTGATGGCAGAACCATTGACACATCTGTACGATGTTCTTTGAATCGTTCTATGTCAACACGCCACAAGCACTCCAGAACACCTGATGAGTACACCTTTAACTCAAGTTCCTTTAAATATTCGTATTTTCTTACAATTGGGGAGCAGTATGAACTTTGTTTTTCCATTACTAACGCTTTATATTTAAATACTTTAATGACTTCGATTGGCCGCGAACTTCAACAGCGTTAGCTCGGAACTAGCCCCTCGTTGATCAACGAGGAGCGAACGGCACATAGACGATACGACGTCCATCAAACTGGTTTGATACATGACTACGGGCGAGCGAACGTCGAGCAACACAGCACCATCATGCATGCCAGCAACTACAAAAGTTAGAAGCAGAGTTATCTACAGAGCAGCGCGCTCTTTCTTTATATCCGGTGCGGAATTGTGTCTTCACAGCACTGTAGTCTGGAAGAAACATTTCCAATGCGTCTTTATGCTTTGAAGAACGCATGGGCGTTATTTGTGTACTCGCGTGTGGCGTGACGTCCATTAGGTGTATTTCAATGAAAAAAAAATAAGCTGTTGCATGGCGACGCACGCGTTCATAAAGAACGCGCCGTGGCACAGGCAAAGACAACACAAAAAAACTGCGCATGCGACATGGAAAGGGGGGAGGGGTGAAATGGTTAGCAAGTTGGACAAGTTGGTATAATAATTTTTAAAAAAAGCTGCTTTGGAAAGGAGGTGCCGCATGGCTGCTGCGGTTCCTGTTGCCATGACGACGTAAACAACCATGTGCGCTGCCACTTTCCTAAAGTATCGCCCGCCTGAAAGGGCCGTAACTGAAGGGCGCCTTGGCGCTAGCATCGAAAGGAGTGGCTGCATTAACTGGACCGATGGCAGTCATGCGGAGATTCACACGGCGGTCATGATTGGCTCTGAATCCATGCAATGATGCAATGCCCAGCAATGCGGCGGAGGTGCGTAACTACGGAATGAGCGAAGAGTAGAAAGAAAGAAACATCGGGAGCGGTGATGCAATGTGGGGACGGAATTACTCCGCTCACTATGACAACCGAGAAAGCTTACTGGACTGGAAGTGATGATGTAATGCGGAGGCGACATTACTAAGATTACGCCGAATGAATAAAAGGGGCAGGGGCCTTACTTTATGTATGATAGATCAATAAGAAGAGGGAAAGGAGCCAGGTCTAGAGGTGATATGACGCGGAGACATCTGGTCATACCGCAAGAAGCATTGAATCTTACCTATGCGTCATGTGCATTTGTCCGGCCCCTCCTCATTTTACGAAACTTTTCATTCATACACAAAATATTTTTCTGGAATAAAATGAATATGTAGCTATTACTGGCCCAGCCGTTTGCGCATTAATTATGTGTAAGTTTAACTGTTACAACAGCTTTGTTATATAATTCGTCAGTTCTCTCATAAATCATCGACATGTAACTTGTGTCATGCTATCATATGCAAATGGCCCGCCAGAGGAATAAGCGTAATATATTGCCTAACATAGGATTGTTACGTAAACTAGCAAGTATTTATTGTGTATGAGGATGTTATGGGTTTTTGCATTAAATTACCACCCTGATGTACTGCAAATATTTCTATTAACTTTAAATAACAGTAATGCTATTGCCTTCAATGGCAGTAAAATGTAAAAAGTTTAGGCTCTTAGCAGTTGTATTTTTTGATTATGTAATTACAACTACATAATAATTGATCAGCACGTACAGTTGCTATGTACGAACCGGCGAGCATGCAGACTAAATTGCTCAATTTACTTTCATGTTAAGCAGGAAACAGCAAAGCGCGGGAGGCGCTCTTGTAAAGCAAATCCAGCGCATGAAATAAAAGAAAGTAAATGAAAGGCGCAAAGCGTTAGCATGAACAAGCCGTTTATATCTGCTTCGTTCTCCTGGTTATGCGCGTCAGCTCGTGCTTATTCTATTTTGCAGCACGTTTACGTTCGTCATGCCACACTTAAATAAATACCTCCGCTAAGGATAAAGTTTGCGCTGAATGTGTGCCAGAAATAGCTCCGCAGGTGCGGACGATTTTGGTGACCAAGCTGCGCGGATAGAAGGAAATATAGAAAATCTCCGCATTTACAGCACGTAAACGCATTCTTTGTGTTGCGAGTCGCTGCAGTATTATCTTGCAGTTACATTGTATATTATAAGAGCTTATTTATCGCAATGTTGGCTAATACCGACCAAATATCAAGCGCATACTAGACACCCGCCGCTTTGGCGCAACTGCCACAGCGGAGAAAGCCCGGGGGTGCGGCAAAGCAGCGCGGCGGCGTGGCAGTTCTCCGCGAAAGCTTCACCCTCCCAGTTTTCTAGGTCACCCTAGCACGGTTCGGTGTAAAGAGGAACGCAGGCGCAAGATCGGGCCATAAATGGGCATAAGCGTCTCATGCGGGCACCTGCAAGAACCTGGCGCCAACTTGTCGCGTCGGCAGACGAGGAGAAGGGGTGAGCGTCCGAAGGAAGAGTAGGTGCCGCTGGTACACAATCACACAGAGACACACCCCTCGCATGACTTCCAACGGTCGTGTCTCGGCGACTGGTCGGCGCCTCCCTAAAGTCGAAGTGCCTTACGCTTCCCGGCCCTTTGGCGCCGTCCGCAAATGTCTGCCCGTGCCTTATTGTGAATCTCTGCGCTTTGCGCTCGCGCTAAGAGTTGCCACACGAGCGAAGCGCAACAACGGCTATGGTGGAAATTAGCGCACATGCTGAACAGTTGCTGTGACAATTAAAAAAAACTGTTTCGGGATTTTCGTTGAATAATCTGATCGCATGATCGCGCGACCTGTGATTGTATTTTTCGTGATTTCTGTTTAGACATGCCAAGCATACTGCTGCTAATAATTTCATGTATTAATTCTGCTAGTGTTTTAGTTTGTTACGCTGTATAAATTATTTGATTGTGCTTCTTTTGTATGTATATGTACATGACCTCCCTGCAACGATCACTTGTGAGATCGGCAGTGTTCCTAAATGTTTAAATAAATGCTACGTGACTTCCGTCCACCTACTTGTGCGCATTCAGTCTGCGCTGTTTTCGCTGTCGGGAAGGAAATATTTTTCCACTCTTTGCCTCCTAACAACGAGGACTTAGTGCAAGAGCTGTTCGCACAATAAATGCCGAGAACACGACAAAACTGTATAAACTACAGCAATGGGGTAAGTGCAAGATTCGCAGGGCTAGAGAAGGTGATCTGGCTTCAAAACACTTGCGACTGGCAGCAGACAGCCAATAGAACGCAAGAAAAGAAAACAAAAAATGAAGAAATGGAGATATTTGGCTGAGATGCACTAAAATCACTTGCTTCGAGCAGGATAACAGCACGCTCTCATTGTTTCTCAGTATTGCAGACTATAAAACTCGATAAAAAACGTGCGCAAAAAGCAGAGCTTATTATTATTGTCTCAACTCAGGTCACTTTATGGACGCTGCTCTACGCCTTCCGAGCAAGCGCCGAAACAGAGAGGTCGAATGTCAGGTGACGAGAGGAAGCCCGCACGGCGTTTGGGATGAGGAGATATGTCTCTACGTTTGGGTTTTCTTTCAGTCCTGAAGAAACTAGTTAATTGGAATATTTTTCAGATTTTATTTTCCTTTGCTATAAAAGAAGTTTTGGGCGGAAATATCGCAAACCTGCTTAACAGCCCAGAATACATGTATTTCTAAAATTTGCACTAGGAGGCACGTCGACCTGGGCATAATAGAATCCGTTGGCTTTCGTGTTTGCGCTATCCTTCGAGACTATGCTTGCGGTTCTCCCAAGCGCCATTATATTTGAAAAGAAGCACTGCTAAGCTCTGCGACACGCATTCGAACCTAGGCCATAGCGGCTACATCTACATGGGGACTGAATGCCAGAACCTCAGGTGTTCAAAGTTTATTCCGAGTCCGCCACTGCAGCGTGCCTCTTAATCCTATCGTAATTTCGCAGAGTAAAACCTAAAAAAATATTATCTGAGAAATTCACTGGATCCGGTGTAATCCATACACCATAAAGGCAAAATTTTAAAATAAACCCCAGCTAGCCTAAGCCCCAGCTTGCCACGCCTACGATCACCGGAAAAGTACATGGTCGAGTTCCAATGGTGTGCTGGTCAGCCGGAGTCGTGCAGATGGCTATTTGTTTTTGTTTCTCGCAGGTTCACAGAAAATCTGGTGTCGGAGTTGTCGACGTCTGTTGGCCGTGAGTGAAAATTTCCCGATAAAGGCAATAAATAAACGAACGTAACGGTGAAACAAAATTGTGGACAGGGGATTCGGGCTCAGGAACTAGCGGTTGCGAGACCAGCACGCTAACTCATTCAGCCACTCTCCATCGATGGTGCGCCCGCTCCTAAACGGGGCTTTATGTGAAGAAGTTCGGCCACAGCACATCCGCGTGCCTTTAATGCTGCGACCACTTCCTCTTCGAAAAGGTCACGCCAAACCAAGCCTCCCATGGCTTCCGATGCGAACGTAGCACGATTTCGCGTTCCACTCCTAACGGGAACTTTTAACGTCTTGAATTGTTGTGCTAGCTGTGATATGCCCACCCACGTTCATATTCACGTATACTCACGCCCACTCACTCGCCTTTGTACTCACGTCTACTAACACTCACGAGCACTTACATTCATACCATCATACACACTCATATTCAGAGTAACCTCAGCTCAGAAGCGTTCACTCACATTCACAGTCACCCGCACTCAATAACTCACGTTTACGCTCACCTCCATTCAGGTTCACGCTCACCTGCACTCACACGTTCACACTCAGCTGCACTCACTCACTCACGGTCACACTCACCTGCACTACCACTCACTCACCCTCACACTCACCTCCACTCACTTCCAATCACACTCGCAGAACTCAGCCGCGTTCACACTCCCCTACACACACGCTCACAGTACACAGTCACGTTCGCATCACCTCCAGTACCACTCACTAGCACTCGCTCGCTCTCACACTCACCTGCGCTCACATTCACTGTAACTCGAACTAACCTTCACTCACACTCACTGGCACTCAATCGCACTCGCACTCACCTCCACTCAAACTCACTCGCACTTGCACTCACCTGCGTCCACACTCACTGGCACTCACACTCGCACTCACCTCCCCTCACACTCACTTGCACCCAGTCACACTCATACACACCTCCAATCACACTCGCACTGACCTCCATTCACACTCACTGGCACTCTATCACACTCCCCTCCACTCGCACTCTCCTAAGCTCACACTCACTCGCACTCACTTCCACTCGCACTCACACCTTTGAAATGAGTGCGAGTGGGTGTGAGTGAGTGCACTCATGAGTGAGTGCGCCTATCTATGGCGAGGAAAGATAATCGTGGCAGTCGACGGGGCAAGGGCTGCGACATCGTCGAAATGTGAAAGTCCTCAATGCAGTCCCTCAAACGTAAACGACGCCTCTGTTGACGGTGTACGGGCATCTGCATTCGTGGACGCCGGAGCAGCCGTATGTCTTTGAGACGCTAAGCTTTGACGTATACTTCGGAAAGCCACGACGCCCCATTCTGGGCTGGCGCTCCACCCACGAGTGCTCAGAATATTCATCCCTTAGCGGCATGCACTGGTCGTGTTGTCCTTGCCGACGTTCTATACGCCATCCTATTCATAATCCTTTCCTCGTGCTCTCATGACGTTATGCTCGGCTGGGATTTTGTCTCGCGCCACAATGCCATTATCCGTTCAGCACAGGCCTAAATAGAACTCTCGCCGCTGTTACATTTGCCGATCGCCTATGTCTCTTCGCATTCGGGGAGACTGCTTCTCCAAGCCGACTCCCACGTTCCTCCAAACGCACCAACAGTCCTGTCCATGTACTGTTGTACTCAGACGCTGTACTCAGACGCTGTTGCACTACTGTCTACATCTTTTTGCGATAGTGGACACTATACAGGCTCCAGCACCATTTTCGTTTGCAACCAGCTCCCATACTCAGTGATGCTACACCGAGGGGAATGTCTTGGCAATGTAGAAGCTATCGAGGACGTGTCCGATGACCGGTACTGTGCTAGTTCAAGCGTGCTCAGTGCTGTTTCTCAATGTGACTGGTCGCCCAGTCATGTGTTCACTTCTTCTATAGCCGGTGACCTTACCGCCGTCCTGCGTTCTCAGATATTGTGCCTCTTAGAACAATTTCGCTATTCTTTCGATGTAAGGCAATTTTCTTGTCCGGACGTCAACTGTTACGCATCGGATTGACACTGGCTCAATTTATATTGTAAAATATGTAGTTGTTTTTTTCAGCCAGGGGCCGGTCTGGGCCCGGGCCGTTCGGCGACATTATTTTTTTTTGTGCTCCCGATTATGTATTTTCTCACATGTATATACAGTTGCCAGGAACTGTTATTTTATGACTATTACACTTTTTTTTAATTTTTGACTTGTTGTAAGATAACTAAGACACCTTGTACATTTAGATTTGCATTACTAAGAAGCATTTTTCTATTTTCTTGGCTAGTCGCAATTTTTTCGCCAAGTGTCTTGGCCAACTTCGCACTAAACAAATGAGATTCTTGAATTGCGCTAGATTATATTGATTCATAAATATTAGGGCCGAAGCAACAAAGACGGAGGAGAGACTTGTCTTTTCCTTTCCTCCTCCCAATTTTTTTGCTTGCTTTTAGTAATTGTGGTACCTACTAAGCAATTTGACACGTTTAGGGGGTAACCAAGTTTGTCGCCAGGGTACAACCCTTTAGTTGTTTATGCAAGCAATGTTATTTGGTCAACACCCTTTAGCTAGAATCGAGGTAATATAGCTGAAGTAGAAGGGAAACAAAAGAAAATTCCGCCCTCAGCTCGTTAGTCGTTTCGCAGTTAACGAGCTGCACAAAAACAAATCAAAAGTAATGCAACTCACTGGTAAATAGGTTACCCAAAGAAATGCACGGATATGCGTTTAAACCCTATAACCTCACCTGCAAGACAGATACCCAATCGATTGCGCCACACAAGTATCCCGTCACGCTTTTAAGGCATTGGTAGCAATATGTATTAACTCACCACAAACTCCAACAACTACATTTTATATGAAACTTTCTCCACGGCCAAATCTAACTTTGGAAAGAATGTGTTTGTTATGCTTGTACCCTCACAATATTGTAGTTGATAAGGTTGTTTTCAACGAAACGGAATGTTCTAGTAGATGCACGAACACCTTTCATGTAAGGCGGTAATTGCTTGCTTAGACTGTGAATTTTAATTTCATTTTTGTTATTTGTCAGAGTCCTGCCATAATGTGTCTTAAGCCAGATTGGTACATGTGGGTAGCAATATGCGTAAAGTTCGAAAACGCCCTTTTAACACCCATAAAGGCGTGAAATTTTGCTTAAGGCTTGCAATTACTTCTGCCTGGGAATTTTTCACTGTGCTTGCACAGTGAAAAATTCCAGATGAGGAGCTTCATGACGTTTTCTCTAATTTTCAATGTTCTTCAGATCTCCTCGCTCCACAAGGCTTGTTAACGTTACCTTTGAAGCCATCTGATACCAATTTTTAACCGTCCTCTTATTCATACCTTTTCTTTAAAGCAAAATAAGATGGTGGTTTTACCGGCTTCGTTTTATCTGCACATATATGGCGCACGAGAACGCTGGGAAACTATTTGCTGCCCATTCTAAGGACCGGCCAGATGTCAGTAGCCTGTGCACAACATTTCCTGACCAACTACATTAATGCACAATTGCGCATGTACCTGTGTCAAAAAACCCCGCACGACCCTTCCACTAAGCGCTTTCATGCCGTCTGTATAGAGCAGACTACATAACGCCGGGTCGTGATATCCGGTCTAAGTAGAGCACTCCGCAGCGGGCAGTCATATATGTCTATATCTCAATACTATATCCAACGTGACGCGAGTTAGCAGAATCTCACAAGTTAGCCTAACGGCAGGCACTGCACACCAGGAATGCGGTTGCGAAATCATAACAGAGGATGTAGGTTAGATATCGTACTGAGAAAACCGTTATGGATGCACTTTGCAGGACGACGTCAATATTTTATGGGGAATTCCGTGGACAGCTGTGATGACGCTGCTACCTATCGCATACTGCAGACGGCACTATTCACTGCAGGCTGCATTACAGCTACCACCGTTGTGCAATAGGTGTAAATTTACGGAACCATTAACAATTTTTTTCTGGACCTAAATATCACTGCACATCTGGGCAACTTGTTCGTCAGCTTCACAGGAAAAAGCTATAATGCCGAGCACGCACTTGTAAAAGACGAAAACTTGGGTCGACGTGGGCACGCAGTTAGGGAGGGCCGACAACAGCGAGGCTACGCACAGTGTAAGAGCTTACCGATCTTATTTATCTAGAAATGTATGCGACTTCTTATACGTAACGGGCGTGAAATCACGTCGCTGGAGTGCAGCTGTTGAAACGCCGGATTAATGGTAGTCTCGATAGATCGCACCTGTTGCAAGTATTTACACGATGACATAGGCTAAAAACCGTCGCATATGGTAGAAGAAATTCCAGTATCACGCGAACATTGGATCGCGACAGAGGTGGCATGCGCGGCAGTGGACGGTGTCCCGTCACCGCGACAGTTGCGGAGATGGTCAACGTTGCGACCACATCAAAGGCCAGTGGCGGTAAGCGCGAGTGTTGGCTCCACGAAAATAGTGAGGTTCAAATATTCCAGAAGTTAGTCGGGGATCCTCCAATATAGCGTGAATCATCTTATTGTAGCTTCGGCATGTAAAACCCCAGAACATACTACATAATGCGACACCTTTCCGGTGAACATCTGACTTCTTATCTCCTCATTGTTTTTTTCATTTTAGGTTGAGGTGACTAAGATATTTAAATGGCTTTATTAAAATAAGTACGCCAACGCTTTTGTGAAAAGATCTTCGTATACAAATTACCATTATCTTTCCGAGCTTATTTTTCTTTTTAAGCTCCCATTTCAATTTTTCTTTTTTGTATTTACAGAAGTTCTTGTTATTGCGTTGTGGGAATGATGCTTTTGTAAGCAGATCCTTTCTGCGTAGTTAAATACCGCTTATTTTCCATTGATGTAACCTAACTTTCCTTCGAAGTAAAAACTTTCCTAAATTCCATTTAGGCCTTCGTACATAAATATATTTAAACATAAATAAATAGCACAAACGGGCCGCAAGCAGACCTGTAGGAAAGTAACTAGTTTTTTCTGTTTAGTGAGAACACTTTTCATTCATTATGATTTATAGATACACTAATACTTGATTCGATGGCTAGTGCTTGTACAAATAAGGAAGTTATTACTAGCATACTAATTACGTAGCACTTGGCGCACAATATCTCACTCCATCCCGCCTTTGGACAATGGTACACAGGAAACTATGAGATACAAAACAATGAAGAAACACATACGTTATCTCTTATCCGCAAAGGAACATTTCTTTTCCTTGCTGCGCCTTTGCTAAAGCGTTCACTGCGTGTTTGCCACCTTCACTAAAAGTTCACGCTGGATTTCTATCTTTGTACTGGCATACCTAATGATGCGACCTAGACTGGTTAATTAGCTGACAAATGGCACACTAGATACAGAAAGAGAGACTGGTGAGCCAGTTGGTAAGACATTATATACGCAGTAACGCAGAAACACAGGGACGAGGAAACAAACAGACGGGACGCACCGCAGATACCTGAACAAGCAGAAAGGTTTTCTTTGAAGGCCCGCTTTCAATTCTTTCGGTTGTTCTCGCGTGTCAGGTGATGCAGTCTATAGGCAGAATACTAATTTTTATCTGTACATAGTGTTGGAAATTTCAGAATGAAATGGGAAATTGACTCCCATTATAGTTTACCATTTTAAGCAGGAGGAGGCGTCACTGCGGCGATCGCAGCAGAGATGAAAGTGAAATTAAATAAATTCTTGTGGATTCGAACCACACAATGATATGATTATGAGGAAAGCCGTAGTTGGACCTTCCGGAATAATTTTATCCAGCTGTGGTTCTCTAAAAGGCATCCAATCGTAACTACACCACAGATTGTGGCTTGTTTTTGTGGACGGATAATGCAACATCTTGCTCAGTTCAAGCCGTATCCCCACGGTGAAATGCACAGACGAAAGCAAGCGCCCACATAAGCAGCCGCCTTGTTCACAGCTTTCAAACAAGTATATATATATATATATATATATATATATATATATATATATATATATATATATATATATATATATATATATATATATATATATATATATATATATATATATATATATATATATATATATATATATATACAGTTACATATTACCCGTGACATTTAAATTCTGGTGAGGTTTTCAGCCGATGAGGAATAGATATTGGGCTGGTTGGTCTTGAATTCCTGATGTGTAAAACTTAGGCAAGAAAAATCAAGGCACGCATGAAAAAAAACATAAAGACAAGTGAGGAAGGTTGGCACAGAAATTCCAGTTCTACATGCCTACTTGATTGTACGGCGAGCATGTGTGCCGTAAACATAAACGCATTTGAGAATATCTAGGTTCCGAATGCACTGTATCGCACGTAAACATTCAGCTGTCATTTCTAGATCATAAAGGAATCAGTTTGAGCAGCACGAAGTAGTTCTTTCTTCCCCTCTTGCAAGCCGAAGCAATAGTACTGTAGTGCCCTAAAGCCTCCTGCAGGGGTGAAAATTATTTGTTTGCGAGCACTGTATTCTTGAGAAGGAGCCGGCCATACCCCCACTTGATTTACGCTCTCATAGCACGAATCGCTAACCATACGTGAGCCAACGAGGTCACATCAACTGACAAGGCACTACGGGGTTTACGTCTCGTGCAAATCCGGTAGCATTGCCACTACGTCTACGTTTACTGAAACGCCGGAGCAGCTAAATCTCTCGATTGTAGCAACCTTTTATCAAATGCTCCTAAATGTAACTTTCCTTCACTTATTGGGCTGTCATGCACGCAGCGAAGGTCGAACCTGTTGCACCTCAAAATACCTGTACTACCAGTGTCTATATTGACTATAATGTGTACATTGTACACCGCTCTTGCAGCCTGCTCTGACGATATCATACTTGAGTGGCTCTTTCTCTCTCGTAGGAATGCCGTTCTCGACTACGATCATTTTGAACTTGGGCTCTCTCCGGTGCGGGATAAGCCCTTCAACTGCGCTCATAAGCCTCTAAGGAAACTCGTCAAGGCTGTTCAGGAACATCCTCAGTAAGTGTCTGTTCGTTTTTATTCACTGTTTAGTGACCTGTCGACTCAACGACATTTCGATCGTCGGCGATTTCCACCTCGGAGAACCCGTATGCTAGCGCGCACCACCCCACATTCCTAGTCTATTTTGAAGCAACATAACACCCAAACTGTTGTGAGTCCGACCACGTGGTGGAGCGCCAATCCCTTGTTAACTGCATCATTAAGCCCCATAAGCCGCCTGCCAGTGAGCTCCGCCGTGGATGAGGTATCATTTGTGAGGAGCGCCTCAAGCCTTACGTTGATGTCCTTGTGCACACCGCTTAGGTAAACTGTACGACTGCTGACCTTTCCGCGGGGTCATGAATACGGGACGGAAACTCTTCTTCCCTTGTGCGCGCAAGATGACGTGACTTGAAAGAATCGGCTCACAGGAAAGTAGCCTGTACCAAGACAGAATCGTACTAAGTTCGACCTCACACGCTTCCTTTTACACCCACGTCATACTGGGCCCAGGCCTCTCATCCGCCCTGAACTTGGACTTTACAGGGAACAGCATGCCATTAACGGCAAAGGTGGAGAATCATTTAGGCACTTATGTAGTTACTAATGCATTCAAGGCAGTTTTCGGGCGCATAATCATAACGTAAGCTACGAGGGTGAGCAACCATAGATCACCCTAGGTTGAAGCTTCCAATCGCTGAAGGTCAGAAGTAATGAGCTTCCGTTCCACATAATGTTTGAAGGGATGCGAGTATGGAGAGATTGACGAAATAGCGAGACGCCTTACACAAATAAAGAAAAAAATACCTAGAATGTTTATTTCTTAAACTAGCAATTCTGAATAAATTAGAAGAAAATGTTCAATAGTAATTCCCTGCCTTATGCATTCTATGAGGAAATGGCACAACTTCGCCACAACCGCGCCGCTCGTGCTGCTAATCCAATAGAAACTGGCGTCCCTGGCATAAACGGAGACTTTCATTTGTGTTGCTTTCCATTATATTCGAACAAGAGCGCATATTGGACATTTAAAATAAGGAATTCTGGAAAGTAACATGAAGAAATGTTTCAAACTCCTATGAATATTTCGATAGCACTTAAACCGACATATCACGAACACATTCCTGTCTACAGAATAGAAGGAAACCAAAACATTCGTTCAGGAATAAATACTTGTGCAAAAGATTATTTCTGTTACGTATCTTTGGCTACTGTTCCGTTGTTAACTTCCCACGTGCAAACACCAGGCAAGCAGCTAACTTTAATTTAAACCTTCCTTATTTCAGCAATGTATAGGGTGAACGATTGTTAGAGTTCCTTGGCGCTAAAACTTGGAACTCTGTGCTTGTGGCAATAAAAGTAACCAGAAATTTTGATCTTGTATCTAAACGCTTCTTCTTGTCTAGCCAAATGTAATAGGTCTTCCTTAAAAAAATACTTGTTCATGTAAATAATGTTCTTCATCATTGAGCAGATATGTATTTGATTGACCTGCATATGTATTTTTGTGTACTGGACCAGCTACTAGCCACATACGTTATTGGTCCAACTATTTTTGTACGCATTCCTTCACTTGTTTAAATAAAGCTCACTTTTTGATTGATTGATTGAAAGTGTGACAGTAGAAAGGGAAAAAGATAGGCCCCCGGAAGACGAACTCCGAACGCGCGAACAGCCGTGCGCTGCACAATCTGCGTGATATTGATTAATGCAGCCGTGTCCGCATTACGGCCAGTGAATGTATCCACCCTTCAGGGTTGCGTGTCGAAACTATGGAACTTGAAACTGGGTGCACTCCCCAGGCGGTACACCCCAAACACTACCGGGCGCCAGGTTCGGGAGCTCCTGTACCCATCTTTCTTTTATCGGTGGGTGCCGGCGGTGGGTTTCGAACTGTCCACCTACCGCAGCCAAGGTGGACGCCCTGTACACTAGGCCACCACTGCGGTGAAGGCAATCTCTCGAATATGTTATTTATCTTTCAATTCGTCTCGCATCACCATTCGCTTTTTTTTCTTTTTGAAAATGGAAATGAAGTCTACATTTGATGCTGTACAACTGGTACAACCACGTTCTATACGAGCCCGTTGTATAATGTTACGAACCACACGACTATAAGAACTGGCAGTAAGAGACAAAAGCATGTAGCCTGGTTACCACCCACATATAATGACGGGGCCGTTCTATCGATTGTGCTGAAACGTGACGACTCGCTTCCGTCGATAAACTGCGCGAGCGTGCGTTGCGCAAGCTCTGGTTCCTGAACAGCATTCTTTAAGCATGGTTTCGCGCAGCTGACAAAGGCGGCGTAGAAAAGTGAAGCAGAAGCGCCAAGAAACGACCGTAGCACACGGCGGCCGATCTGTATATTGGCCCTGCCGCCAGAGGGAACTGCTGCGTGCCTATGCGCGTGCTCTCACATTCAGGTTTCACAGTATGATATCAAAACAACAGAGGCACTACTTGCATTTGTTTGGTCTTCCTGCATCCAAGTGAATTTCCGCATTAGTATTATTCCGCGTCGAGGCTTATTCTTTGTCAAAAATGTCTCCTATATTCAAGCTCCGTTTCCCTATAATTCTCGCCGCTTTGTACAGTTAAATCGAAGCTGTGATATGGCTGGAAGCGTTGAAACAGGTTATATGGGTGTTTTATTGGCATCGTGGGTGCACTAGACAATTAGCAGAGTTTACATAAGGATGATATTTATTTATTCCCAAAACTGCCTGTGTCATACGGCACCAAAGCAGGAGGGCATGAACAGAACAATGCTGTGGACACAACTTCATTATATTTTTACAGATGGCATCTGAAAACACTACTCATATTTAGGCAAAAAAATAACAACGCTAATTACCCGAGAACTGGACAGCGGACCAATCTATGCACAACAAAAAATACGCACACCTAGAAAGCAGCAAACTGGCTTTTTGCTACAAAATACTGAAAAAAAGAAAGAACCCAAAGACTAGCAGCTAAACATGCTTTCAATTTTTTAGGGGAAATCCGCAAAAGATATTTTATTAGTAACGGATGGGTCTAAACGATTCCGTTCACTGATTGGCAGGAGAAGAAAATATTGTTTGAAGTAAACGTGGCCGCGGCAAGCGGTGACAACTGCCTCCCAGGAGGAGGTCCAGACAGTTGCTCCTCAAGATCAAATAAAGTTCGTTGCAAGTCTGTCTGAAGTAATCGTCGTTATATGCCAATTGTGTTAGAGTGTATGCATGCTTGTTTTTTAATGTTCGAGATTCTGCAAGAACGATGTATTTGGACGCATCGATACGGCTGTACTTCGGAGTTGGTGCTGAAACCTCAGACATACCAGGTTTGCTCTTGTCTGTACCATAGGTAGTCCGGCAGATTATGAAAGGTTATTGGGGGAGTCGATTTGCTTGTATTTCTAATGAATAATCCTAATGACCCTCTGTTGTGCCAGTTCAATTTTGGCTAATTTAGTGACAGTATGCAGAAACCATACAGTGTTAGCCTACTGCGGCACCTCGGGCGATCGCAATTGAGCTACTGAAAGACCTCCTCGCCGAGGAACTCGTCGACCAAAGGCCATCACAACGGTTGCACTGGCTGCGTCAGTTACTGGGTAAGCACTGCGCAAATGTGAGCGAGCTTCCAATTTTGAGCGAGCTGTTCTTGCAACGCCTCTCACTGTGCACACGCATGCTACTGGTAAGTTCCGACGGGATAAGTCCCGATCGGCTACTTGCACTCGCTGACCACATATGCGACTGCTTGTCTGTGGCGCAGCTACCTATCACCGCTGCGAGAGTCTCAGAGCCGGGAGATCGACTTTCGCGCCTGGAGGAAATAGTCAACCGCCTTACTAGTGCACTGGAGAAGCTGACGACGGGTGGAAACAATGGCGGCCAACTTTGGCGCAACCGTTCGCATTCACAGTCTCGCAGTGCACCTAGATACTCGCTGCGGCAGTTGTACTCGTACCACCGTCACTATCGAGAACAGGCAAGTCGCCGTACCCAGCCCTTATCGTGGAAGGAAAACGCGCCGGCCCGTCACTAACGGCGGCATGCGACATCGGCCCTTGCGCAAGCCGCATATTCTTAGCATTCGACCGCATCACCGCCACCCGCCTCCTCGTCCACACCGCAACCGAGCTGTCTATCGTTCCCGCCACGGCCGCAGATTGCCAGCTTAGCAAATCCACACTCACGCTCCACGTTGTGGACTACACTGCCATCGCGTCCTATGTGCTCTGGTCGATGACGCTCGACATCTGATTCCGGCGCTTGCACAGTTGTGTTGAGATCGCCGACGTCACCTTTGTCATATTGGGAGCGGACTTCGTCAGCCACATCCACCTTGAAGCGAGCGTTCGCTATCGACACCTAAACGATAACGTCACATCGCCGAATATATTTGGCCTGCAGTCAGACCTCAGCTCATTCGGCATCTGTACGTTTCGGCCAGTCTCAGCGTACAAGGCACTTGCTGAGCGCCCACAATTGACGAAGCACCGCAACGATGCGCTGCCAGTGAAGCACAAGGTAACGCGTTGTATCACCACCACCGCCCATGTGGCACCGCCCGGCCACGGAGGCTCGCTGGACGGATGATCGAAGTCACCCGCCGTCAGTTTGAACACATGCTTCGGCTCGTCGTTATTCGTCCTTCATTCAGCAATTGGTCTTCACATCTTCGTCTGTTTCCAAAACATGACAGTGGCGAATGGCGGCATTGCGGGGATTGCACAGCTTTGAATGCCGTCACTATTCTGGATCAATATCCCGTTCCCCACATACATGATTTCGGCGCTCGTCGTGCAGGAGCCAAATATACAGCAAGATCGATTTGATGAGCGCGTTCTGCCGAATTCCTGTCGACCCCAGTGACACTCCGAAGACAGCAATCACTATTTCGTTTGGCCTATTGATGATGATGATGATGAAAAAGTTCGTTTATCCTTCATTAAAGGGAAGGAGGCAACGGAATATAGCGTGGGGAAGGAACTACTTGAAGTAGGCCTCCCTATCCTCTCAGACCACTCCAGGATATCAGGATTCAGGATTGCCTCCTGAAGGTCGGGCCTCGAGCCGCGCAAAGCAGCCTCCCATTGCTCCTCATTAGACATCAATTCCTTAAGAAAAGGGGAAAGGGGGTACTTATGGCACACCCACATGAGGTGGTTTAAGTCTGCTTTGGGAGAGACGCAGAATTTCCAAGAGGGAGAAAGGTAAATGGAGGGATGAATGCGGTGGAGGAGGTAAGAGGAGGGAAAGGTACGAGTCTGCAGCTGTCGCCACAGAACTTCACACCAGCGCGGGGATTTGCCCATGAGTGGCGGAAAGGTTAAAGAGTCTAATCGGTAGTGTGTGCAGATGTCGTGGTAGGTAATAAGCCGATCCCGCCCTGTAAACATCGCCTCCTCTGTGGCGAGGAGGCGACGACTGATATTGCATAATGATTTCTGTTCCGATACTCGGCGGCATCGGATAGAGCACGTCTTTTGAGGTGAAGAATTGTTTTTTGAGAGCGTTTGCTCGCTGCCTCCTGCGATGTTTGCGGTGCACAGGGTGCATGCTTTAGGAAGTGGGGTGATGCAGAGGTTCTCGTGTATATGATGTGTAATAATAATAATAATAATAATAATAATAATAATAAACTCTTTTATTATTTCTGTAAAACCATATACATTCATCAGGCCTGCCAAAGCCACATTGGGCTTGACTGGCAGAGCGTGACAGGCAGCGTACAAACTGTTACAATATCGAGGAATAAAGAGAAGAAGAAAAAAGAAAGAAAGAAATAGAGATACAGGGAAGTGATAAATGTATATACATACACTGATACTCACATTGTACGCATTTAATATAGGTGTACGTATGTGCACGTATACAGGTTTGAGAAGACATCTGGCGCGTACAAGTATCAACATGCCTCATGATTACTTTGTGTGGCACAAAATGAGTAGATGATTATAAATAACAAAATGACTCAAAAACCACAAATGCTTCAATAAAAGCTGTGCAGAAACAAACTTTCTCATCACATTTTTAATCAAAGCCACTCTGTGGGCGCAATACAGGAGGAGGTAAGCGAGGTTTATTTCTTTACATCTTATAGCCGCTTAAATCCACACGCTTTAGTGCTTTCTTGAGCTCGTAGTTTGGTATTGACTGCAGCACGTTACGGGGTAAATAATTAAACAACGCAGGAACATAGTATTCGCGCATTCTCTTGCGGTATTTTGTTGCACAACGAGGTAACTGATAACGTCATTTTGGTCTAAGGCTACGGGGAGTTACATATGGTACTTTATAACGATCGTCCCAGAAATGTCTCAGGGCTATTCTGTGCAGTAGAACCGAAGAAAAATCCGGCATGGATAATGCCTTAAAAATGTCGGTGTTGCCTTCAAGACACAAGTCATAACCTATAACTTTTAAAAGGGAGCGCATCAATGAGTTAATTCTTTTTTGATAACCAAGAGCACAATGCCCGTAGGCAGTAATTCCGTATCGGACAACACTGTAGCACAACGCATGCGCGGTGGTTTTCCTGACTGAGATGGGCATGAGTTGACGGATGTTATAAAGTAAGCAAAGCACTGAGCGAATCCTCTGACAGACATAAGAAACATGCGATTTCCATGACATGTCGGTGTCAAAACTCAAACCGACATATTTTACGGAAGATGTGTAGTCGATAGGGGCGCAAGAACATGGATTGCAATGTGAATTATGTAATATTACTTCCCTAGTCAAGTGTACTCTCTTTAATGGACTGCGAAAGCAGACAAGTTGTGTTTTTAATACGTTAAATTAAATTTGTGGCGAGCCAGTCCATTGCCTTCGTTGCTGCTTCTTGTAGATGAGAAGCTGCATCAGAATATTGACTCGCATGAGGAACTAACACTGTATCGTCTGCATACTGAAATATCTTAATGGGGACTGCATTAGACAGGTCATTAACGTAAATGTTAAATAGGAGAGGGCTTAATACAGAACCTTGTGGAACACCGGCTTTGATTGGAGAAAGGCTGCTGTGAAAGTTTTGAACTGAAACGTACTGAAACTGGTCCCGGAGAAAATTATCGAGAAGTGACAGAAACAAACCACGGAATCCCATCATAGAAAGCTTTGCTAACAACAAGTCATGGCAGACACTGTCAAATGCCTTGCTTACGTCAAGAAACAATGCGCACGCTATCTGGTTAGTTTCGAAACAGAGGTTTAGGAAATCAGAAAAATCATCCAGAAGTGCCTGAGTGCCTTTGCCTTTTATAAAGCCGTATTGCTGCGGTGATAACTTGTTGTTAGTATCAAGGAAGCTATTCATAGTGAGCAGCATGTGTTTCTCTAAAATTTGTGCTATGCAAGGTAAAACTGATATGGGGCGGTAGTTTTCAACTTTGCCTCGAGATCCTTTCTTATAGAGTGGTAAAATGATTGCCGTTTTCAGTCTGGTTGGAATAACGCTGCATGACAAGATATGATTAATTATTGCTATCAAAACGTCCTTGATGTAGCTGTAGTTTCTTCGAAGCTCGATGACAGAGATGCCGTCGACACCGACGGACTTGTTGAGTTTAAAACTACAAAGAATTGTTTTCAGATCACAATCAGCCAGCAACGGTAGATTAGCCGATTGTAGGTTACTTGCTTTTAATGTACATGTATCCATCTGTGGTCTAGAAAAACCCGATATTCTAGAAAAGTAATCGTTAAAATCATTAGCTATACTCTAGCTATCAGATGAATAGTGAGAAAGGAAGTAGTTATCATTGCGTAGCTTTTTACCAACACCTCTGAGGTCAATAATTAGGGACCAGGTTTTGCGGCTGTCAAACCGGGCATTCCTAAACTTGTTGCGAAAGTGATTGTGTTTAGCAAGGCGAATAGCTGCATTAACCCTGTTTCTGCATAGTTTAAATTTTAACCGAAGTGTGTTGCAGTTAGGGGCTCGGCGACACAGACTCCAAAGCATATCTTTTTCTTTTACAGCAGCAAGAATTTCTGCCGACATCCAACCATCATTAGCGCTGCGCTGTTTAACCGTTATAATTCGAGTGGATTCTCTCCTGAAGTCATCAAAAAGGGCAACGAATTTTTCAGAAGTTTCCGACGGGGGCACGGTTGATAGAAATATGTGCCAATCATATTGTTTGACTAGTCTTTCAAATAACCTTGGATGAGTTATTGAAATTTCTCTCTTCGACGCGCTAGAAGCAATAGTGGCAGATGGCTGTGTTAAAGAAGTACATACGAAATAGCGATCAGCTACTTTTGTTTGAACTACTGTGGAATTAATAACTAGATTACATGACCGCACATTTATGTGGTCGATACATGAAACCGTAAGGCTATCCGCCAAACATTCTTCGCGTGTGGCACAATGGATTGTTGTTTCTAGGCCCCATTTTGATATAGTGTCAAGGTAATCACTGACAAGTGCCTTCGTAGGACAGAGTGTGTCTATATTTATATCGCCTATCAGGCACACATGTTCATCAAGTGAAAGTGATGATAAAGCAGTATCTAGCTCAGACAGAAACAACCGTGTATTGAAGCGCGGAGGGAGATAAACTGCAAAAATGGCAACTGAAAGCTCAGGAGTGCTCAGGCGAAGTGCTACTGCTTCAGCGTGAACGAAGGAAACAGTTAGTTCCGAAACGGACCACTTATATTTAACAAAAACAGCGATGCCTCCCCCTTTTCCTACAGGACGTGTGTATGTAAACATTTGATAGTCTGGCAGAGTATATTGCACAGTACATCCCAATGGGATGTTTATTTCTGTCAAGACGAAAACATCAAACAAAGAGCGGACACTTGAGTTTGCAGCGACGAACTGGTTCCAATGTTTCTTAATGCTACGTATATTGACATGGCTTATTCGCAAAGCATTACCTTGTGGCTCAGATAAAAATACCTTAGCTTCGGAAAAGTTCGTAGTGACAAGAAAGCCGAAACTGTGCATATTCAAACAATTTTATCAAGATCGGACTTCCTATCGATTCTGAGCAGTGACGGCCCTTCTGATTTCCTAGCAAAAATTCTGCCGTTTCGTGTCCAGAAAAATTTATAATTTGTTTTCTTGCTCTTTAACCATGCCATCCGAAAGAGCTCTCGGTTCTCACGAGTTAAAATAATCATTAAAATACAGGCGTGGAAGCACTCCCAACTCCGCTAGACCAGACAGAGCTCCACGTGCCTCGAACCATTTCTGTTTCGCAGCGAAGCTCTGCAACTGGACCAGAATAGTGGGCGGGGTGACGCCTTGACTGCGCAAACGGTGAACGGCGGCAATGTCAGCTGCTCTGAAATCAGATATTTTCAATTTCACTGCAAGTTCGAAAATGAAGGAAGTCAAATCTTCATTAGATTTAGCTGGAAGGCCGTGAATTTCAAAATTGCATCGGCGACTGTATTGTTCTAAATCATTCAGTCCTGTGTTTGCTCTGTCAAGTTGCTCCGTCTGGGTAGTCAGCGTCGACGACAGAGAGACAACCTGGCTACGAAGCTCTGTTATTTCTGATTTGGTGGTTGTAACGAAGGATGTTACGGAGTTATATTTAGTGGAGAGAAAATCAACAGATCTCTGCATTTCCTCAACAGCATCTGAAATTCTAGCACAGGCCTCCCCAAACATCGACAGCTCACCCACTTTCAGAGCGAGCGTACTGACAGTTGTGCACAACTTGTCAAGCCTCTCGTTCACAGACTTCAACTGCTGCGCGATAGTACTGTCCGCATGAGCTACGCCTCCAGAGGACTGGCTTCCCGTGCCGCTTTTGCAAGCGGGACAGTGCCACGTTTCGCGTTTCGCGGAAGACATGGTGTATTTAGTCTTCACGACAGGTGCCGGAGTGATAGAAAGAGTTTGTAGAATGCATCTACCTGTTGCGGTGCTAGAAAGTCTGCTATATCGGGATGTGAGGTGAGTTTCTGTGAGCTCAGTAAGTGTGGTGAAGGTACCAGTAAGCATTACCCTTTCAGTGGAGGTACGTAAGGGGACCCCCCTTACGTACCTCCACTGAGTGAATTTATATATTTTTAGTAATAGAGTGCTAGAGTGCAAGAGTATCAAAAGAGTGCAAGAGTATCTGATTCTGACTTACGTAAATGTACATATAGTCTTGCGAATGTGATCTTACTGATAACGAAGGCCTGGATCAAGCGGAGAAGTTCAGCCTCCTTTAGTCCACCATGTTTATTGGAGACTCACCCTGGAAGGCGCAGGGTGTGATCGACTGTGGTTTGGAGTGTATGTAGGGTATATTTCTTGAGCCGGTTGCTTTGAATGTGTAAACCGAGTACCCGGAGCCTGTCCACTCTAGTAACAGGAATGTGGTTTAGGATGACCTGTATACCAGGCATGTTTTTCGGCCCCCCGATGGGATGGCAGAAGAAGTAGCTCGGATTTTTGATGGTAGCATGTGAGATTCATAGCCCCTGCATTAGCCACCACAGCGTCTGCCGCGGCCTGTAGAGTGTGTTGAACCTCTCCATCGGCGCCGCCAGTCGTCCAAAGAGTGATGTCGTCCACGTAGAGAGAAAATTTGAGATGAGGAATAGATCGCAATGCTCGCGCCATCGGCATCATATAAAGATTAAAAAGAAAAGGGGAGGCCACTGAGCCTTGGGGCGTGCCGTAGCTTTCTAAAGCGTATGAATGGGATTACTCTGTGCCATGTGTATGGTTGCGGTATGGATGGCTAAGAAGGTACCTATGTAGTCATACGACTTTCCGCCAACCTTAATGAGATTAAGCTCTCGGAGGATGGCGGAATGTGAAACGTTATTGAAGGCTCCGTGTAGTCCAGACTGAGAATTGCTTGCGTATTTAGACTGCTATTGGGTGTAATGATGCCATGTTTCATTATAAGCATGATATCTTGGCATGAGAGGGATTTTCGAAAGCCTACCATTTCTGATGGATAAAGATTGTTGTCTTCCATGTATTTACTGGGTAAGTTCAGGATGACCTGTTCGGGTGTTTTACCTAGACAAGAGGTCAGTGATAGAGGCCTGAGATTAGAAGTGTTGAGTGGTTTGTTTGGCTTTGGGATGAAAATTACCCTGGCATCTTTCCACGAACTAGGCAGGGTGCTAGTGCCAAAGCAGTCATTGACGTACGCCGTGATGGCTGTGATGAAGTTGTCTAGATTGCGGTGCATTTTGTGGTTAAATAAGATCAGGGTCTGGTGCTGACATTGTGCGCAGGGTGGCGAGAGCATGGTGAACCTCTGCTTCCCTGATAGCGGCGCTTAGTAGCTCGTTGGCTTCGCCTCTGTACTTTGGCATGTCATACTTCTGAGCAGGAGGCAGATGTTTATGGCGGAGGTCGTCGAATAGTCCGTTGAGGTTGTTTTTGTGTGCATGTAGCAATTTGTTTATGCTGTGGTTGTGGTGTGTGCGCGATGCGGTAGGGTCTAATAAGTGGCGCAAGAGTTGCCATGTGCGCTTGTTATCCAGGTAGTCCTGCATACTTTCACACACCTAGACCTACTGTTGTCATGCCAGTTGTGCGGTGTACTCTTGTATCTGGAAGTCTAATTTGACAATTCTGAGTATTAGTCTTCGGTTGTGCCGTTGCCTCTTCCACCGTTTGAGAAGAGACTGTTTGGCTTCCCACATATGTAGAAGTTTGGAATCAACCGCAGTGAGAGCAGTTTCGGGGGGGCAGAGTGGTAGTGTGCGTAGGGATGAAAGTATACAGATGAGAAATTTTGGCAGAATGCCTCACCTCAATTGAGCCTTAAACTAAAAGAAAGGCTACTGTAAACTAGACATTGTTAAAAGATGAGACGGAAACATTCAGTAACAGTCATCTCTCGTAGGTTTCATCAGGGACTCGAGTCACTGCGCACTGCCGCGGCTCATGTGCAGCAAAAGTATTCAGAAGTGCCCTCACTTTCATAATTGTCAGATACTCAGGACATTATCAGATGCTGTTGCCCCATAGATACGAACCGGAGCGAAGATTCGCCATTTGGAAACGACGAATTCTCGAAACAAATAAAGAAGTTCCTGCATTTACGTTTCATGTGTTTTAGATGATTATGAGTCACGCCATTGTGGGGGACACCGGATTAGTTTTCAGCCCCTGAGGTTCTTTAACGTGAAAGAAAAAAAAAGCGGTAGACACTTTGTCGAGACTAAAGTGTGAAGCGGAGGAAGCCTGACACCATTGCCAATGGCGATTTGTTGCGTCGGAAACACCACGGTGGCATACAACTCGTACACTGTTATCTGAAAATTTGTTTATTAAAATGCCTGCAACGTCGTTCTGAACGAAGTGTCTGTGAAAGGAGTTTGTGGCCACCTGGAACTGTCGCAGCGCCGTTTGTAGACCAGGAGGAGCCGTGTCTTCCATGGCGGGGTCGGGGTGTAGTTGGCCATCCTCATCATCCACTGCACTCCCATTGACTCCTACTTTCTCGGCTTGCCGCGGCAAGATGGTGGTCACGGTGCTTCCGAGCTTCATTTGCCTTGGCACCCGGATGTGCATCCAGTCGCTTCAAACGCATTGCCTCTCTTGCGTGGGCCCGTCGCGTCCCTGGACTCTGCATTGTCGGACGCGCGTCACCGCCCTGATGCATGCGTCGTATACGCTCAGCCTCTCCTGATCGCCGCTTGCGTTCAGCGGCTGCCGCCCGTCACGTGTTGGGGGACACCGGTTTGGCGAGACAAGGCGTTCTTCCCACACGATACTGCTAAGTAAACTGCCGCCACCGCCGCCGCCACACCACACCCAAACAGACGGTCACCACGCGTGTCTCGCAACAGTGACGTCAGGCCACACAGCACCCAATCGGAAGGCCACCTCAAGCGCCTGACGGCAGGGACGTCAGGGCGCACCGTCGAACACACGGCCTCTACGCGTGCCGATGTGATGAGTCATCCCGCGGGGTGCCAACCACCCCGACACCCGCACTTGAAGACAGTGACGTCACAACCGCGAGCCAATCAGGAGGCGCACACCTGCGCCTAGCGACAGTGACGTCACGACACAGAGGAGACCAATCAGGTAGCCGGAAAGCAGTGACAGTTTCTGCTAACGGCAGGTGACCTTGACAAGGAGCCATTGAAGGCCTCCGCCTTAATAAGCGGTACACGTGCGTTCTCGTATTTATCCCCAAATGAAATGCAGCCGCGGTTGCGGTGATTTCATTTCATCCCGCACATTCAGGATTATCAGCGCAACGCCAAACCTGCTCGCCACGACGGCCAGTGAAACCGATCGCAATAACTACTCCGCATGTAGTTGAGTTATCCAAGTTCTCTAGAAGGGAGACACGAGTAACCCAGTGTGTATCTCTAGAATAGCAGGAAACGACTAAAGCGCATGTTGTCGCACTAACGTATACTTATTACGAGTCCTTATATATATTGTTCGAGAAGCAAATTACTGACACCGAATATAGTCGTTTGACACCAATTAAGAAAAAAACAGGCACCGTGAAACTCGACTCCAACGGAAGCGACGAACAGCCGTGCGCAACACAAGCTGCATCTGGCAGCCATGTCCGCATTACGGCCAGTGAGAATATCCACCCTTCGGGGTTTCAGTTTGAAATTGGGTGCCCGTAGCGCATGACGACGTCGGGTGCACTCACCAGACGTTATACCACAGACACCACCAGGAGCCGGGCTGCGGACTGCCTGTACCCTTTGCTTTTTCTTGCGTTGCGTGCCGGCGGTGGTTTTCGAACTACCCACCTACCGCCATCGTGGCGGACGCCCTGCATACTAGACCACAACTGTGGTGGAGTCACGCTCTCGAGAAAAGGTATTTATCTTTCAATTCTTCTGGCATCAAAATACCCGGTACTTTTGTCTTGTTTTTTCAGTGATCAAAGCATCTTTCAAGGAAAAAAGCGTATATCAAATAATATTTATTGTAGCGGCACCGCATTCAGTGGCAACGTTGATGATAAAAGTAGCAATAAATACGATGACGAATATTCGCAGTAAGATATGAAAGCATCCAGCCAAGCGACCAAACACTTCACAAGACGGGGCCTGTGCTAAAACGTGGCAACCCGTTTCGACCAAATGAGTTGTGTGCATGTGCTTTCGGCAAGTCCCTTTGAGTAAATCCTTAGCTATATGTAAATTTATAAACGGCGCATGAAATTTAACATTTCGCAAAGACACTCTTGAAAAGCGGAGCAGCACGAAAAGGAAGCGGCCATAGCGCATTAGTCTGGCTACTGATTCAATAGCATTCACTGGCGCCAGGCAACTCTGCCACCTGCGTGTGCGTGCAGCCGCAGTCTGATAGAAACGATCTTGTGTACAGTGCCATCCACTGCTGTGCACAGAATACTAGCGGCCTGTTGGATGGATGCTATGAGCATCGCCTTTCAAACGAGGAGGTGGGTTGCGCCACGAAGCTTTTGTTCTTATTTTGCCTAATGTCCCAGCTATCCTTTTGAAACACACGCACAGACACACACACGCACACACACACACACGCACACCAAGGGGATGCATTGGGCCACTCCGCATCCATTCTGCAACAGATCCGGGGCGCAACTTCACAATTACTAGTAAATACCGCGGGACGTGGCATTTCTCCAGGCACTTCGAGAGGTGCTAGACGTTTCTGTGCACGCGCGAATAAGAGCATGTGCGAGTGAGAAAACCTGGGGTCCTTTCCATCTTGAACTTCTGACTTTGCCTAGGCACTACGGAGAAGTTTCTTTGCTCGTGTTGGGTGTGTTTGTCCTCTAGGCGTGCCAGCACTGCAAAATGGTTTAGAGTTTCGCTTACGCTCCAACGCTGGCTATCCGCGCGCTGAAGCAGTGGGCACGGACGCCCCATTTGCTGATCACTGTGTCTGAAGGCACGTCGGACAGAGCTCGTGCCGGCGACGCTCTTGCTAAGTCATTCTTGCCGAATTAAACCTTTCTCGCACTTTACTGCTCACTATCTTAAAAAGGTGATCTTCCCGGTGGAGCGGTAGGGGCTGGGCCTGCTGTCCTGGTGCAGTGTCTTTGCTCTTTGCAGGATTTTCTTATGCTGATGTTCGTGACTTTTTAGTAGCATTCTTGAGTGGTCCCCTCTGAGTGAAACAAACGCACAGCGCCTTAGCAATCGCGCTTGAATGCCGTTGTCTGATGTCGCGCCGTAATGATTATTGGCTTTGCGTCTTGGCCACGTTTGGTTCGGTTACCGTCAGGTTAGGTTACCGTTAGGTTAGGTTGGGTTACCGTTATGTTAGGTTAGTGCAAAAGGCGTTACGGTGGCGCGGCGTATTCTCACAGCGGTTAAGGAGTGAGAATTATTCTCTTTGCCTCTCGGCCACGTTAGCTTAGGTTAACGTTAGGTCAGGTTAAGTTTGGGTTCAGGTACATACGCAAGATTTTTTTTCGGGGGGGGGGGGGGGGCAACCCAAGGTAACTTTCCTATGCAAATGGGGGGAGAGTACTTTTACTAGAATAAACGGGAATAATCCCCACCATTCGTCATGAGGACGCGTAAACCCCCAGAATATATTTGAAATAACGTGCATTTCACACATACGCCATTGAGATACTTCTTTACTTGGCAAAGACAGAACCACATCAAATGGACTTGGCATGAAAGATGCGCAGGACGAACCTTGCCAAGAACAAGTTAACAAAAGAAATTGTGCAATCAAGGTTTCTAGTAGCGTACGTTCAATTAGCTGTCGAATAAATATAAAGAAATGTATATTTTCGGAACAATCACAGTTTTTTTGGATCCCTTGTTTACTGCTCTAACAAGTGCCAAAACCGACTCCTGTTGTTATTTGGGAAGTTCCGTAACGATGTGTGGTCACCAGTCCCGTACAACCACGTAGAGCGCAGGACGCTGCTGTTCTAGACGTACTGCCCCACTGCGGAAGGTTAGAACCCACCCCCCCCCCCCCCCCCCGCATTAGCCCCGCAGGGAAGGGGCTACGTCAGGCGGCTCGATTGGTAACTGTAGAAGCGTCATTCAAAACACACGGAATTATTTTCCACTTCCGGCAGCGTTTTCTCTATTTCCTTTTTAAATAAAAAGATGTTGATATATTATTATTTTCACAAACAAGTTCTGCTTTTCCTCCCTGTTTGGCTGTTGGCTTGGCTTTCTCCCTTAGTAGATTGCTAATTTCTCATCTTGCGACACTTGTTTCCAGTTGCCAATTTTACAGGAAAAGAGCTGTACAATTAGGGAAAAACCAGACGAGACGGGTGACAGTCATATTGCTTGTGGGCTGACCGGTTATAGATGGGTCTGATGATGGATGCTGCTTCACACGATTTTATTTTCCACCTTATCTAACCGATATCGCGGATATATCGTTCCCAATATCTGCCAGCGTCGCGGCGAGCCGTCACTCGAGAAAATAATGAAGCGAAAGGAAAATTTAAACGCAACTAGCGTTTTCTCCGGCAACAACCCGTTCCATGAGCATACAGACCAGCTGACTATGAACCTAACCATTTCCGTGGTCCCTGGATCAGACTAAACAAAGAAGGTTGAATAACTAAGCAACAGCGATGTGCGTTATCGTTGATTACATCGCGACATAAAAATTGTGTTGGACATTATAAATAAAATGAAATATTATAATTAAAACAATAAAGTAAACCCTGCCTGCTGCAATAGATGAGGACAACTGAAATAATCTTGAGTTAATCGCGCGGGCACCGAATTGATGAGAAAACCGGCCTCCATACCCCAGGAGATGCTGATAACTACCGCCATCCAAAAGGAGTGAAAAAACTGAGAACCGGTCCACTCTGCGAAGATGGAATGGCAACGAATGCTGACGACAGTCAAAGCTCTCAAACAAAAAGCAAAGTGTTTCACCTCCACTGCGGGTCGGCCTGAAGTTAGTGCAATATCAGGCCGACCCACGGAGGAGGGGAAGCAGGCGGTAAGAACACCCCATACGCGAGCCGATCGCGAAGGTATTGCAATTGCGGGCCCACCCACTGCGGAGGTGAAGCAGGCATTAAGAACTCCTCATACGTGGGCCGATCCTGAAGTTATTGCAATACCGGGCCCACCCGCGGCGGAGGTGAAGCAGGCATTAAGAACTGCCCATACGTGGGCCGATCCCGAAGATATTGCAATGCCGGGCCGACCCGCGGTAGAGGGGAAGCAGGCATTAAGAACTCCTCATACGTGGGCCGATCCTGAAGTTATTGCAATACCGGGCCCACCTGCGGTGGATGTGAAGCAGGCATTAAGAACGCGCCATACGTGGGCCGATCCCGAAGCTATTGCCATACCGGGCTCACCCGCGGCGGAGGTGAAGCAGGCATTAAGAACGCCCCATAAGTGGGCCAATCCCGAAAGTAGTGCAAGGCCAGGTCGACCGGCGGCAAATGTGAAGCAGGCATTAACCACTCCCCATACGTCCGTCGATCCCGAAGATATTGTGATACCGGGCCCACCCGCAGTGAAGGTGAAACCGGCGTTAAGCACTCCCCATACGTGGGCCCATCCCGAAGATTCCGAAGGGCGCGTTATAGGTTCCCGAGTCCTCAGGGTAATGTGTCATTGATATTGGACTCTCTTCAAACTATCACCAAGATCGGCCCACGCGATTTTTCCTGCTAATGGATGGATGGAAACAACCTTATTTTGAATCCGGGAAATTTGACAACCCGGGCTCAGGTCTCCCATGAGGGGACTTTGAGGCCTTGCCTCGTCACCGCCTCTCGGACGCCGAAAAAACTATGGAAGTTAGTCATGCACTGATTTCGCTGTAAAAGGCAGCAAAATCTTGACCACCGAGAAGATTGATTTGTTGGAGCTTTAGGAATGTGTGAGGAGAGGTGGTGTGGCCGGATAGGGGGAGGGGGGTATGCCGCTTAACTTCGGGAAGAGGGGGAGCCGGGTCCCCCCGCCCCCTCCCCCCCCCTTTGGGTACGTGCCTGCTTGGGTTACCTTAGCGTAAAAGGTATTATGGTTGTGCGACGTATTCTCACAGCGTTGCAGGGGCGCCGAGCGTTACAGGCGGCCTTTGAGCCACTCGCGTCCAGCCGCGGTTTGCATGCTAAGGAGAGCTGTACCTTCTACATTTTCCAAATATGCGGCCCGGCCTCTACGACGGTCCGTACTGCTCCCACGAAAGCATCTGTGCGCTATTTTCAAGGTACATCACCATGAGGCGTGGCAAAGGTATGATCCCGCACGACTGACTTAGCACGAGCGCCGCAGGTGCGAACAGTCCATCACTTTCGTAGATCCATCGATGTCTTTCTTTTATCTTAATTCTTTCGTAATCATGTTGCCTCCATTGTCATGCTTTCATCGTCATTGCTTCCTTGTCACACAGACGCTATCACGCATCCTTTGTCATAGCATCGTCGTCATGCCCGTCTTGTTCGTTTCATCGTCGTCATTCCCGCTAAGGCCGTCGTCGTCATACCGTGGTAGGGGTGCCAATATTTCTGCACCAGATTTTTCATTTGACCATATCATCGTCGCGCCATCCTCATCTACATGTGTTCTGATACAGTTACCGTCACGCCATTATCATCATGCACTCGTCGTCATCCCCTTGTCCTGATTCCGTTGTCATGCTATCTTTGTCACTGCATCGTCGTCATACAGTCCTTGTCGTGCATTTGTGGTCATGCCGTCGCCTGGATGCCATCGCGGTCGTTCAGTCATCATCACTATAACTTCAACACCTGACTCTCATCCGACATACATCTAGCTGGCGGTCGTTCAATCTCATCAGTGCAACTTTGACCACGCTGCGCCATGCGCGTACTAAGAGTGGGCGACCCTGTACGGCGCCTGGGGTGGTGGTGCTTGCCTAACGTCGGCAACATCTTGGCTGTAGATCCAATTTCACAGGGCGGAATGGAGGCGGAATTTTTTAATGCGTCGTGCAAGTGGGAAAGAAATTGATTTTAGAGCATAACTCTCTTCCACACTTTCGTCTGTTTTCGTTGTAAGCTGTTGGTGGTGGTCTGACTTCTACCTCCAATCAAAGTCACCGATGCAAGTTGCGCGTGCTTTTGAACTACCGAGTCGCGGTACGCGTTCTTTACTGAACGCCAACTAATATGGTTCTTTGATTGGCCGGTGTTGTCACGGGACAGATTTGGCACTTCTATAACCGTTGTTTAAAGGCTGTGGGAGAACAATAGGGGAACACAGCCCTCCTCTTGCTCCTCCTCTCTCCGCCCTCTTCTTAGTGGCGACTATGGGAGAGGACTTCGTTAAGAGGAGGAGAGGGCGGCAGACTACCTTCCACGCCAGCGTTCCCGTCATTGTAGAAAACACTTATCACCAGTCGGCTTATGTGTAAGCCGACCGGTGATAAGCCGACTGGTGACTACAGCTACGGTGGGTCTGGTCAACTGTTTTGACGTGTATTAATATCACAATCGAACAAAAAATCGTGCCTAATTCTCCTCAGTACAATAAACATAGGCTTTGAAGTACATCATTCCTATAACCGAGGGAATACCTTTTTATAAGTAATGAGCGATTTGTTAACATTGACTAGCAGCATCAAAGATTTCCGCAAATTGTTATGGAGAAGCTGTATGTGGCTAGGTTCTAGAAAAAAATTGCGTACTTCTATCCAGCCGTGCAGAACGAGAACTTCTCCCCCTACGTGGGCAGATCCGAAGATAGAGCAATACCGGGTTGAGCCGCGGCGGAGGTGAAGCAGGCTTTAAGCACACCGCCAACTTGCAAAAAGTGAGCTTAATATCGTAAGTTGAAATACAACACGCATTTGTTGATTTCTTTGTTCAAAATACCCTCACACGCCAATGCATTGTAGACGGGAGTCGTCACAAAGGAACGATAAGTAATACAATGTTATACAAGAGAAACGGTATTGCAAGAACTTCAGGTAGAATACAAGATATCACGACAAAACAAAAAACAAACAGCTTGATACAAGCGAAATGACTCGTCATGTGGCACAGTTAGTTACAATGAAAAAAAAAGAAACGGAAATAGTTATTGTCTCAACAAAGCGTGAACAGTGAATAAAACACGACTGGAAGGAAGGTGGTTCCAGGCACTTGAGGTGTTCGGTGTGAAATAGTGTAGAAATGTGATTGTGCGAGAGGATGCACACCCTACTTCACTAATGTCGTCAACCCCCGATGAAAGGTACGTACGTAGGGATGATCTCAGCGTGTAGATCATGATGATGATGATGATGGTAGACTTTCTGAAGTAAGCATAAGTGAAAAACTTTTCTGCGCAGCGATAACGGAGACAACGCTAAACTGACTTTCGTTGCTCTTATGCTTAATGTACGAAAATAATTGGCAAGTATAAAACATGTGGCGTTATTCTGAATCAATTGAAGTGCATTAATAAGGTTATGACAGTCAGGATACCAAACACCAGCGGCATATTTTCATTCCGGGCGCACAAGGGTTTTAGTTCTGTTTCGGACTTACTGAAATTTCGACTGAAATTTCGATTTAAGTATCCTAGCATTCGATTTCCGCTAATATTTATTACAGTGACGTGAGTTTTCCATGTAAGATCAGACGTTATACTGATTCCGAGATATCGATAGCATGAAATTTGTTCATGCGTACTACTTTTAGGTTTATAAATTGGGCGGCGTTCCTTTATGTGAGAAACAGCCATTAATTCGCAATTATTATTGTTTAATTTCATAAGCCACTTACCGCACCACCGCATTATGACATCTAAGACAGATTGTAATATGTGTTCATCGTGCCCATTGCGAATTTGTTGATATATAACACAATCATTGGTGTACGAGGTGAATATTAGAAGGGAAACAGCTTCGTAAATTATTAATGTAAATAAAAAAAGCAATGGGCCTAAGACTGAGCCCTGAGGCACGCCAGATGGAACATATAATGGTGAAGAATCATGATCGTTAACCGTGACATATGGAAGTCAATTAGTACGAAATTATTCTGGCCATGTTGGCAATTTATGATTTAAGTTCAATACTGAAAGTTTGACCACAAGAACTGCGGGGCATACTTTATCGAACGCTTTGGCGAAGTGTAAATATGCGCAGTCAACTGGAGAACTTCTCTCCAGTGTGGTGTGCAAGCGATTTGTGAAAAGTAGAAGTTGTGTGCCATGTGAGTAGGATCGGCGGAAACCGAGTTCAGCACTCGTGAAGAAGTTATTTGTGCCTTAGAAGCAAAGAGAGAGAGAGAGAATTAAGAGGAAAGGCAGGGAGGTTAACCAGATATGAGTCTCCGGTTTGCTACCCTACACTGGGGATGGGGGATAGGGGTTAGAAAGATGACAGAGAGGAAAACGCAAAAGAAAGGAACGCGCACACATGGAGGCACACACACAAAAGGCGTTCCAGTTAAAGTCGTTCACACAGGCCGGTAGATCGCAAGAAGCGCAAAAGCGCTTGCACGGCCTTCTTCTGTGACGGTAGGTCCTTTCGATGTGGCAGGATTCCTTTTTCGGATAACGGTTGGTCGTCCAGTTGGTCAAGTTCGTGGCTAAGGCATGCCCTCTGTGGACTGTACTGCGGGCAGACGCACAAAATATGGCCAATTGATTCTTCATGGCCGCAGTGGTCACAGGTTGGGGTGTCGGTCATGCCTATGCGGAATGCATAGGCTTTAGTAAAGGCAACGCCCAACCAAAGTCGATATAAGAGCGTGCCGTTTCTACGGCGAAGCTGTGATGGCGCTCGAAGACTTAATGTTGGATCAAGTGAGTACAGTCGCGCATTTCTTAAATGTGGCTCATTCCTTTGCGACGCGGTGCACTGCCGAGCAAGTAGGCGGAGCTTCCGTGCCGCTTGACTTCCAGAAAGAGGAATTGGGACATGGCGCTCCTCAGTATGGGCTGAGCGGGCAGCGTGATCCGCCCGTTCATTGCCGATAATCCCGCAGTGACTTGGAAGCCACTGAAAGGTTATTTCGTGGCCTGCATCACTTATATGGTGTAATGTCTCTGTAATATGGAATATTAGTTGTTCGTGTGGTCCGCGTCGTAAAGGTGACAGTAGAGACTGCAGTGCCGCCCTCGAATCGCAGAATATTGTCCATTTGTGTGGCGGTTCATCACCAATGTGATGAAGGGCAGCAAAGAGCGCTGCGAGCTCTGCTGCCGTCGATGTTGTCGCGTGGGTCGTCTTAGATTTGATTGTTGTAGCTTTCGCTGGTATGACGATTGCCGCCGCGGAGCTGCTTGGAAGGACACATCCATCAGTGTAAATATGCGTAGAGTCACGGTAGTTCTCGTACAAATATAGTAGCGTGAGCTGTCTAAGGGCTGGTGATGACAGATCAGCTTTTCTCGAGATACCAGGTATTGCGAGGCTGATTTTTGGCTGAGCGAGGCACCATGGAGGGATCGAAGGTCTCGCAGCCTGAGTAAAACAAGCTGGCAATGATTCATCATATGCAGTTATCGTTTGGCTGAAATATGTGTGTGGCCTGTCCGCTGGTAGAGAGGCTAAATGGTGACGAGGAGTCCTGGCTAGATGCCGTATATGGGTCCTGAGTGCTTCAATTTCAATGTGGGTCTTGACAAGATGGTCTCTAGCGATTGCTATCGTAGGCACTGTTGAAGAACTCTGAGGCAGGCCTAGACAGATCCGGAGCACTTGACCCTGAACACTTTGTATTGTGCGTAGATTCGTTTTGCCTGTGTTGTTTATTGCTGGCAAGCTGTATCGCAGGAATCCCACAAAAATCACCCTGTACAGTTGTAACATGGCACTAGGCGACATTCCCCAGGTCTTGCCAGCGAAAAACATGAACAGATGGCAGATGCCTGTCAACCGTTTTTTCACGTATGATATGTGTGGGCTCCATGACAAGTCCCTGTCGATTATGACAGCTAGAAACTTGTACGATCGGACCCGTCGTATTATTTGGCCATTTATCGTTACACTGTAGTTTGCCATGGGTTTGCGCGTAAATGGCACTAGTGCGCATTTCTCGGAGGAAATTTCCAGGCCTCGATTACGGAGGTAGATAACAGTTTGTGTGGCGGCTGTCTGAATTCTCGCTCTCAACTGTAGGCGTGTTACTGCAGACGTCCATATGCAGATGTCATCCGCGTACATTGATAGCCTGACTGTGGTTGGCACGTGCTCAAGGAGAGCAATTAGTGTTTGATTAAATAACACGGGGCTAAGTACGCCGCCCTGGGGGACGCCGCGGTAGCTATAATGTAGAGAAGCATGGCCTTTCCCGGTGCTTACAAAGAAGGATCGCATGGATAGATAGCTCCGTATCCATTGACACATCCGACCACCCACTCCTACCTCTGCGAGAGCAGAGAGGATGGCTTCATGCGTAACGTTGTCATACGCCCCTTTAACGTCGAGGAATAAGGATGCGCAGAGACGCTTACGGCGTTTCTCATGTTGAATGTAGGTCACCAGGTCGACGACGTTATCGAGCGATGATCGACCGCGTCGGAAGCCCGCCATGGCATCTGGGCAGGTGTTGTGGTACTCCAAGTACCACTCCAGGCGTCCTAGGACCATCCTCTCCATTACTTTGCCCACACAGCTCGCCAAAGCGATCGGGCGATATGATGAGAGCTCCAACGGCGATTTGCCAGGCTTCAGCAGTGGAACAAGGTGACTTGTCTTCCAGGTTGTTGGTAGCGTGCCATTTCTCCAAGATTCATTGTACACCTCGAGAAGAACCCCTCTCGCTCGCTCCCCCAGGTGACACAGAGCTCGGTAGAAAATTCCGTCAGGTCCTGGCACTGATGTGCGGCTACACAAAGCTAATGTTGCCCTAAGTTCGTGGATCGAGAATGGTAGATCCAACCGGTGATCACGTGGTGGCGGACAGCTGCTCGAAGGCGATAAAATGTTGGTAGCTGTGAGTTGGCCGGATAACCTGGCGCAGAAATCCTCTACCACGTCAATCTCCGATCTCTTTTGAGAGAGGGCAAGCGCCTTGAATGGGAATCGCTGTACGGGAAGTGTCCGCAGTCTGCGCACCGTTCTCCATAGTTGCGATAAAGGCTTGCGTGGATCTAGCGACTCACAGAAGGCAGCCCAACGTTGCGATTCTAGCTTGTCTAACCGGCGCTGTATCTTCTTTTGCGTGCGCCTGGCGGTCCGTAGATCATCCATTGTTTTCGTACGTCGGTATCTTCGTTCAGCACGTCGTCGGATTGCTCGAAGTCATTCTAGTTCCACATCAAAATCATTAAGTTTCGAGGAGCATGTTAGAGTACGCATAGTGTCTTGCACCACGCTCTTGATTGCCTCTTCCAAGTCGAAAGATGGATTGGCGTCGCAGTGTTCTTCCATAATAGACTGAAATTTAGGCCAGTCCGCTCTTTGGATCGTATCCCGTATTTTGGAAGTGGTCAATCCTCTGATCTTGATGTACGTGGGGATATGGTCGCATCCGTGCGTCTCTATGTCCGCAAACCACCCTGCACGTCTGACTAGGCTTCGTGAGACGAAAGCCAAGTCAAGACAGCTGCTGTACGTCGAGCCACGTAAGTACGTAGGACTTCCATCATTCAGCAGCCAATGTTCATTACTGGAGGCGAAAGATACCAGAGCTCTGCCTCTTGCGTTGATGATCGGACTTCCCCAGAGTGTATGATGGGCGTCGAAATCTCCAATGATGACCCAGGGATAGGAAGTTGAGGAAAGGATGTCTCGTAGTCTTTTGTAATCAAATCGACTTGACGGAGATAGGTAGGCACCTACAAAAGTGAAGGCCAGATTCTTTTTCCTTACGTTTAGGCATATATATTGATTACTGTCATTAAGTGGTACAGGCTGATGAGTGTAGGTGAGGTCACGGCGAATAAACACCAAAACCTTACTGTTTTCATAAACAGCTGACGACATAAATGATTCATATCCAGAAAGCCTGATCTTGTTCGATAAGTTCGGCTCGCAAATGATGATAATGGGAAACATATTGGCGAACACGAAGCGACGGAAATCCGAAAGGCGCGCTTTGAGTTCGCGGGCATTCCACTGAAAAATAGCTGCTTGTCGGACCTCTTCCCTAAAAGACCGTGGCTGTGGAGCCATGATCTACTCAAGGGTTGCAAGCACCGGACTCAGAGCGTCCAGTACTTGAAGCACACTTCTGGCAGACGGTGTGTGCATGTTGCTTAGCAGCACGCGAATGGCATTCATTAAAGGCCTAATAAGTGCTATCACTTGCTCATCTGTTTTCCGCGACTTCTCGGATACAGCACCTTGCTGTACTGGGGGCGGCTTCTTCTGCGGCTCTTCTGGCGGTCGTGTACGCGGAAGTGGCGGCCATTCTTTTGTGGAGAGAGATCTGGCAGTTTGCTACCTTCCAACATTGGTGTTCGGGTTGCTGGAAACGTCCGCTGATGATGATGCTTGACGAGGGGACTTTTCCTGAAAGCTTGATGTTTTCCGCCTTGAAGACCTTCGTCGGTGACGTCGTCTTCGCCGTACTTTCACAGCGGCCTCTTTGTGGGTAGAGTTGTCTCTCACCATTTGTTTAAGAATGGTGATCTCTTTCTTGATCTGGGGACAGTCTTTGGAAGAGGCACAGTGATCACCTTGACAGTTAGGACACTTCAACGTGGTTGCGCTGCAGTTGTCTTCTGAGTGGGGTTTGGCACATCGAGGGCACATGGCCGAATTTCTGCAAACACCCTTCACATGTACAATCTTCTGACAATTGATGCATTGCAATGGTCTTGGAATAAATGGTCGAACCTGGTGGCGAAAGTGGCCGACCTTCACGTAGGGTGGAAGGCAGTCGCCTTTGAAAGTTATCCTCACACAACGTGTGTTGCCGAGGCGACCAACATGCACAATCACATTGTGTTCGCTTGCTGGTTTTATGAGAATTGGAAGGTCTGCATTAGATATTTCATTGTCAATGTCATAGATGACTCCTGTTATTGTGGGCACCATTCGTTGGCACGCTGGATCGGACCTTGATGTTTCCCAGCTGCGTTACATGTTGTAGTATGGTCAGTGCACTCGGGTTCATCACATCGATTGCCAGGATGTTTCGCCTAGTATTTATCCTAACATCCTTGATCTCATTTGGCACGGTGTTTTCTAGATACACGGAGAGTGCTTGCCTGTTGAGGATGCTCAGGTTGTCGGCCGCGTTCTGTGGCACAAAGAGGATGGAGCGAGGCCATCGCTGAGGAGCTGTTTTCACAGTGTTCGAACTGGACGCCGAAGATGAGTTGATAATTCTTCGTTTGGCCTTGCCGTACTGGACAAGTCGAAAGCTGTCTTCCGAGGACTCGTCACCTGATGCGCAGTACAGCTATGTGTCCTCGCTACCACTCGACGTATTTCCTCGCTTCCTCGAACCGATGTCCGCGGGTGCACGGGAACCGGGAGGATCCTCGGGGTGTTGTAGATCCATCACCGCGATGGAGGGGGCGAGGGACCGCACAGGTGCAGTAAGAAGTCCAGAAAAACACAGAGACGGGGGAGATGTGTTACGCAAGAGAAGCACTTCGTCTTCTTCCTTCCTGAGAAGCAAAAGATGTTAGAATATAGTATAGGCTCCATAATTTTGAAAGGAATAATCGTCAATGAAAATGGGTGGTAGTTAAGAGGACAGTGCATGTTACCAGATTTATGAATGGGAACCACCTTCCCAATCTTCGAGTCCGACTGGGAGGAACCATGATATTCAGATATTAAGCTGGTAAGAGCATATACTACACTTTGAACCACGTCAGCCATGTCTACATTCGTACCGCGCTCTCCTTATCGGCAATCCAAGCGCTTGCGTATCTCCTTTTCTTTCCTTCCCTCTCCCGTTTGAGCGTGTTCTTAATGAAAACTGACCCTTTTAAAAATTATATTATGGGGCTTTACGTGCCAAAACCACCTCCTGATTACGAAGCACGCCGTAGGGTAGCACTTTGGAAATTTCGACCACCTGGGGTTCTTTAACGTGCACCTAAATCTAAGTAGACGGGTGTTTTCGCATTTCGCCCCCATCGAAATGCGGCCGTCGTGGCCGGGGTTCGATCCTGCGACCTCGTGCTCAGCAGCCCAACACCATAGCCACTGAGCAACCATGTGCACGCCGGGTGGACCCTTTTCTGTACGCTGTTTGGGTGATTCCTGTGAATGTATACACTCTTCGCGTCATTTTGCTGAGTTCTTGCAGCCTCAGCATTTCGAGGGCTATGAGCCATCCCTTAGGACGATAATTTTATGCGAAGCATATTACGAGGGCTCAACCCAGCTCCTCAGGCGCGGCGGTGACCATGAAATCACGTGACACCGTGACGTCACGACAGAGGAGAAGTGGCTTTGGCTCAACTCTTGCAAGACGGGCTGGGTGGGAATCGAACCAGGGTCTCCGGAGTGTGGGACGGAGACGCTACCACTGAGCCACGAGTACAACGCTTCAAAGCGGTACAAAAGCGCCTCTAGTGAATGCGGTGTTGCCTTAGAAACGCGCTGTTTCTAAGGCGTGCGTCTCTTGCTCAGGCGCACATTTCGTTGCCGCGCCGAACGCTGCTTTGCTCGACGCTCACCGCGTCCAATGCGGGGCGCGTAGTCGCTGCCCTGTAGCCCATTGTCTTACACCCCTTGGCGGGTCGACGGGAACGCTGTCGCGTTCCACTCTTGAAGGCGAAGAAGTAATGCATGAGTTGTTTCTTCGTCTAGCCGAACCAAATATAGCCAAGCAACAGCAGTTCACCAGGCTAAACAGTGGTTCAACAACTAAAATAAAGGCTAGTATGCTTCGCATCCTGGGCTTAACCTTACCTAAGCCACAGCCATTTTTTTTGACGCGCACAAAAAAAAAACATGGGGCCCTAATCATACACAGCTTCGCTGAAAAAAATTCATCATGTGATTATAGGACTCATTTATTGGAATCTCACTATTTGTATACTTGTTTGAACCTAAGCGCCAAGCCCCGTTCTGTTGCATGATATCGGAAAAATTAATGCATTCTACTTTCACAATGAAAGTCCAATTCGTAGTTTCTTAGCTCTTATGTGGCTTGTTGTACAGTGCAGGAACATAATTTACGCCTTGATTTTTATAACCAAAACCTAAAATGGGCGAAGTTCCGGTTAAAAAAAAATTGGGCGTCCAGTAGGTCAGTGCAGTAAGCGTGCAAGGACTGCTGTAACACAGAGACTTATTACTACTGAGAACTACATGGTGGTTATTTGTGTATCTTCACATACTGCAATGTAAAGTTCTTTTCCTAATAAAATATTTTGCATGGGGAAATTAGGTTTAGACATGTTAGCAAAATTGTAACTCATATTACTTGGCATTCATTAGCGATAATACCTACACCTATATTGACGTGAGGTAGAAAATCAGCCCTACTGCCATGACGCTATATCGAGATGCACAACCGATAAACACGCGAATTCGCGCACGCGCTTGAAGTTTTCATTTGTGTTCACTCTCGCCAGTTCAGGAAGAGGCCATTCCTTCTCGGTAAAGCATATTTTTGTTTTATTTGTTTGTTTTGTGGAATACCGTAGAAGCCATTAGGAAGTCTGCGTGTAATGGGAAAGTTGGGCTGCGTAAACGCGATACAAGCATTATTCGTCAAACAGGAGCGGCATCAGCTTAAGAAAAGCAGTATTCATGTAAAGCTATAGCGTAAAAAGTAAAACGTCAATAGGAAATTTCAAATACAGTAAAAACTAAAACAGCGGCAAATCTACGCAGAATTAAACGTATATATAATAAATTTAAATCAGCGTATAACAGGGTCTCCATACAAAAGGGAGCGTGAATCCTCTCGCCGCGTATGTATAAATGGGTACGGTGTTGGGATGTTAAGCACCAGGTCGCGGGATCGAATCCCGCCCACGACGGCTGTATTTCGATGGCCAGCAAATGTGTACTTAGATTTAGGCGCGCTTTAAGAACCCCAGGCGGTGAAAATTTCTGGAATCCCCTAATACGGCGAGCCTCTTAATCAGAGCATGGCTTTGGCACGTAAAATCCCATAATTTAGTTTTTAATTATCGATTAATGAACCACCGAATTGCACAGCGCCGAAAAAAGGAACATAACAAAGCAGACAATAATAAACTCTGCCATGGGCGATAGGCTGCAGGTGCACACTACATAAAAAGAACCGTGCTAGCTCACGCATGATTTGTCGGGAAAAATAAATATGGAACATTAAACAGGCACGAAATTTATGTACTACAAATGAATGAAGATGCTTGATTAGTAAGTAGACAGGTACAAGGGAAGACTGAACGCGCAAGGCCAAATGAACACACAGGGGCTCCAGAGGGCTCAGACGGCAAAGTATTCTACAAGTCAAGTGTGAAATCTGTCATGGTTAAACTGAGAAGCAATGTAATCCAGGGGAGCGTTCCATAGATGGCTAGCGTAAGGCAGAGCTGAAAAATTGAAAGCGAATGTAGTTCCATAAATGCGGGTGTAGCTGAACACATTGTGGAGTCTTCGTGATGGGCAGGATGTTTCTTGCAGATTTTATAGACCAACAATGTGGATAGACCAGATATGTGAATGGGATGCATTGAATGGATGGAGGCGGGTGCGAGTAATTCACGCTTCAGTTGGCGGCATTTAGCAGCGGTCCCATCCGTAGCCCGCGAAGGTCCAATATGTCACCCAACCAAGTTCACGCACTACGTGGCGCCTGTGACAGATAGGATGTTCCACATCCGCACTAAGGACGTGAGCGGTGGCGCTTGCTAACACTCCTAAGGATAACTATAGCAAACACATGGAAACGCCAAAAAAGTGGACGGGAAAAAGCGGCGCCACGGTAGTGAAATTAGGAAGGGCATTATACGCGTAATGCGAAGAGACGGGTTCACCTCCAAAGTGCGGCCAGTTGAAACCGACAACAAAATTTGAAGGATGCTTAAGCTTCAACATTTACAGTGGAATGCGAAGCATTCAAAGATCCCTCACGGATCGTAGCGCTCCCGGCAACTGCAGCTTTCTTTCTATTTATTCACGTTTGCCTCCGCGCGCCGCTTCCGCGCATGCGCGGAGGCGAGCGCCATCTGGATGCTGTTGTTGAAAGGAACCGAGAAGGGCGCACCCCTCTATGAATCGTGAAACGCTGGAAAAGCGCTTTGTGTTTGAATTACCGCGTAGCAGATCATGCTTTCTCCTCTATTCAACTTACAGTCCGACGTTGCCACGTCTGTAGGTTGTGTTTGGGTTGTACTTTACGATTTTTCGGACGCGTTTTACTTGGAGAATTTCGATTACTATAGTGATGCCTGTGCGCCACGCGGAGGGCCTGCGCGTTTCCAAATTACTTTTCACTCTCGAGACGGTCGGTGCCGGTGCTGGACGCTGACACCGAATTTTGTGCGACACGCGACGCTTAACTCTACCAGGTTAGTATGATCTATCTTTGCAGGGAAGCCGCCACCACCGTGCAGCGTTGACGCGAAGCACTGCATCATTAGGCTAAGGAGCGCCGACAGTGAGCGCTTCTGTAGTCTGAGCGCTGCGAAGGCTCCAACGCGGTGTAGCCTGGAGTAGGCGGCGTAGGCTTTCTGCTCGGGCGGCGACGCACTTACTATACATTGTTCTTCCGCGTTTCTTTAGACTGCGACGACTCGTCGCTTACGGAGTTTAGCGTCCACATGCATCAGCACTGCTTACACGCAGCAAACTGCTTCGATCGCGGTGGCATCAACTAAGAGAACTGCTGCGTCAAGTAGCGCAGAAAGGCAACGACGTTCGCGGATGAATCTCAAAGCCAGCCTGAAGCAGTACGCCTTCGCGTGTTTGCGGCGCACGCTGGGAACTCTGGCACTCGTATTCCTGAAGCTGAGGTATACGAGTCGTGCTATGAAATTGGTTGGTAGTTAAGAGGACAGTGCCTGTTACCAGATTTATGAGTGGGAACCGCCTTCCCAATCTTCGAGTCCGACAGTAAGGAACCATGATATTCAGATATTAAGCTGGTAAGAGCAGATATTACACTTTCAGTTGCGTCATCCATGTCTACATTCGCACCACGCTATCCTTGTCGGTGATCCAAGCGCTTGCGAATCGTAGCGACGTACTCAGCCAGCTGAGTACGTCGCCACTCAGCTGGCTGCCCAAGACACTAAGGAACCATGCCAAGATGATCGTACGCTCACCGAAGCGACTCAATAGCACGACGCTGCTCGCCAACAGGACGCCGTACGCCAAGCAATCAGGCAACACGGTCGCCAGCCACCAAATCCTCCACCTTTCCCTGCAGCGTACTATGAGTGCACAAAGCAAGCACACAAGAGCTTCTGGGAAGACACTTGTCACTTTGATGTTCTGCCGATTCTTATGAAAGAAGCATAAAACATATTTTTTCATCCAATTTCACTTATTTAGAATTGCTACATTTGACTTAAATGAACAAGTAATTTTCCCTGCGTTTTTATTGTTGTCCGTGTGTGTTGGCTTTGTATAGTTACACCTGAGCTGAGCGCCTGGACTCTTGTGCCATTGTTCTAGGACTTTTGTTCTGCGCCTTCTCGACATGAAATCAGTTGATGAACTAGCGTCCTGCCACTTCTGATCTCTTTTTATCTGAATCTTTTGTCCCGTCGGAAGCGCTAGAAATTCATCAGTTACGTAAAATTCAGCTAGCCCAGCTTTCTCGCATTCGTTTTTCCCTTTCAACTGGTGCGGCGGATAAGACTGAGCGCATTGGCGCTTTATTGATGTGGTAAGCGATGTGGTAAGCCCGTGCTCACATAGCAATCCTTGTGAAAACCATGATGCGATGACATTAAATACATGCTGCCGCAGAGCCACAAATGTCCAGTTCGGTTTGGAGTACGTGGATCGTCAGTACTAGAGTGAGTCACTTGGGTTCAGATGAATATATGTAGATGGAGTCGGTGACCTACTGTAACGGTGCTGAACGGGAATGTAGCCTTTGTATCCGAAAGCGCCAGTCCCATGCGGGCACACCATCCTGCGGGCTCGTGTAGGGCATCCTGTCGACGTTCTAGGTAGCCATGTAGTGTACACACCGCGACGTGGTCAGCGTGCGGAAAGAACATACCGAATGGTAACAGTCTGTATATGACTTTGTTCCCAGATGTGGTCCTCGTATAAGTAATAAACACATGGGAAAGCTTAGTAGTACTGTTTCTTGCAATTACTTTTGATAGAGAAGCCTCTCTATCTGTTTCTGATAGTCTTGTACCACATCAATAATACAGCAAGATTGAAAACGAAGATGACGCAAGAGTGTTACATATTGCGAATGGAGCCCATTTGTCGGCATTTGTTCACGCCTATGTAACCTGAACATCCAGCACAAAGGTCTAGGTATTGCCTCAGTTTCGACTCAATAAATGCTATTGCTCATATCTACTTAAAAGCACGGGCACAGTGATTTCAAGGAACTTCCTCAGCTGTCTGCATTCTTTAATTTATTCTTTGCATTGTGGCCATTTTATAGCGAGGAGCAGCAATTCCGACAGTAAATGCAAGATGTTGCCGCGTTATAACCAAGTCGCAAAGTACTTTCACTTCGGTAATGCACGACCTTAGCTCAGGTAACTGCCATCTCTGCACGAACAAGGAGGAGACAATTCATCAAAAAAAAATCGCAGTTACTCCTTGAATGAAAAGAACAGATGGCGTAGCAAACTCGGAGATAGCTGTACGAAGTAGCATAGTAGCTTTATCGGCAGTATGAGGAAATAATGGTAGGTCAAAAAAGAACCGACTGCTTCGTTTGAGGTGAACAAAACAACTAAACTTTATTTCGATGGGGCTGCCCGTCGCCGAGCGAGTTCGGAGGAGTACAGGGTTGCCCGTTGAGGAAAAGAATGAGGCTAAAGTTGGCAGTTTCTTCATACTCCCCCCGGAATGAGCTTCAGGTCATTCGTCCATGTATTCCATGGGGCACAACAGTTGGATCGGTCTTGTCAATGTGGTTCCATTAGGCATGCGCACCATGCAAGCTCTGATTCTTCCATCTCGTCCGAGAAGAACTTCTGACACTTGTCCAGTTTTCCAGAGTTGCCTCGGTAGATAATGTTCATGGACTAAAACAAGAGTGCCTTTCTTCAGTGCGCTTGACGAATTTGGAACAGCGAAATGTGCTGACCGGAGACTCGTCAGATACTCCTTTTGCCAGCGACGCCAAAATTGGTCGACCATTCTCTGTCGGTAGTGCCAGCGACGAGTGAGTCGACCAGGGGGCTGAGCCACCTCTGTAGCGGAACCACTGTCAGGAAGAGTGGTCAGTCGCTTTCCCACTAGAAAGTGCGATGGTGCTAGAGGTTCGGGTTCGCTCGCCTCCATGTAGACGTAGGTCAAGGGTCTAGAGTTGATGACAGCTTCGATTTCAGTTAGGATTGTCGTGAGCTCCTCAAAGTTGCAGTAGCTGTTTCCCAAGACCTTCTTCAACGATGTTTTCACGTACCGAACCATTCTTTACCAGAATCCTCTCCACCAAGCAGCTTTCTCAGCTATAAATATCCAGCGGATCTGGTGGCTAGTGAAGAAGTTGTGAATTTCTTCTTTTCCTATTGTTGTCCATAGTCGCTTTATATCCTTAGAAGCGCGCTGGAATGTCCTGGCGTTGTCAGAAAAGATCACTCGACAAACTCCTCTTCTCGAGATAAATCTTCAGAACGCCATCAGGAAGTTTGAGGTGGACATGTGGGCCACCAATTCAAGGTGTATTGCCCTGGTAACTGCACATGTGAAAATAATGATGTAAGACTTCCGGTTATTTCCTTGATCCTTTGTGTTCAGTGGGCCAGCAAAATCTACACCGGTAACATCAAAGGGTGGAGCTTGTGTCACCCTCTCACGAGGTAGAGGAGCGACTGGCTCAGTAGCAGCTCGGCTGTTGAAACGCTTGCAAGTCACACATTTCTTAAGCACCTTTTTCACCATTTGCCTTCCCCGCACGTTCCAGTACATTTCCCTCAATTCGGTAAGAGTCTCCAGTGCGCCTGCATGCAGGAGACGGCGGTGGGTTGCGCTGATTGTTAGCTCTGTGAAGGGATGTCTTGACGGTAGGATAACAGGATGCTTCACGTTGTAGGACAACTCGGCTGCACTGAGCCTTCCTCCCACTCTCAGCACTCCTTCGTCGTCGTGGATGACGCTGAGATCACGTATCGGAGAATCGCTTGGCATGCGTGTCGAGCGGCGAAGACACGGGAGCTCCTCTTGGAAGGCCTCGAATTGTACTTGAGGAATCAAACAAGTATATGCCTTTTGAACTTCCTCTGTCGTAATAGGTCCCTCGTATTTTTGGCCGGGGTGCCTGGCCTTGTGGAAAAATCGTAAAACCCAGGCTGTCACTCGAACCAGTCTAGAGAGAGAGCTATATTTCTGCAGAGTCAAGACAGATTCCTTTACAGTCACGTTGTGAACACGAAGGGTTCTTCTTTCCTCCTCTGCGATGATCATGTCAGCGCTGCCTTCATGCACTGGCCAGCAAGTAGATGGCTTCCAAAGCCAAGCAGGTCCATTCCACCAAAGTAAACTCAACTTAAGTGCCTGCGGTGTGACTCCCCTCGTCAAAAGGTCGGCGGGATTTTCGATCCCAGAACAGTGATTCCAGATGTCTGGATCCGATCGCTGCTGAATTTCCAATACTCTGTTGGCGACAAAGGTTTTCCATTGTTGTGCGGGACCTCGCACCCAATGCAGCGCAATAGATGAATCAGTCCACAGATACCATTTGGCTATTGGAAGGCTCAGTGACCGCTCCAAATACTCCCTCAGTCGAGCACCTATCACCATGTCCATCAGTTGCAGTCTTGGAAGAGAAATTCTCTTAATAGGTGCTACTCGGGACTTCGAGAGGATCATAGTAACCTTTGCTTCCTTGACCCCGGAGATGCGCCAATATCCAACTGCGCTGTAAGCTTTGGGTCTGGCATCTGTGAAGATGTGTACATCCTTCTAGCTATCGTTGGGTAAGCTACCATATCGTCTTGACACTGTTATGTCCGTTAAATGGTGTAGCCGGGTGTGCCACTGCGTCCAAGCTGCTTTGACTTCTTTAGGCAGAGGGGCGTCCCACTCAATACCCAATTCCCACAGTGTTTGAAACATCAACTTTGTTGTAACTGTGACCGGAGAAATGAGACCAAGTGGGTCATATATACCAGCCGATGCTTCAAGAATGAATCGTCTGGTGTTGCTGTTTCGGTCTAGGAAATCTAAGATGGCCTCCATGGAAAATGCTAGATGATCTTTGTCCTTATCCCGTACAAGTCCGAGGACCCGTCAGACACTTGTTGGACATTCCACGTAGCTAAGGGAACTGCTGTAGCTGTTGTAGCTTCTCGGAATTTGAGTTCCACTAACGCAGTATCATGCTTGCTCGTTTCATGACATCTAGTGCCCCTCGGTAGAAATCTGTAGCGTCCTCCACTGTGTTCGCTCCTGTTATGAGGTTGTCCACGTAAAGGCTCTCGCTGATGGTTTTTCTTATTTCGGGATAATCTCCTGTCGTGGACAGATGGTGGCGCACGGTGGCTGCGAGGAGGAATAGACTACTTGTCACGCCAAAAGGGACACGTTTCATTCTCCAGACCTCAATAGGAGGCTCTGGGTCTTGCATCGTTGGAAGATGTGCATACCAAAGAAATCGGAGGGCATCGCAATCAGCCGGTTGCACCGAAATTTGCAGAAATGCCTTTTCAGTGTCTGCACTTAATCTAATACGATGAATTCTGAAGTTCAGCAAAACCTTAAGTAAATCTGATTCAACTTCGGTCCTGGTTCTAGGGCTTCGTTCAGAGATATACAACCTACATCGTGAGAAGATGCGTCATAGACGACTCTAATCTTGGTGGAAAGGCTGTCAGGTCTAAAAACTGCACGATGAGGCATGTAGTATAATCTGCTTACATCGTTGTTGGTTTCTAGCGATGGAAGTCGTTCTGCGAACCCTTGTTCCAGGTACTGACGGATAGCGTCGTCATACTTGATCAGTGTCGTCTGATCTTTCATGAAATTATTCGGGAGGTTAGTCAAGCGCTTCTTTGCAACAGCTTTGTTGTCGGCGAGTTGCATGTTCAAGGGCTTCCAGGGCAGCGCTACCTCATAGCGCTTGTCCATTTCCTCGACCGATGCCGAAAATGTGCTCATGGCTTCTTCGCTTTCTTCGTTCGTTTGGGCACAAGAGTCGATAATTCCAATGCTCTCAAGTTCCCAGAACGATTTAAGCTCCTTGGACAAGCTGGTTGTGTCGGCGAACACTCCGGCACGAAGCACTGCCACGGTTGAGCAGTAGGCAGCTGAGCTACTGCTGGGAATCGCTCCTTGTAGAGTCCAGCCAAATTCGGTCTTTACTGCAACTAGTGCGCCTTGCAGCTTCTTGACTTCACCACACACCAAAGTCCAGCAATAGTCAGCACCGATAAGAATGTCGATCCCGCTTCCCATCAAATGGGCTGGCGCAACAGTCATATCTGCCAGTTCAGCCATGTCCGCTTGCACCTTCTTTAGGATATCTTCAGGAACGTGAAGCCGATCAGAGCGAATCTCCGGTATTTCAAGAGCTTCGATAGAGTGCTCTTTACGGTCGTATTCTTAGCCAAATTTTTACCCTTCTGCGCTTCTCTTTGCTAATGTTCCCTGCTCCTCCGAATGGGTAGATTGTGATGTCCTCTTCACCTACGACCTCTAGTTGCAGTTCACGTGAAAGTCTTTTAGTGACGAAGCTTCGCTGGCTACCTCCGTCAAAGAGTAGACGAGTGAGCGCTCTCCTTCGTCCCTCTGCCCATACTTGAGCGGTTTGGAGCAGCACAGTTGGTACCTTTTCAGATTTCTTTCCTGTCCAAGAGTGCAACTCTGTGACTTTATTCTCGGGTGGCTTCCATGTCGGGAGTCGACCACAGCCACCCGAAGTGAGCGGACGTGCCGTCGGCGCTCTCCGGACCCCGAAATCTGCCCGAAGAGAACGTACGTGCCGTCGGCGCACACTCCGAACCGATCCGACGTGAGCTTTGCTCGTCGCCCCCTGCCCGGGCCTCCCGAGGCGCGAGCTTTGCCCGTCGCCCCCCGCCCGGGCCTCCCGAGGTGCCGTGCGCTGTGTGTGCCAATCACCACGGAATACGCACGAATCCCCTCCGTTTGCGCCGCTGCCGACCGCTAAACCTACATCCGAACTTTTTTGGACCACATCGATGTCGGAAAGTCTGCTCCTGGCCAGCCGCCGCACTTGGTTTTGCCTCGCTAATCACTGGTAGCGCACCCACCCCCAACAGCCATGGAAGTGCAGGGCGAAGACCTCGACCCGACAACGTTCAGACCCAGTGAGTGGACCACGATACTCCGCGCGTACAAGGGAGGCAAACCAAGCCCGGAAACGCTGGTTGTGCCTCCTCATGCAGCCCCTGTTCGAGATAAGCCTGCCGCGCCCGCCGTCGGTGCTCCGGCCGACACTGCCCCTGCGACCTTCAAGCCGACATAACGTGCTCAACAACAACAGCTGCGCGTGACGCACGCAATCGCATTGCGAAGTAAGCAACTTGCTTCACTCCCTCCCGGCACTATAAGGGTAGTCTTCCGACCAAGAGGAGGCCTCGCTTTGAACGGAGCCATGGCGCAGCCACTCATGAAAGCTCTGCGAGTCACCGCCGCTGACCGGGACCTAGGAGAGTTTCACCTCCGGATTCACCCGACGAATAACACCTTCACGGTCACTACACCTCACGAGTCAACGGCCCTTCACCTCGTCTAACTCAAGGAAGTGGTCCTTCAAGAAACCAGTTACCCCGTCGCCGCCTACATCGCACCACCGCCCGCTGCTGCGCGCGGAGTCATCTCGCAAGCCTACTGGGCGGAAACACCCGAAGAGATGCTACAAGACCTCCAGACTCGCAACCCGGAAGCTGATATCATCGCAGCCCGCAGAATGGGTAGGACCCTCTCCATATTGATCACATTTGCGCACGGCCCAGTCCCTCACACCATACGCTACATGAGTGTAGTGCATAGATGCACGACGTACAAGGGAAGTCCAGACGCGTGCACAAACTGTCGTCGACCGGGCCACAGACACGACGTGTGCCCCCACCCCAAGAGTGGTCTCTGCCCGCGGTGCGGGGACAAGCATGAGCCGCAAGATGTTCCCTCCTGCATCCCGATCTGCATTCTCTGTGGGGGGCAGCACCTCACGGGCACCGGCTCGTGCAAGGCAAGAAATTCCGCCACCAAACGACATAGCCCACCGCCCCAGAAGTCAAAGTTCCCTACCAAGAAGGACTTTCCCCCGCTTAACACGACCCTCCCGTCTACCTCTACATGGGCTTCCAAGGTTGCCAAGACGAATATCATGACCTCCCAGGACTCGGACGTGAAGGCTCTGCGGGATGAGGTAAGGCAGCTCAAGGCAGCCCTCTCTACCTCCACCCCTGCTCTACCCCCCACTCCACCATCCCCATCTTCCTCATCCAACCCGTCCGACCAACCTCCTCAGAAAAAGAGGAGGCCTGATGAGAGCCCAGTCCAACCTATAGACCTGGAAGCCAAATTTCAGGACCTCGCCCAAAACCTAGAATCCAAGTTCACAGAGCGCATTACTGCGCAGGTCACTGCACAGTGCCAGACTATGATTGAAGCTACCATTACCGGTATAATAGATAGGGTCATATCTAGCATCATGGCCAAGGTTGAGGAGCGTTTAGCTAACCTTATATCTGGACTCTCAGCGGCCTCTCCTCCCGCAGTCCCACCTTCTGCACTCCTCCTTCGCCCCGCCACCCTTCAACATGGCTCCTCCGAGGCACCATAATTCCTTACAAATTATTCAATGGAATTGCAGGGGTTTTCGGCGAAAGCGCGACCCTCTGCAGCAGATTATCGCCAACTCTTCGTCCCCACCAGACATTATCGCTATCCAGGATGCCAATGTTTGCAGGCAACTGCCAGGATACGCTGTTATCCCCTCTGACTCCACTGATCTTCCTCGGGTGGTTACATACGTCTGTAACACCTTGCATTACGCGGAGCACGACGTTACCTCCCCTATCGCTCACACCTTCATCGAAATTTTACCCCCCACCCCTGCACAATCTCCCCTGTTCATGCTTAACTGCTATCTTCTCCCACGACAGCCGATTCACCTACTTGTTCCACTCCTCAAATCCGTAACCCAAATGGCCGGATCAAACCCCCTACTGATTGCCGGTGACTTTAACTGCGCTCACGTGGACTGGGGCTATCGACGCACCAACCACAGAGGCACAGTTTTATACAATAATACGCTATTACTTCACCTGACCATCTTTAATGATTTTAGCCTACCTACGCGGGTTGGTAACAGTGTTACTGCAGATACTAGCCCAGACCTCACGCTTGGTAGAAACTTGGCTCACCTACAGTGGGAAAGAACGCAAGCCACACTAGGCAGCGACCACCACCTGATTCGCATAGCGGTGAACTATCGCCGACCTCAGCGCAAATTTACCGCTAGGCACACTAATTCGGATCAGCTCCGTAAATTTAGGCAAGCGCAGCCAGCACAGGGCCCCTTCGACCTAGACACCTGGACTACTCAGTTACAGAAAGACATTCGCCAACATACCCAAACGCTTGATACTACGCCAGACACCCCCGTTATCGACAGTAAGCTCGCCCACCTTCTTGAAGCTCAAGAGAACATAACGCGAAGGTGGAGAACTCAAAAGCACAACAGGAAACTAAAACTCAAACTCACCCAGCTTCAATCCCAAATAGAACACCATAGTGCCACTCTTTGCAAAGCTAACTGGGCTCAGGTTTGTGACGGCCTCCGAGGCAATCTCTCCACAACCCGCGCTTGGCACCTGTTACGCCATATGCTCGATCCCACGCAATCTAAAACTCAGACGCGTCTCAGCATTCGCCGCCTCACTCATAATCATCGGCAGGACACCGACGCCTTCCTCGCGCAGGTGAAACGCACCTATACCACCCCAGGTCCTCCTTGCAAACATCCCGAGTACACGGGCTCACCCCAACCACAGCTTGACGCTCCTATTACAGAATCTGAATTTCGTGCAGCCCTATTGAAATTGCGCAATACCACACCCGGGGAAGATCAAATTACGAATGCTGCCATCCGAAATCTTGATGATGCCTCCATATCTCACCTCGTTACCTACTTTAACGAGTGCTGGGAGGCAGGTACCCTCCCTGCCTCCTGGAAGCATGGAAAAATTATATTTATCCCAAAACCCCACAAGCCCATCACCCTCGAGAACATCCGCCCCATTTCTCTTACATCTTGTCTCGGCAAGACCTTTGAGCACATAATCCTCGCCCGACTGACAACGTACATGGAAGAAAATCACCTTTTCCCCCACAGTATGGTCGGCTTTCGTGCGCACCTATCTGCGCAGGATGCCCTACTTCAAATTACGCACGATGTGCTTGATGATACCATCCCCCATCTTACTAAAGCCATCCTGGCGGTTGACCTCATTAAGGCATTTGACAGAATACGACACGCTGCCATCTTACGGGAACTGCAGGAACTACAGGTAGGCCCTAAGACCTACAACTACGTTCGCGCCTTCCTCTCTGGCCGCACTGCCTCCTTGCACATTGATCAGCTCAGCACACCCTCTTATACACTCGGTGAATTTGGAACCCCGCAAGGCGCGGTCCTCTCCCCCTTCTATTTAACATTGCTCTCATCCCCTTAGCCCAGAAGCTCAATCTCATCCCACACCTAAAACATACTCTCTACGCTAATGATATTACCGCATGGACCACTCATGGCTCAGACGGGGAAATTGAGGAAACTCTACAATTAGCAGTCGACACGATCTCCGCTCACGTATCATCTATCGGACTCGAATGTTCCCCCTCTAAGTCCGCGCTCCTCCTAATTAGACCAAAATCTGCCGCCAACTCACCCATCCAAATCACTTTACAAGGATCCCCTATCCCCATCACTCCCACCCTGCGCATCCTTGGTCTCTACCTGCAGGATTCCGGACGCAATGACCATACCCTTAAAACACTCAAGGCCTCCACGCAATCAGTGTTGCAGCTTCTACGCCGCGTATCTTCCCTGCACAAGGGTTTAGACGAAGCAGACAACATGAAAGTTGTTCATGCTTTTACGCTTAGCCGCATTCTGTACGCCACTTCATATCTCAAGCTGAACTGCACGGAAACCGAGCGCGTGAACGCCATGATCCGCCTTGCAACTAAGGCAGCCCTCAACCTGCCTCGCAGTACTAGCACAGCCAAACTCCTTGCACTAGGCATGCATAACACGCTTCCTGAACTAGTTGAGGCACACCTTCAGACGCAGTATTTAAGACTTGCCGCGAGCGCCACTGGCCGCCATATCCTCGCCTCCCTTGGCATCAACATACCCGCTAATCAGTCAACCCTTATGGCCATTCCTCGACACATTCATACACCCCTTGTAGTGAAACCCCTTCCTCGAAACGTCCATCCCCAATATCACATCTCTCGCCGCATAGCTCGCGCAAATGCCCTCCACAAGTATTACGGACAGGTCGAGAAAGCCATCTGGGTGGACGCCGCATGTACAACGCATGAAGCTGTAGCAGTTGCTTACAACCCAACCTTACCCCGACCGCTAACTCACCATCTTCCCTCGGGCTCTACACCTGAGGAAGCAGAGGAGACCGCCATCGCCTTAGCCCTTGCCCTTTCGGATGCTGAATACATCTTTAGCGATTCAAAGACTGCTTTGTCCAACTTTGCCAGAGGCAGAATTCACAACCCTGCCTGGAACTTGTTGAACATCCCCACCCAGAATTTACCACGTAGGGTTGAGCTCCGGTGGGTGCCGGCTCACTCTGGGAACCCCGGAAACGAGGCTGCCGATAAATTGGCCCGAGGTTTAATTTGCCGGGCTCAGGATAGCCTCGATCCGGGTTTCTCGAGGGAGCGGGTACACAGCTTTGCGGAGCTCACGCAAATACCCCGTTTGGACCGTCGGTCTTACCCTCCTCCCCACTCCTCCCTGACGCACTCCGAACAGATCCTCTGGAGACGCCTCCAGACCCGCTCTCTCCCATCCCCTCAGCTGCTATCCCACTACTGTGGCAACTCCCCTACATGCTCCCTATGCGGAGACCCTCACGCCACACTCTCCCACATCCTTTTTGGCTGCCCTGCCGATCCTCCCCCGCAGGGACAGCCCGCCATCTCAAGCTGGGAGGACTGGGAGGTCCTGCTCTCGTCTACGGACCCGACATCGCAGTTTACTGCGGTGGCTCGGGCTGCCGACGTCATGAGGAAAAGGAGCATGAACGTTTCGACGTAGTGCGGGACCGTGCGGTGGTCCAGGGACCCAGAAGAGTCCAAACTCACATGCTATGAATAAAGTTTTTCTGTCTGTCTGTCTGTCCATGTCGGGTCACACATCTGAGTCAGATGTCTTCTGCCACATTCCTTGCATTTTATTCTTTTGTTGCGGCATTCCCTTGAAGTGTGCCCTTTTATGCAGCATCGGAAGCACCGGCCAGCTGCAGTGAGCCTTTTCTTCTTTTCATCCAATGAGATTTTCGCCTGACAATTGTGAGTCGCATTATCTTTGCAGCACAGAATGCACATGGATTGGACTGCTTCGAAGTACCCGCAGAAAAAAAGAGAAGCTGCTGGCCCTTTATGAGGTTTGCTCTTTTCTTTGTCTCGATGTTTTGATTTTCTGGCTGCGAGATTACCAGGTTGCAGTGCCTTTTCCCGGCTCTCAACTTCTGTTTTAAGAAAAGCTTGCAAACTCTTGATGCTGATCGCGTCATCTTTGCTTGCAGCGGAAAGTCCCTTATAGGATCTGACAACAAGATCGGTTGGCAGCATTCGCAGGAGTGCGGAGGAGAGTAGGGTGCCGTAACTCTGTCTTGACTCCGAGCGCTGTGAGACCATCGATATTGCGTTGCAGGTGGTCATAGAGTCGACGTAGGCCGATGTGCTCCTTTTCGTTCTGTACCGGTGGCAATTCGAGTAACTGCGTCAGATGTTCTTGAATCAGCACGTCTCGTCGACCGAAGCGCTCTTTCGGAAGTTCGATGACAGGGGTGTAATTTGCCCCAGTCACTTGAATGCCGGCAATGACCGCTGCGGCTTTTCCCGAAAGCAGTGATCGCAAGTACGAAAACTTCTCTGCGTTGGAGAGGCCGTCGTTTCCGTGCACCGCTTGCGCGAACTGCTCCCAGGAGGACTGCCACTCCGTGGCGGGGCCGCTAAATCGTTGTAACTTGAGCTTCGGCAGATTCACTTTGCACTTTGTCCCCGCAGGAGGGCCGTCGGTCATCGCCCGCGTCGCCGCCATTTCGGCTTGTTTTGTTAGCAGGTTATTTTCTGCTTCTTGGCGGAGTTTTGCCATGTGTGCGATGATACGGTCGTTGTATTCTATGGTCCACACATAATTTAGCTCTGCATCTTGGTCTTGTACTAAGGGCTCGATGGCGGCGTCCACCTCGTTTAGCTGTATTTGGAGGGCGCTAAGCCTCGCAGACAATACATTAAGAGCTCCTTCGTCTGCATGACTCTCCAAAAATAAGTCCGCTTCAGAAATCAGTTTAGTCACTTGAGTTCTCAATGCACTTCTTTTCAGTTTGAGCCGTTCCACCGTGGCATCAATGTTTACAGTTCGCTTACCGCGATGGGGCTTGAGTCGTGGTGTCGGTTTCGGTTGGGTGTGGCGTCGTTAGGCCTTGTTGCTGAAGGCGCGCCTCATCGACCGTTTTCTGCCCGAGGATCGTTGCTGGTTTTCCCCGAGCTCGTTGTGGTGTCGACGTCTGTTGACCTCGTTGCCTCAATGCTAAGTTCGATCGTTTCTCCCGGGTTTCGGCACCAAATATTGAGGAAATTATGGTAGGTCAAAAAAGAACCGACTGCTTCGTTTGAGGTGAACAAAACAACTAAACTTTATTTCGACAGGGATGCCCGTCGCCGAGCGAGTTCGGAGGAGTACAGGGTTGCCCGTTGACGAAAAGAATGAGGCTAAAGTTGGCAGTTTCTTCACAGTATAAACTTGCAAACATTCGCTTACTAATTAAATTAGCATGATAGAATGTGTAAGCGACACTCAACGTGGACGTAGAAAGACACACAGAAAGCGCTGTCTCCTTTTTACGTCCTTGTTCAGTCGAGCCTACACATTCTATCATGGACTCAAACCAATTAGCCAGTTAACGTGTTTAACTAAAGTAAGCGGCATGGTGCCACGCGCGCAAAGGTAAACAGGAACACATCTCGGTCGATCACAGCGGAAATATCTGTGAAAACGCTGGAGTTAGGAATCACCGCAGCAGCCGCGAGCCAATTGACCTCCCTGCATATGTCCGTTCAACACGTACAAAACGTCGAAAGCACAGCGCATACGAAACTACCGCCACTACACGCCCTCTGCAAACATCGCAGAGCGCTTTGAAAGTGAGGCCCGCGCCGGCGAACATCTTGACCAATTCGTAGATCGGTTTCAAAACTCACGAGCGCCGCGAACGCGTCCCTACGGTACCCGCGATTCGCGTTGCCAACACCGCAGAAGACGCTACGGCTGTCTCCACTCTTACGGAGCGATGTGCGAGGAGGACATCGAGGCACCCTGATCAGCAGCCATGGAAGAACGCCCCTCCTCCCTCGGCTGGCCCCCTGCCTCGGGCGCCTGCGGAGAGCGCGAGCCTCCGGGCCGCTGCCCTCACGCGGGAACGCGAGAATGAACCGCGTGAGCCGTCTCACCCCCACAAGGCTTTCACTCATAAAAAAAATGACTGTGGCTTAGGTAAGGTTAAGCCCAGGATGCGAAGCACACTAGCCTTTATTTTAGTTGTTGAACCACTGTTTAGCCTGGTGAACTGCTGTTGCTTGGCTATATTTGGTTCGGCTAGACGAAGAAACAACTCATGCGTTACTCTGCTTCGCCTTCAAGAGTGGAACGCGACAGCGTTCCCGTCGACCCGCCATTACAATGGGCTACGGCGCAGCGACTACGCGCGCCGCATTGGACGCGGTGAGCGTCGAGCAACGCAGCGTTCGGCGCGGCAACGAAATGTGCGCCTGAGCAAGCGACGCACGCCTGAGCGTTAGAAACAGCTCGTTTCTAAGGCAACACCGCTATCACTAGAGGCGCTTTTGTACCACTTTGAAGCATCGTACTCGTGGCTCAGTGGTAGCGTCTCCGTCTCACACTCCGGAGACCCTGGTTCGATTCCCACCCAGCCCATCTTGCAAGAGTTGAGCCAAAGCCACTTCTCCTCTGTCGTGACGTCACGGTGTCACGTGGTATTGAAGGCGACACCGCCGCGCCTGAGGAGCTGGTTTGAGCTCTCGTAATATGCTTCGCATAAAACCTCACGGTGGCGTCGACGGCAGAAATGGTCCTGCAGTGTCCATATAATTGCTATCGCAATGAAAAGAAAGTGTGTAAATCCGATGCACTAATGGAACTACTGCACGCGAACATTTCATGAGCCAACGAGGCAAAATGGCGCATCAAAAGCGACGCACCGCATATAGTTCAGTGACGAACGCGTTCCTCTAGCAAGGATAGCTTATACCTCTGACACGAAAACTCGCAAAACCTCGTTTACGTAAGGGAGCTTTCACCAAGTTGAAACAGTTTTTACTGAAGAGGTGTTGTGCAGCAGACACGCGGCGCTGACGAACTCTTTTCATTGCTTCCTTCAGGACAGGCTACCGAGAGCGTGCCGGTAGAGTACGAAACAAAATCGGCCAATAATGAACTGATATATCTCGAAATATAAAGTTAAAGCTTATTGTGTAACGCGTATTTACAATAAAACTAAAAGCGTCAGACTAAGAAACGTCAATGCCTCCTGCGTGCGGCACGTGTCTGTAGGCGTCGTCACGTGACATCCCCGAACCATTCGACCTGCTTACGACAGCACAAAAAAATATTAGGATTACTGGGTTTGCTACACCTTCTGCGAGACATAAAGTTAATTTTTAAGGTGAGCCTAAGTGACAGAAAAATACCTGCTTGCTTATTTTCTTTTACATTCGATAATTCCTGGCGCACACCGGTTTCTAGTCTTATTCTACCGAAACAACTATATGGCGAAATGAAAAGTCTTCCGCGCTTGTTTTCAAGTGAATATCTTTTTTTGGTGTGCCGCACCGCATTTTTGTGTGGTGTTGTAAGAAACTAAAGATACATGGCCGATTTATGCTAGCAGACGCGCAGGCGAAAATTTCGCATCGCTATGTGTTAACCGTTGCCGACTCATGGAGAGGAACTGCGGTCCCTCAGGGATGAAGGTCAGGAAAGCAAGTTATAAGTTGTCGCCAATCTGTGCTTCTGTATTTCATTATTTCCGCACAGAAACCACTTGACAAGTGATGGCGCAAGTGCCATAGGAGGGCCAGCGCTGCCTTTTCCAAATCATTTGCTGCGGCACCGGGTGTGCTGTGAAATTACGCAGAAAAATTTGCTCCGCTTGCGCCAAGAAACCATGCGCCTGTCAGTTTCGCGTTAAGGCCGATCTACACGACGGAACAAATTGCTCTTTTGGACCACGGTCCGCGCATCACGGGATAGGACGTCACCAGTTCGCACGGACCGTCGTTGGCCTGCGCAAGACCGTGGCCCTCGCGGTCCAACAAATGGCCGTGGCTTTTCCCGATTCGGTTTTGGCGGCGGACCGCATGAAAACCGCAGCGATTTTAGCGTAGCCAATGAATGTTGCCCGGCAACAGAGTGTCTTCAGCCAAATCTAATCTAGTTTTCGGCTCAGCAAAAGTGAGTCATTTTATGTCCGCCGTTCCACCTTCACGTGCGTGCAGCATTTATATTTTTTAAGCACCATGTCCTCTTGGGTGGAGGTGCGCTGCACCGGACCGGACTGCGGCGGTGCGGGACGACGCTTCGCGTGACCGAACAGCCCGCAGACTTGGTCCATCTTGTGGATCGGCCTTTATCGCTTGCTCGCCTGGGGTGCGCGATGTTCCCGATTTTAAGCTCAACTAAAAGGCCGAACAGCTTTCGCTAAAAATTACCGAATTCACGTTGGTAAAATGGCACGCACACTTGGCGCTTCAGCATACGATACGGCAAAGACAGTTCTGTCTGCACGCTGCCGTCTTCTCTGTAGGATTGGTTTGCCGCTTTACAGCACAAATACTTCAGGAGCAATCATTCCAATGCTCGGTTGCCTAGCACCTTTAAACTATTGGATGTTAGTTTCACTCTTAGGGCCATTTCGCAGAAACATCAACCCAAAACAAACAGAACGCTCAATTATCTAATCCTTCGCAATATTAGCCAAACTTTCATCGATAAAGAAAACCACCTCTAAAAACTGATTCCTTGTATTCTGAGCCAGCTATTGAGAAACCAGCAATGCTTAACATATATCATGAATGTAGAGCAGCAGTAAAATTTGCAACATTGCTTATTAAAGTTTGAGCGCACATTTGTGCATGAAAGTCTACAGCGAAATGTAAACAGACCTCTCCTGCATGAAATAAAAGTACTATTTTACGAAAACAGTTCCGCTGTATTTCACGTGCAGAAGAAATTTGATAATGAATGAACTTTTCATGTCGTGTTTCCATAAACGTGAAACCATGTCGCTTGGCACGGATGTGTTGCCAATACAAGATGACACTCAAACATAGGGCTGGGCGCTTCTCCTGTGTGCCAGTGTGTATTGTTCCTTGACACAACATGCAACATCGGCGAAAATTTGTCGACAAGCCTAACAAGATGTTCTGATAATCTATCTTTCTTTAAAGGTTGTACGCCGCCGCAACGTGGTAGGAATTGGAAAATACACTCGACAGAGACTGCAGCTGTCATTCAGCGACTGAGAGATGATTCACAAAGGTATCGGAAGTCAGCGAAGTTAAATAGCTACCCGAAGAATACCACGAGGGAAGCACTAAAGAAGTTGATGCATCATGTCAGTCCAGAGTTCTACCAACTCTTGCAGTGCCAGGTGACGCTCCATTATCTCAAGAGGAAGGGAAGAACATGGATAAATTTTACCGGACCACTTTAGTGCTGCCACGCTGTTTTGCGGTATGTCCACTGTACTTAAAGACGAGCTAAATAGAAGTGTACGTTAAGAAATATCTTGTTCTAGTCAATGTCCCATAACCCTCCTGTCTATGCGAGATCGCGAGACGGCGTGAGAGAAATATTGCTTGACGAAAGAAAGTTCCAAAAGCGTGGAAAATGAAAAAAAAAATTCTGACTGGTATATTATTTTTTGTAATTCGGATAGCTCTTAGGGCGGACTCCTGAATAGCCTATCTTTTGAAAATATCTAGGCATATTTCTATATTTGCGTAAACATCGTGCAATGTGTTATTACTGCAGGCAGTCATTGCTCCCACACTTGCACCCTCCTCTAGATCATTACATAGCTACCATACTCTGGTCTTGGGATGCTAGAATCTTCTTGAGCTTACTTATATAAAGGTGTGATAGTACCAGTGTTACTCAGCACGGTTGACTTCAGTATTTTATTAATAGAGTAAAATTTTGAGGGGGAAAACTTCTCTCGGCCAAGTCATGAATAATTTTAATGAGCAAAGAAAGCATGCTGTGCCAGACGAGAGTGTTTTAAGAAAGTTGAAATGCTTTCGCCTCCTTATTGTGTGGACCAATAACGAACGACCTCCATACAATGATGAAACTTGTATCATAGATCTAATACCTTTCCTATGCTTCAAACAGATTGCAGGTAACTTAGCCTATAGGCTCTCTTAAACACAGTACGTAAAATACATTCAGCGTATTTGAACGAGGTCATTAAAACCGATCAAAAGAGAAGAGTCTTGAGCAGGTTACCCTTATGCATTGAATGCAGCCGACTTGCGTTGCATTTAGAATATATATATCCATGTCCCGAAGCTGCGCACTCAATATTTCCTTTGCGCATCATTTTGTCCTTGCCCATCCTCTACTGATGATCCGCCGGCGATTGACACATGCTTCTCCTAGATTTACTGTTTCCCAACAAAAGAAATGAGCGCGTTTTGTTGCTATTATCATGAAACCATGCCATTTGTGCCTAGATGACGATAGGGCAAGCGAACTGCATTACAAATGTTAAGAAAAATCTTCAATCTCTTCGCGAGGGACTTAGTATTCATGCCTTGTTGGCAAGGTTAGAGATCTGATTGAACGTCTAGTAGTCTTACCTGTTGTATGGCGAAACAAACCCCATATTAAAAAGACAACATTTTCGAAATAATTTGCTAGACATTTATGGGCACATTAGCACAAGGAGAGCTTTGCAGAAAACTGACTAGGTGTAGCATGTTATGTGGAGAAGCCAATACACCCGTTGTATGGAATTGAAAAGGTAGTTTTTGTTACTGGTGCGCGAATTATGTAGATCTCCCGCTCTTGATAATGTTCTTTTTTTTAATCACATCTATCTCTGGCGGCAAAATTGCTTAGGTAGAGTAGTGTTCTGCAAAGCAACTAAGCATAGCCTCTGTAGCAATGTTCTGTCCTTGAATAACTGTAGGAAGTTGTCTTACGTATGTACTATCAGAGTACTGAATGCGCCCATTTGTAGTGACCTATTGCATTCTGTAATAAAGGACTTGCTGTGTGTTGGGTTGCTCATACAGACAGTGAATAAAACCCACTTTTCTGCCAAATTATGTTTTGCCAAAACAAAATTGCCAGGTGGCCTAGCATGCTGGTGCACGCATCTTCAAGCGTTTTCAACAAATGCTTTACACATATGTTGTGAGTAATAAAAGAAAATTAGAAGCCGAAGGGGGTAGGAAACTTAATCTGAATGAGGAAAAACAATACAAAAAAATAAATGCAGGCGGTGTTGGTTTCCGTTGGCGTCTGCAGAGAAAGTCGTGTGCTCGTCGCCCGCATAGCAGACGATAAGCGGGATGGCGTTTCCCCCTCGCGCATCCATTGCCATGGAAGCAACTTCATTTTTTCTCTTTTTTTCCTCCCGAAATTTGGCCTACCCACCACCAGGGTAGAAATTGGCGTTCGTGACGCAACTACCGTTTGCAATGAGGGTATGCCAACTGAGCTAGCCGTGTTCCAGGTCTCCATTTATTGTGCGCACTGTTACGTCGTCTGCGCGTGCAAAAAACTGGCTGTGGCTTAGCTAAGGTTAAGCCCAGGATGCGAAGCATACTAGCCTCTATTTTAACGCGACAGCGTTAAGGCGCTCGTGTCGCAGAAAAGCCGGTGTCGTCGGCGTCGGCTCAGGCGTGCGGCGCTTGCTCAGGCGCACATTTCGTTGTCGCGCCGAACGCTGCGTTGCTCGACGCTCACCGCGTCCGATGCGGGGTGGTGGTGGTGAAAACGTTTATTTCCTCTGAAAAGAGGGAGTTACATGGAGGGTGCTCTGGAGTCAGGCTTAGTGCCTTTCCCCTCACAAACACTAGGTGGAGTCCCTAGTACGGGACCCCAGTGGCTTCCGCTGCCGCCATAGCTCCTTCGACCATCGCCTTTTGGGCTTTCAGGTCGCAACAGGCGAGTAGGGTCGCCTCCCAGTCCTCCCGGGTGGGGTTTGGGTGTGGAGTAAAAGCAGGGTTGGAGGGGCACGCCCACACCATGTGGTAGAGGTCCGAGGACCTCTCCCCACAGTGCGGGCACTCCCCGGAGAAGGCAGGGTCAAAGTGCTTTAGCGAGGCCGGGCACATCATGGTGTTCGTGACAAGGCGGAGGAACAGGCGTTCCTCCGCTCTCGTTAATCCTTTACACGGGTAGGGGTACAGTTTATGTCTATCTTTGTATAATTGTGTTATTTCCTTGTAAGTGTAGGTCGGCGTGGCTTCCGCTGCTTCTTCAGAGGTGGCGGGGGACGAGGTTGCCCGGTTAGAGAGCGCGCGGGCGGCTGCATCTGCTGCCTCGTTTCCTCCTAGCCCCGAGTGGGCCGGAGCCCAGACTATGAAGCGGTGGGATGGACCTCCTACGTACGAGCTATTTTGCAGTAGCCGGTAGGCCAGGTACGGGACCCAGCCCTGTTGGACGTTCCGACACGCCCCTCGCGAGTCGGTTATGATTGTCTTGGAATCGGAGTGTGTTGCCGCTAAAGCGATGGCGACTTCCTCTGCTTGAGTGACGCTTCGGGCTTTGAAGGTGAGCCCGTTCACCGTTTTGGACTCGTGGATCACTGCCGCCGTGTACCACCCGCCATGGTGCGGGCCGGATGCGTCCACGTAGTATACCCCGGGTTTCCTTCCGTAGTGGTGAGCTAAGGCCTCTGCCCTGGCCCTGCGTCTACCCTCGTGGTCGTCCCTGGACATCTTAATTGGGAGTGGTCTTACGTGCAGGGCGTAACGCCATTCCTGAGAGAGTCTTACACTCTCCTCGGTTAGAGTCGTGTGTTCTATGTGCAGACGGGCCAAAAGGCGGCGTCCTGACGGCGTCTGCGATAATCGCGTGTATTGACCTGTGAGGTGGGCTTCTCTAAGTTCATCGAAGGAGTTCGTCATACCCAGACCTTGGAGTCTCAGGTTAGACGTGGTTATCGGGAGGTCGAGGGCCTTCTTCGCCATTTTGCGTATTATCACCTCGATGATGTTCTGGTCGTGTTTGTTGAGGCGGAGATAGGGGGTCGAGTACAGGATTCTGCTTGTTACAAAGGCATTGGCCAGCCGCAAGGCGTCTTTGCTTCGCAGTCCCCCTTTCTTGTTCGAGACTCTGCGGACCATTCGGCCCACCTGATCTCCCACCTTCTTTAGTTTGTCGAGCGTGGTCGTCGCCAGCCGACGCTGGTGGATGAAAAGACCTAGGACTCTAATTTCTTTTCTTTCGGGTATCGGTTCCGATCCAAGTCTCAATTCTATCTTGTTTGTGCATTTTTTGTTGGGGCGAATGTGCACGAATTCGGATTTTTGAGGGGAGCAATGAAGGCCACATCTTTTCGCGTACTCGTTCGCCGCGGTGGCCGCCTCCTGCAGGCTGGCCTCCATTTCACCGAGAGAGCCCTGCGTGGCCCAAATGGAGATGTCGTCCGCGTACAGCGCGTGTTGCACACCCGGGACTTTCTCCAAGTGGACCGGCAGGTTCTTCATTGCCAAGTTGAAAAGCAAGGGGGATAGCACCGCTCCCTGTGGCGTCCCTCTCGTGCCTAATAGAAAGGGGCCGTGTTCCGCGTTCTGGATCCTCACGTAGGCCTGTCTGTCCGTGAGGAAGCGTTTTATATACTCGAAAGCGTTCCTGCCGCATCCCGTCTCTGATAGGTTTGTGAGGATCGCCTCGTGTGTCACATTATCGAAGGCTCCCTTCAGATCTAGGGCCAGCACTATCTTATCCCCGTTCGGATGTTCGATCGGGTTTAGTACCTCCCTGCTGAGCTGCAGCAGGATGTCCTGAGCCGATTTATTTGGCCTGAAGCCGTACATCGAGTCGGCGAAGACTCGCTTGTTTTCTAGGTACTCAGATAGTCTGTCTCTGACCATAGCTTCCATCAGTTTGCCCACGCACGAGGTGAGAGAAATAGGTCTTAGGTTATCCGTATCTATGGCCTTGCCCGCCTTGGGGATGAAAGTTATCAGCGCCGTCTTCCACTCCGTGGGAAATGGAGCTTCGCCCACCCAAATCGAATTAAAGTGTTCTAGGAGGGATTCGTATGTGCGGTCCGGCAGATTGGCTAGGAGTTTTACCGAGATCCCGTCCCTTCCTGGCGCGGTCCCGCGTTTCATCCTCGCTAGAGCGGCCTTGAGTTCGTATATTTTGAAAGGTTCGTCCAGCTCAGCATTTTGGGCTCCATTGTATCTGTAAGCGTCTCCCCTTGGATCTTGGGTTGTGGTCAGGTACTGGTCCCGAAGCTTCAGTGCAAGCTGGGCCGTATTTCCTTGAAATGCATGTACCGCTCTCTGCAGGTGCTTGTGCGTCTCGGTGCGCGTCTGGTTGGGATCTATGAGTGCCCGGAAGAGGCGCCATGTGTTCTTGCTAGACATCTGCCCAGCGGCCGCGTTGCACCTATCTACCCAGTTCGCGTCCGCGAGTTGCGCCGCGTACTCCGCCGCTTCTTTAGTGATTGCCGCGATCCGAGCTCTTAGCTTTCGGTTATGCTTCTGTCTACGCCATCTTTTGACCATGCTGCGTCTGGCTGCCCAGAGGTGGAGGAGGTGGGTGTCCACGTCCGTCACCGCCTCTGAGAGCTTTACCTGCGTTTCCGTCGAACGCAGGTGGATCAGCAGCTGTTTTGTCCAGGCTTGATATCCCTGCTCCTGGATGGAGCTTACCTCGTATTCCTTTCTAAATTTCGTCCAGTCCGGCAGCATAGTGTGCCCCGTAGGCCTGGTAAGGGGTTTCGTACGGATCGTTATGGTGATCAGGCAGTGGTCACTACCGAGAGTTTCCTCCGTATTCGTCCACTCCACTTGCCTCGCGTTTTTCGTGAAGGTTAAGTCGGGACACGTGTCCCTCTGCACCGAGTTCCCTATCCGCGTGGGGCACGCCGGGTCAGTGTGTAGGGTTAGACCTAACGCGGACGCCGCCTCCGCTAGCTTCCGTCCTCGTATGTCTTCTCGATGATAGCCCCATGAGGGACTCTGCGCGTTGAAATCTCCCATTACTAGTAACGGGTCTCGTCCTGCTTCCCTGATAGCTCTGCTCAGGAGTGTGGAGAAGGTTACGTTTTTTGCTTTGGGTGGGCAGTACACGTTCAGGATGTGTAGCGGCGAATCCTCCTTTTTCAGTGGCAGAAGAGTCACCATCACGTGCGAAAAGCTGGTTTGTAATTCCAGATCTACCAAATTTGCAGTGTAGTTTTTGTGCACAAAGATGCACGTTAGGGGGTCGAGTTGGAACGTTTTGTAGTTTGTGAGGCTCACGTTCCCGCCAGGTTCCTGTACGGCCACCACTGCCGGAGTATGCTCGTACGTAGACAGGTGCATCCTAAGATCCGCTCTCTTAGTCCTCGATTTCAAGCCTCGGCTATTCCACTGCGTTAATGTTATGGGACTCTTTTTAGTTTGTCTCGCCATGTTGTATCTGGAGATTGTTGTTATTCTGGAGGGGAAATTGCTCCTGGTGGTCTTCCTCCTCGTCCTCGCTTATCACCCTACGCATCCTGTAGGCTCGGGGAGTCTGGAGTCTCCTCGTGTTAGCGTATTTGCGAACCGTCATCGCTTTCGCTATCTGTTGTGAGACTATGGTGGGAATGGATTCCTGGACCCTTCTCATCATAGCTTCTAGTTTATTTTCAAGACTAGGTTCTGTGTCGCTTTCCATCGCCTCCTCTTGCTGAGGTGGCTGGGGTTTAGCTAGCGCACTTTCTAGTTTGCTCGTTAGCACCGCGATCTGCGCTTTTAGGGCTGCTATCTGGTTTCGTAACTCGGTTTCTACTGGGTTGGGTGTGGGTGGAGAGGAAGGTTTGGGAGGAGGAGGAGGAGAGGCGGTCCCACTCACCTGCTGCATCCCGTTCTGGACTATGCTGGCCCAGGTCTTCTTTTGCTTGGGTTGATCAGAAGTCGACTCCCTGTTAGGTGGAGGGGGCGGGAGATTCCTGCTTCCTCCCTTCTTCTTCTTCTTGTTTTTTTTCTTCTTTTTCCTCCTCCTTTTCTCCTGATTGCTGGGTTGTTGCTGCGCGTTCGTGCGAAATTTCGCCGTGCAGTCTCTGGAGTTCGTGGCGTGTTCGCCGCCACACACCGCACATTTTGGGTTGCACAGGTGAGGGGACCGCACTCCCTCCACAAACGGGGCTAGCGTTCCGCAGAGTCCGCAGTTTTCTTGTCTCGGTGTCGGGCAGGTATCTGGCCTATGCCCCACTGTGCCGCACAAGTTACACGCTGGTATGGTGCGGCGGTACCTTGCTACCGGTATGACTTGCGCGTTGTACAGTACAGCTCTGGGCTTGTACTTGCCTTCGAAGGTGATTCTGGCTTTGTTAGAAGTTCCGAACTTTCGGATCTCCAGGATGGTGCTTTCTCCGTGAAAGCTTTTCACCTTCCCTCGCAGGGACTCGGTGGTTTCCAGATTGGCCACTGTGATGACTCCGTGAATCACGTTGTCTTCGCTCTGTTTTACGTGCCCGTGCAAATGGAGGTCTGCTCCTTCTTGGATTTTTATCGCAAAGTCCCCGACCAGTTTGTTTGCCGCGTGGATGCTCGACGTGCCCACGATGATCAGGTTTTGGTCCGGGGATATTGTGAAGTAAAAGTTGTCCGCTTCGGCCTCCCCGACTCGCTGTCGTAGGGCTAGGCCTAGCTCACCGTGTTGTAAGTTCTTCAAGCTTGTCGCCGTTAATGGTTTGATGATTAGCACCACATCGTCTGGTCTAAATCTGCAGAGAAACTTGGGTTTCCATGCAGCTTTGACTTGCCTTGGGCCTCCGGCTGCGCGCTCATCGGGTGCCTTGTCGGGTTGCGCATGGTGGCCTCCGTGAGCTGACGTGGCCTTCCCTTGTGCGCAGGCTTGGAGTTTCTGGGCTCTTGTTTCAAAGGCCCGGATCACATTAGCGTTGCAGGCTTGGTCCCGACTGGTCTGCGGCACAGTTGTCCATGCCATGCCTTCCGGGTCGTAGCCGCGTTGCTGGTTTGCGCTTTCCATGTTGGCTTGGAGCGGCCTCCCCGCCGCCGAACGCCGGCGTTCAGCCTTGAGGCTGCGTCGCGGCGCTATGGCGGATGGGAGGAAAAACGCTTAAAAAGGTCAACAAATCGGCCCACCGGATTGGGAGTGGTCTCCCTGCGTGCCGGCTGACTTGCTGGTCCTGTCAAGTCCAAAATTGTCGGGATCAAACGCGTTGGGCCGCCGCCACGGTCGAAAATCGCCGGAGCCGATGTCCCATGCGTCCGCTCGCTACGCGCGCTGGTAGCGTCCCCGCTCCGATGCGGGGCGCGTAGTCGCTGCGCCGCAGCAAAGCCACCTAGAAACAGTATCTGTAGCACGCCGCAACCTTCGCTTCTCATTCCAACGAGCAGCTCTGTCTCCAGGAGGCATCTCACCTCGTGAGTGTCTAGCAGAGGCAAACGCAGCTGCTGCGAGGAGTTACGGAGTCGCCATCTATCGGAAACGCCTCGCTGGCGTAGTATGAGGGATCACGTGGCGCGCACCTCATTGGTTTTGCGGTCAGCGTTCACTGAAAACACCATGCGCGAGCTCTCCGGGACATTTCTGTAAGTACTTCTGAAACGAGAGAAGTTTTTACTGCCCAAATAATAATCTTGGGCAAACTGAAAGCACAGAATCGTTTACAGACGCGATCTTTTTACCGAATACGTACAGTGATCGCCACTGCGCGCGGTTGCCGCGATGGAGCCTCCCGAATCGGCTTCTTGCGTGAAAGGTAGGTAAACGCTGAGAGCAAACTATGTGAAATATGTTCTTATAGTGTTTGTATAACTAAATGAAGCGTAATAGAACGAAGCCTCAATGCAGCGATCGCGCAGATTCGCAGCGACCGACTTCGCGTCTGCATGCTTGTCCGCGCACTGTTTCGCTTTCTCCACGCGCGCGTTTTCGCACCGTGCCATGAGCTTTAGGCCGCAGAATATGAGCATTTGACAGTATGCAAGCAACCATTGCTGCGTGGGCGCTATCAAAGCTGTTCAAAAATAATTTCATTGTAGAGACTTCGACGCCTACAGGGACTGTGATGTGCCGCCGCGACGATTCAATATTTTTTTTCTTCTAAATACGTTGAACTTTCAATATTAGTTCTCGAGTTGCGTCGCACTGTATGTTTATCGGTGTTCCCAGTGTGCAATTTCCCGCTGCTCTTTTTTTGTAATCCAGTGCATTAATTCATAACATAAACATGACCATATGCCATGCTTTCTTTAAATGTGCTTCTTACCACTGCCTTTCCACTCCACTGAACTTGCCAGTATCTATAACATCGACAAGTTCATAGACCACACCATCATGACATTAGTCGAGCAGCGGACTGGGGCGAGCGTCTCAGTGCGCGTTTTCAGAACATCGCAGACCGGGCGCCGTAGCAGAAATCTTCCTCGCGTCTGTGCTTGCTGCATACCCGAGTTGTAGCCGATGACTGTTTGCCGGTTTTATGTTTCGCGAGCCAAGCTTCACACAGCTTCTTGTCCTGCGGCTACGTGTGAATAAGGCTGACACCGGCCTCCGTTACGTGCGTCCGGCCCTGCGGCACCGAGCAGTAGCCTACCATGTTGCGCGCCTTCAAAGGCAGCCACTACCTATTGTAGTGCTTTGAAGCGTTGTAAAGGAGACACTCGAAGGGGGGAAATTTCGGCACTAAATGAGGACCGCAGCGTACGAGGGAATTTAAACTCGTTTTCAGCTCGCTTCGGCGCTCCCGAAGCAGCCGACGCGGCCGCTGTGTCCACGTGATCCCTCCTAGCACGTCACGCCGACGGTGGCGCCAGCTTTTCCAGTGGTGGAGCTCGAGGCCGTATTCCGCGACGCCGCGAGCGACGGCGCGAGTTGGAGCCCCGTTTCTCCTCTGCCGTGACGTCACGGTGTCACGTGGTCAGCCTTGAAGGCGACGCCGCGAGCGACGGCGCGAGTTGGAGCCCCGTTTCTCCTCTGTCGTGACGTCACGGTGTCACGTGGTATTGAAGGTGACACCGCCGCGCCTGAGGAGCTGGGTTGAGCTCTAGTAATACGCTTCGCATAAAAAACATACCAATTGTAGCCTTGTCTCTGTCACTACGTCAACAGATATTGCGCATGTGGACATTGTATACGGGTAGGCGCAGTAGTTGCGTTTCTTGGAAGTACTTTTGGTAGAGGAGCCGTTTCACCTCTTTGTGATAATCTCATATAGAACATCTACAGCTAACTCGAATCTCCAGGTAGCGCACTGCGAATGGAGCCAACTGAACGCAAATTGTTCACGGCTAGGGATGGTGAAGACCCCACAATTAGTATGGGGATTACCTCAGCTTCCGTTCACTAAATACTATTAGCCATTCGTTACAGAAAAGTGGAAGTGTAGGCGCTTCACTATATTTCTTCAGCTCTCAGTGCTCTTTTATTCATTCCTTCTTTGTCTGGCACCTCATAGCAACAACGAGTATTTCGCCTGGAAAAGTGCAAGCCGTTGACATTTTATAGGAAAGTCGCGAAGTTCTTCCACTTGGGGTGACGCAGAACGTTAACTAGCCTACCAACCATCCCTGCGTGAACATCGCTGAGGAGGAGACAGCTGATCGGACAAACAAAGTGTGCAAATCGGATGCACTAATGAAACTAATGTACGCGAAGGTTTCAAGAACCAAAGAGGCTAAATGGCGCATCAAAAGTGACCCATCGCATTGTTCAGTGTGAACGCGTAGCGAAATCTAAGACGGTTTCCTTGCTCAACAACAGAAGCGAGAGTGCGCCCTAAGATTCTGGTTACAGGTCTTATTAGTCTACTGCGCCGGAACGGAATGCGCATTTCTAAGTTCTTTCGCTGTGCTGAAAGTATCTTTTTGTCTTTTGAAGTTTTGAGACAAAAGACACGCATTACTCCTCAAGACCAATACATAACATTTTACGTATAACCTACGACAACCTTGACTTGCAGAAAACATTGTCGTTATTTTCAGAAGTTGTGACAATCTGCGGTCTTAGATTCTGGCGCACTCCTGTTACCCGATATCACCGCCAATGCCGTTCTTGTTTTCTACGTTTAGCTCGCTACGTGAGTGAGGAAAACCAGAATTTTCCGGGGTCTATGTTTGTAGACAGCGAAAGAGTCTTAAAACGTGTTGAATCACAAGACACAGCGTGTTTGACCTTGCAGAAACGCGTCTTCAAGTCACACTACGACGAGAGACGCACCGATACGCACCGACAGTTTGGTCGACGAATGCGTGGCGTTATTTTAAGGCGTCCGTGGTCACTTATAATAAAGTTTTTGTTCTACGACGCCTAACCAGCCAAGTGTCTTAATTATTTACTTTGCACCAGGGGAATATTGGCAAAAAATTGGAACTGATCCAACAAATTGGAATCTATATATGCCGAACCACATATTTATATATATATATATATATATATATATATATATATATATATATATATATATATATATATATATATATATATATATATATATATATATATATATATATATATATGTGCTGAAGCTAGACATTCATGAAGGTCAATTCACTTGCTGCCGCCGCGATTCCTCACTCCAGAATTTTGACAGTGGGTTTCCGTGCTCAACGAGCGAAACGTTTTCATGTTTGCCTGTTAGCACGAGACACCGTGCTGATTAATTTAGGTAAAACACGTTGGCGGGATAGTTGGTATGATTCCATGATAGAATGTGTAAGTGCTACTGAAGAAGGACGTAGAAAGACGCAGACACTCAAAGACAGCGCTATCTCTGCTTTTTTTTTTCTACGTCCTCGTTGAGTCATGCTTACACATTCTGTCATTGTCAATTTATTTAGTAAGCGAGTGTCTACATGTTTATAAGGCCGATAAAATTATTATCCTTACTTCGTACAGCTATTCATTTACTTTGCTATCCCATTCAGTGCTTCGCCTTTCGGGTGGAACTGCAAATTTAATTATTTATCTACTGTGCGCGCAAAGTGACACGAAAGGCTTCATTCAGGTCTTGTAGAGAACCTATTGAAATGTCGCAGCCGCTGCCTGCGATACGGCAAGGTAAATTTTCTGATTCTCGTTTTTTGTTTTGCTTCCCCCCGCACGTCCGGTGCCGCCATGGATGGATGAATGGATGAATCCCATGAGCGTCTCCTTTGAAGCAGGCTGTTGGTTGCACCACCGATATCTTGTTCCTATTTTGACAATTGACCAACCTATCTTTTTCTAAATAGAGGGCACGGGGGAGCAGCGACGATGTCTTTGCTCAAAATCCCCTTCTGCTTTCATGTGCATTTTGGTGCAACGCAGCTCTTTATTGTAAACCTTGAAGCAACGATGTATATTGCTGTCTTCGTGCCCAAGTTTTGTTTGGAATAACTTGAACGGCTCTATATTTTTTGTTGTTCAACTCCTCATGCTATGCGATGACGTAGAACAAATCCCCGTTCCTCCTCAGCCTGACCGTAGCCAATTGAACAACGAGATTCTTGATCCCATTGCTGCCTTGTCAACTAAATTTGGCAAGCGTCATACGGAAGTAATGGAGTCTTTCGCCGAGTTAAAGGAAAACCCAATAGGCACGCACGCAAAAAATGATATCTTAGACAAAGATTATTAACTTTGAAATCTATTGTAGAATCTATTGAAAATGCGTCGGGCCCAACTTCAATTAACCGCCTTGTTCATGAAACTGTTACAACTGAGGGTGCCGCAGACAGCTCAAGGCTTCACGAGTAAGAATATCGGTCTGGAAGGCATAACTTATAATTTTACGGCATATCTGGCACTGCTAACGAGACGGTGGCACAGTCCGAAGAGTGCTGTCGCGTCATCTAAGTTTGAACGTTACCAACGGTGTGATCGACAGAGCGCACATGCTAGGTTCCATTGAGCAACTAAAGACACACCTCTTATCGTCAAGTTTTCAGCTTTTAAAACCAAAGATTTAGTTCTGTCTTAGAATAATAGGTTGAAAACAGCTGGAATTCCTGTGGGCGAGGGCTTCTGTAGATCAGCACGCTTGTGACGAAAAAAAACTTATTCAATATGGGAAAACATGCGGCCAACCCTTTTCACTGCGCTTCAACAAGCATATCATCAACAAAAAACGCTACGTCTACTGTGCAGCCACTGATACTGTTTACGAAGTAGACTAGCCTCGTGAGGCACGCCTACCTGCTAATCACAAAGCGGATTCAAGCACTTCTGATAATTCGACAGCATAGCTATCTTCCCGCCACGCAAAAACAAAGAATGTGTCTGTTAAATTTAGCAATGCACGCACTGTGCCCAATGAGCAAAGAGCAATCTCAGGTTATATTGATTAATGTTCTGTTGATACTGTTGTTTCTTCCGAAACTTGGCTTTGTGTAAAAGTTCAAAGCAGTGAAATTTTAGACTGTGAAAAAGAAAATGCGCTATTTGTGAATGTGACTGCGATATTCGTGTCGGCGGGGGTGTCTTGATCGCCGTTAATGAAGAGTTCCGTTCCTCTTATGTCCCAGTCGTGTCCGCGTTATAAGTTGTGGGCATGCGTATTACCTTTGACAGTAGGGATTGTATATTTAGTGAATGTTACAGACCCCAGGTACACCTCCTTCCTTCTGTGATGAATTTCATGACGTCTTAAATAACATTGTTACGCGATACCGCACATTGCGTCCTTTTCTGCTAGGAGATTTCAACTTTCCAAATATTTCATGGCTCAATTGTTCCTCCACTATTACAAAAAATTATTCGGAATGGGTTAAGTTTCTTGATGTTTGTTTTGATTTCAACCTCGCACATCTTGCTGATGAACCCACTGGTTCTACTACAGTTTCTGCTAATATCGTTGACCTCATTTTTACTACTACATCGGACTTAGTTTCCAAACTTACATACACCCCTTGTTTAAGTGATCACTTGCTTATTCATTTTACTTTGCGTGCGCATGCTTCTACTAAAAACAGCTTTAAGGTTGTTCGTGATTACATGCACGTTGATACGTTTTCTATAGCTGCTTACATCGCCGGTTTTGACGACTGCTCAGTTGAGGATATATGCAACTTTTCAAACACTATACTGTTATCTTTAATTTCCAGCTTTGTACCTCAAAGGAATATACGCTCCAAACACAGAATCGCCATTGTTCAACAACTCTCTTAAACACCTGATCAACAAAAACTTCGCAGTACCACCGGAAGAGCGAAGCACCGATTCCGATAGCAAATTAGTAGATAGCTGTACGAAGTAAAGATAGTAGTTTTATCTGCTGCATAAACATGTAAACATTCACTTACAAACTAAGTTAGCAATAATAGAACGTGTAAGCGTTACTCAGCGACGACCTAGAAAGAAACAGAAACGTGAAGACAGCGCTGTCTTTGTAAGTCTGCTTCTTTCTACGTCCTTGTTCAGTCGCGCTGACACATTCTGTCATAGATTCACACCAACTAGACCATCAACTTGTTTTAACTAATTTAATCAGCGCGGAGTCACGCGCTCACTGGATCAAAAACACTGTTTTTAACAAACTCTTTTAGCGAGTGCTTGAAAGCGTGACATATTCATTGTTTGAAATATTCATTGATGCAGCGCAGTGGAGGCCGTGTTTTACTGGCAATAAATCCGCTGCTGCTGAACGCATTAAATTACTTTTCGTGGCAAAGTATTTCTGAAATAGCCCATCTTCACTTCAGATACCTTTTCCCGTTTCGATAAAAAGTGACACAGGCAACACAGTTGCAACAACTAGTTGCAACACGCAACTAAATAGACAGTTATCATGAATAATAGCATAAAGCCGAGCGCACTTTTTCCAGATCTAAAGAGCGCACCTCTGGTACATCGTACCTACAACCTGTGGTGATAATTTGGCAAACATTTATTTCAACATGTTTATTTACTTCATTTTTCATATGTACGTGTTATAAACAAAACGACGGCATTGGGATTTGCTTGTCGACCCATGGAATGCACATGTAGAAGCTTTCGTCGTAATGTTATCACCATATATTACAGCGACTAACTATAATATGTGATGCATCCTTCTAGGTCTAATAATTAGGGGGACGGATATATTCGAAGTTTCGAATACAAGTATAATATTGACACTGGTGGACGTGCTGGGTATCGCATCATCGCCTCATGATAGGGACGACTCCTGCGAGTAGCCCTGCGTCCAGCCCTTCAAGACATCATCCCCGCGTCGAGACACCTGTGCACCGTGCAAGCCGCCGCCTGCAAGGTCTGTGCCCGGAATTCGGTCTCTTGCAACGAACTTCGTCAGCGACCTCAATGACTCAGGAAATGGCGATTCCAAGTCCAACACAGGTGACTATCCAAAACAATCTAGTCCCCTCAAGCTTCCACGGTGACACGTACGAAGACGCCGAAGACTGGCTGGACCAGTACGAACGCGTAGCTAAGGTCAATCAGTGGCGTCCGGACCAGAAGCTTTCTAATGTGTACTTCGCTCTTGAAGGTAGCGCAAGGACGTGGTTCCAAAACCGCGAGGCACATTTGGCAACGTGGGACGAATTTTGCCGTCGGCTACTTGACACCTTCGGAAGCACTGATCGCCGAGATAATGCACAACGACTTCTCGAGTTGCGCATTCAGAAGCCCAATGAAAGTGTCTCCATGTTTGCCGAGGACATGTCTCGTTTGTTTCGTCGCGCGGATCCCAACATGCCGGATTCGAAGAAGCTGAGCCATCTCATGCGCGGCGTCAAAGAACAGCTATTCGCTGGTCTCGTGCGTAACCCGCCTACAACGGTGGAAGAATTCATTAAGGAAGCCACAGCAATCGAGCGGGCGCTCCAGCAGCGTTGTCGGCAATACGAACGCCTGACTAACGATGCGCCTGCAGGAGCCGCAGTACTCACAGTGACAGACGAGACCTCGCTGCGTCAACTGATAAGAGACATTGTGCGCGAGGAGATTGCGAAGCAGACTGTGACACCGAAGGAGTTTACTGTTGCTTCGGTCGCTGAAGTTGTTCGCCAAGAAATTCGGCAAGCATTAGCACCTCCTGAGCCGCTCCCTGAACTGAGTCCCGAGCCGCGCTTCGAGCCACGCGCATATAGCTACGCAGACGCTGTCCGTCGCCCGCTTTCTACCATGCCGGTACAGCAGTACCACCAGCGGCCACTTATTGCTGCCTGGACACAGAGGGAGCATTTCAGGCGACCCCAGCCTCGCAGGACCGACGTATGGCGCACTGCTGACCGCCGACCATTGTGTTTTCACTGTGGCGAACCAGGGCACATTTATCGTTTTTGCCCTCATCGCCAGCGTGGCATCCAGGAAATGTCACCTGCCACTCCGCGCCAGTTTCCAGAGAGACATCCACGCTTCGACGACAGTGTCAGTCAGGAACAAGGCAGCTCAGCTAATCTGCGGTCGCGCTCGCCGTCTCCATTACGTTATTCTTCGCCGAACCGTCGCAGCTTCGCCGACGTGGTACGAGGCCGCTCTCCAAGCCCACGGCGGGGAAACTGAAATCAGCGACCTCCGGGGGGAAGGTTGCAAGTCGTCGAACCGCCGAAAATCCCCCATTATTACTGAGAAACGAGCACAGCAACCCGGAGAAAAGGGCCGCCGACGAATTTGTAAGTGCCGACCTACTCTTAACAATTGATGGGCACGACGTCACAGCTTTAGTTGATACTGGTGCAGACTTTTCGATTATGAGTGAGCAGTTGGCAGACCGGCTTAAGAAAGTCAGAATGCAATGGACGGGCCCTTATATTCGAAATGCCGGGGGCCAGGTAATGGTACCTACAGGAAAATGTACTGCACGGCTCCAGATAGGAAATACAGCTTTTGTCGCCACTTTTATGATTTTAAAAGAGTGCTGCAGATCACTCATCCTTGGAATGGACTTCTTGCGGGAGTACGGCGCCGTGGTTAACATACGGGACGGCGAGATAACCTTGTCAACTAGTACAGACACGAGCCAAGACGAAGAGCGCCGACGTACATCGTTACGTGTCACCGACGACGACGTCTGCATACCACCACTATCATGCAGTCTTGTCTCCGTAAGTTGCGGAGAACAGTTTGACAAGGACGGTGTAGCCGAACAACTAACTGCACTTCTGTTCCATCAAGGTATTGCCATCGCTCGGGGTATCGTCAGCCTAATCGGCGGTCGCACAGAGGTACTACTGAGAAATTTTACCAATGAACGCCGGCACATCAGTAAAGGCACCGCTGTGGCGTACTTTGACGAAATGGACCACGTCCAACACTGCTTTGCTGTACAGCAGGAATCAACCACCGATACGATGCCATCTATGCCCGTCGTCGACGTTGACCCAGGTTTAGCGCCGCAACAGAAACAAGGGCTCAGAGAACTGATTGACCATTTTAAAGACTGCTTCTCTAAAACGTCCCGAGTGCGTCAAACACCACTGACGAAACACCGCATCATTACGGAAGAAACAGCAATACCCATCCGACAGCATCCGTATCGCGTGGCTGAGAAAGAGCGTGAAGCAATACAGCAGCAAGTCAAGCAAATGCTGGACGATGATGTTATCCAGCCGTCGAAAAGCCCTTGGGCATCGCCCGTGGTACTCGTTAAGAAGAAGGATGGCAGCCTGCGGTTTTGTATCGACTATCGCAAGCTCAATCGGGTCACGAAAAAAGATGTGTATCCCTTACCACGCATCGACGATTCCCTCGACAGGCTACGGCATGCACGTTACTTCTCATCGATGGACTCAAAAAGTGGATACTGGCAAATAGAGGTCGATGAGCGGGATCGCGAAAAGACTGCGTTTGTGACGCCTGATGGGCTCTATGAATTCAAAGTTCTTCCTTTTGGTTTGTGCTCCGCCCCAGCCACGTTCCAAAGACTAATGGATACTGTTCTCTCAGACCTTAAGTGGAAGACTTGCTTAGTGTACCTAGACGATGTGATTGTTTATTCTGCCACATTTGATGAACATCTCAGTCGGCTACGGTCAGTTCTTCAAGCCATGCGGTCCGCTGGGCTTACCTTAAAACCTGAAAAGTGCCACTTTGGCTATCAAGAACTACAGTTCTTGGGCCACATTGTAAGTCACACAGGCGTCAGACCTGATCCTGAGAAAATCGCAGCCGTCGCAAAGTTTTCAAGGCCTACGGACAAGAAGGCAGTCAGACGCTTCCTGGGCCTATGCGCATATTACCAGCGATTTATTGCGGGTTTTGCACGCATCGCCTCACCGCTCACCTGCCTAACCAGAGAAGATGTCACGTTTATGTGGGGCGAGGAACAGGAGGCGGCATTTAACGAGTTGCGGCACCGTCTACAAACTCCGCCTGTTCTTGCCCACTTTGACGTGGATGCGCCGACAATGATCCACACCGACGCCAGCAATGTGGGTCTAGGTGCCGTCCTTGTTCAGCGGCAAGACGGCGCTGAGCGTGTCATCGCTTACGCGAGTAGAACACTGTCACGTGCCGAGTCGAACTACTCCACCACAGAGAAGGAATGCTTGGCTGTCGTATGGGCCATTACCAAGTTCCGCCCGTACATATATGGCCGCCCATTTCAAGTCATAAGTGACCATCATTCTCTGTGTTGGTTGACCAACATGAAAGATCCATCTGCACGTTTGGCACGCTGGAGCCTACGGCTTCAAGAGTACGACATGACAGTGGTCTATAAATCGGGAAGACAGCACTTAGACGCTGACTGCCTGTCCAGATCACCGATCGAGTCGTCAGGCCGAGATAATGACGAATCCGCAGGCTTTTTAGGAGTTGTTGGTGCAGCTACCATCTCTCAACAACAGCAAGATGACCACGAGCTCGCTTCACTAATTGATTTATTAGAAAGCCGCACCACAAACAAGCCCAGATTGTTCTCAAGGAACTTGTCATCATTCTGCATGCGAAACAGTGTTCTTTTTAAGAGGAACTTCTCTTCAACAGGGAAGAGATATCTACTGGTCATCCCTAAAACTCTCCGCAGTGAAATCTTGCACTCCTGTCACGATGAAGCTACGTCGGGCTACACCAGAACCTTAGCACGGATCAAAGAGAAATACTACTGGCCACGGCTCGCAACACACGTGAAGCACTACGTTCGAACGTGCCTTGACTGTCAGCGACGAAAAGTGCCACCTACGAAACCTGCCGGACTATTACATCCCGTTCAAGTGCCGGAAACACCGTTTGCACAAATTGGGATGGACCTTTTGGGCCCACTCCCAATATCCACTGCAGGAAATAAGTGGATCATAGTTGCGACAGATTACCTTACGCGTTATGCAGAAACCAAAGCACTTCCGAGCAGTACAGCAGCCGAAGCCGCGCAGTTCTTCATCGAAAACGTCGTTCTTAGGCACGGTGCTCCAGCGGTCATCGTAACCGACAGGGGAACCACATTCACGGCTGAACTTTTGCGAACTGTACTCACGCTCAGTGGCACAGCACACAGAAGGACGACAGCTTATCACCCGCAAAGCAATGGACTTACGGAGCGCCTCAACAAGACTCTTGCAGACATGTTGTGCATGTATGTCGATGTGAAACACAAGAACTGGGACCAAATATTACCCTACGTAACGTTTGCTTACAATACGGCTCGACAAGAAACAACAAGAATGACGCCATTCAGTCTCCTCCACGGTCGAGAAGTGACTACAATGCTGGATGCTATGCTTCCTCATGATTCGAGCGATTCCGAGAATGACGCCGCAGATTTTACAGAGCGCGCCGAAGAAGCAAGACAGCTCGCACGCGTTCGCATAACTAGCCAGCAAGACCGTGATGCGCGACGTTACAATCAACGCCATCGATGCGTCGTCTACCAGCCCGGCCAAAGAGTCTGGGTTTGGGCTCCAGTGCGCCGCCGAGGCCTCGCGGAGAAACTTCTGCGCCGATACTTCGGACCGTACAAGGTTCTACGACGCCTTAGCGACGTCAACTATGAAGTCATTCCTGCCAGCCAATCCTGCTCGAGGCGCCGTCAGGACCTGCCTGAGACTGTGCACGTGGTGCGCATGAAACCTTATTTGACTGAATGACATGAACACTTGCTGGTGGGCTGGACACCGGGTGCTACCCGCCAAGCATCGGGACGATGCTCCTTCTGAAGGGGGGCAAATGCCGTGACGCCATCTGTGCCCAACCACGCTGACGACGAGGACGACGACCTCGTGTGTGCAAGCGAGCGTGCTAGAGAAGAAGAAGCGAACACTGAACGCTTGTCCTAATTGTCAAGGTTAAAATAACGCTCTCCGCTCTTGTCTCAAGTGAGCCGTGACAATATTATGTATTCTTTGAATTCGTATTCTAAGGGAACTATTTACTATTTTTGCATATTCGGGACTAGCCAAACATTTTGCCCGGATCGAGGGTGAAAGTGCGCTTACCATGCTTTGTCTTCTAAATAAATTAGCTCAAATTATTTGACGTGAAACAACAACAAAGTTTTTACAAGAAATGGAGGAGCAAACTGCGCGATGGAAACTTTGTTTGCGATGTTGTCGCGGAATCATGCATAAGAACTTGTTTTTTCTTGTAGTCGGCCAGTTAGTGGTTTCGGCAGTTTAGTCAACAGTTTAGCACCAATTATTATTTATGGCACAACTTTCGATGGTTTTCTTGCAACAGCCCTTTTACATGTGTCTACAGCACAGAAGTACTTCAGGAGCTTGTTTTTTTTTCTTATTCCACAACTTGTTTCCCAATTTCGGCTGCCACTTATTTGGCGTGTTTGGATGCTAGTCCCACATCAGTCATTCTTTATTTGAAAGCTTGTTTGAAAACCACGCTCTGGGGTTTTGGAGAGACCCCTCGCTAAGTTTTTGTTGATACAGTTAGTGGTCCTATTGTTTACAATTGATCGTTTCTCTCTAATAGTTGCGTGTTTTCTTTTACACTAGCGACTACAGGCTTAGTACTCTCTAATGCCTAAATATTTATTCTTCCTACAAATATATGCGTCTGCATTGATCATTCGGCATTCAATTTGGTAGTCTATACCTTGCAATAGGATAGAACGTTGGGCGAGTTGGCACGGTAACATGATCTTGGATTGTAGCGCGAAGTGACACGGACACAGAAAGAGTTGGTAGAGTTTGGTAGAGTTGTGTGTTAGACAGCAAACAAACACTGCCTCTGCAGCAATTTTCTCTCTACGTGAAACTGTAGGAGGCTGTCTCCCGCATGTATGATCATAGTACAGAATACGCCCATCTGTGCCGACAAATCAGATACTCAGCTGCACATTACAGCATTCTCTTTTTAATGCCTTGCTGCGCAATAGGTTGCTGATAAAAATAGGGAATAAACCACAGTTTTTGGTCTACTTAGGTTTTGCCAAATCAAAATTTAGCTTCATGGCATGGCATACCAGCTTGCGAATCTTCAGCAGAAAAAGAAAAGTTTTCACACAAATGCGTTGCACATATCCTGTGACTAAGAAAAGAAAATTAGACTCAGACGGGTGTTGAAAACGAAGTCGAAATGAATGGAGGTGGTGTTGGTTTCCATTGGCGCCTGCAGAGAAAGTTGTGTGCTCGCCGAGCACTTAGCAGACGACAAGCGGGATGGCGTTTGATCCTCGCGCATCAAGAAAACCGTTGCCATGGAAGCAGGCTTCCTTTTTTTTCCTGTCGGAGATTGGAATAGCCAGCATTAGGGTAGAAATTAGTGCTCGTGACGCAATTCCCGTTTACCTCAGCGTATACCAGCTAACCTAGCCGTATTCAAAGTCTCGATGTAGTGTACACACTGTGACGTTATCACCGTGTCGAAAAAAAAAATGCCGATCTTAACCGCGTCTCTAGGACTATGTTCACAGATACTGCTCATGTACAAATAATGAACATACGTAAGGGCGTAGTACTAGCGTTTCTTGCAAATACTTGACATAATGTCGTATCGCACTTCAATAGTACAGCATGCCAACGCATACAACCACCCACCGTTGCGAATGGAGCCAACTTGAAGGAATTGTTCACGGCTAGGTATCGTGAACACCCCTAATATCAGCACGAGGATTGCTTCAACTTAAACTTAGTAAATACCATTAGGCATGCTCTGTAGAAACGCGAAGTTTCAGGGATTTCGAGACGCTGCTTCAGCCATCCGAGCTCTTATACTTATTTTTTGTACAAATGGCATCTCATAGCAAAGAGAACTATTTTGGCCGGAAAAATGCAAGCTGTTGCCGCTTTTTAGCAAAGTCGCGGATTGCTTCCACTTTGGTAACGCACGAGGTTAGCTATCCTAGCTGCCATCTCTGCATGAACATAGCAGAGGAGGAGACACTTTCTCAGTAGAAGAAAGTGTGCGACTCGGATGCACTAATGAACCTGATGTACACGAAGGTTTCATGAGCCAACCAGGCGAAATGGCGCACCAAAAGCGACACGCCGCATAGTTCAGTGGGAGCGCATACCTCTAGAAAAAAAAAAGCAAACCTAAGACGCTTTCGCTTGCTCGACAACAGAAGGGGGAGGGCGGCCCCCAGAAATGCACGATCACGTTTCTTATCAGTCTACTGCGCGGCAACAGAAAGCGTATTTCCAAGATCTTTCGTCGTGAGGAAACTGTTTTTAACTTTTGAGGTAAAAGACGTGCGCATTACCCTTCAAGACTAATTCCTAAATATTTTCGTTCACCTTGCGGCAACCTTGATGTGTAGAATTGTCGTTATGCTTAGAGAAAAGGTCTTCAAAACAGGCGGGCTTAGAATTTAACGCACCCCAGCTACTCGATATCACCGCCACTGCCCTTCATGCTTAGCCGGCGACTTCTGTGAGCAAAGCCGGGTGTAGTCCAGGGCCTATGTTTGTAAACAGCGAAACGCGGCTGCTCGCCGCAGTACGATGAGCGACGCACAGAGAATTGCGGCGACAAACTCGTGGCCTAATTTCTTTCTTTGTCAGCTGGAAAGTGCGCCCGGTCACTTCTAGTACATACTGTCTACGCGATGTCTAACGCAGCCAGCTGTCGAAAACATTACCTCCTAGAAGGTAACAGCAGGTATTAAAAATGCAGCAGATACAACCAGTTGCAATCTATATACTCAGCGAAGGTTTGTGTGAGGGCATAAAGAGTCAAAAGAGGAGTTTGTGTTTATTGAGTGTCCAGACAAAGTAATACAGAAGGTATCCTTCAGGCCTATTATAAAGAAGCTAATCCAATGCCGCAGCCGCTGCCTGCGGTGTGCGAAAGTGAGTTTTCTGGTTCTTTTTGTTTGCATTTTTAGCCGCCGCGGATGGATGATTGGTTGGATGCTATGAGCGTACTCTTTGAATCAGGCGGTGGGTAGCCCCATCAAGCTGTTCCTATTTTCTCGATTGTTCTACCTAACTTTTTCTAAATAAAACAAAAATTTCACGCATTGATGGATGGATGTTATGAGCATCCCCTTTGAACGGGGCGGTGGGTTGCGCCACTAAGCTGTTGCTAATATACTGCCTAATATCCTACCTAGGTTAAACAATGAAAAAAGAAAAAGAAACACTAGGAACTACCACACCCACATTTTCTGACCCCCTATTGGCAACGGTGTTTTTGTACGTCTCTGTCTTTTGCCGTTTCCCTACTTTTCTTCCACCAATCCTCCAATCACCTCTTACTAATGTCTATTGCGGACATGTTTGCTTTACCACTGCTCCCGCTGAGCCCAATGGCTTCAAGGAGGCCAGTGGTGCCTAAATCGACCGCTGGGTAGACGTCTTCACGTAATAATAAAACATGATCCGTCTTTTCCCTAGCTTTACCCCAGCAAGCACATGCTTCTTCTTCTTTCTTATATCTCGCTTTATAGGTGCGTGTTCTAAGGCATCCCGATCTCGCTTCGAAAAGTAATGACCTTCCCTTTGAGTTATCATAAATGGTTTCTTTCCTGATTTCGTTTTTTCCTCTTAAGTAGTTACTCATGGCAGGTTTCTTTTCCATTGCCGCCACCCATGAGATTATTTCAGCCTCTCTGACTTTCCGCTTGACCTTCTTTGTTGCTGTGTTGTCCACTCTACAGGCCGCATAGTTGCTGGTAAGCTTCCTAGTCCTTTTCCTCCACTGTGAATCAATGTTTTTCCTTTACAGATACCTGAACACTCTCCCAGCCCATTTACTTTCTTCCATATGCCTCAGCCGCTCTTCATACTCAATTTTACTGCGAACTTCCCTCACTTCAAAACTAGTCCAGCCCATATCACCCTGCACACCTTCATTTGTAGTCTTCCCGTGAGCGCCCAATGCGAGGTGACCCACTGACCTTTGGTTCCCGTCGAGTCCTGATTGTACCCCTGATTTGAAGCAAACAACCGCATTCCAAAAGCAAGTCCTGGAACCATTACACCTTTGCAAATACCTCGGGGGACCTTGTACCTATGTATCCCCATAGCGCTCGGTGCTTCATTATGGCTGCATTTCTCTTCCCCTTTACTGTTATGATTTTTTCCTGTGTTTTCATATATCCACTGCCTTCGTTTATCCATATACCAAGGTATTTATATTCTGTTACCCGAGGTATTTCTTGGCCCTGTATCTCCACTGTCTGTTCACTGCTTTCATTGAATACCATAACATCTGATTTTCTAACACTAAATTTCAAGCCTAAATCGTTGCCTTCCTGTCCACAGATATTAGGCAGACGTTGCAAATCACTTTGCTTGTTAGCTAGCAACACAATGTCATCCGCATAAAATAAACCTGGGAGTCGCTGCTCTATTAGTGTACCCGCCGGTTTGTAGGAGAGATTAAACCTGATATTACTTCCTTCTAGCGCCCTGTCCATCCTCACCATGTACGTCATTAACAGCAGCGGGGATAAAGGGCACCCCTGCCTCAGTCCCTTGTTGATATGAACTTTCTCCTCGCTCCTCTTCCCTTCCCATTAAACGCAAACGGTATTTTCTAGGTAAATCTCTCTCAAAAGCTGTAGACAATCATTACCTAAGCCTTCCCCTTCCAGAATATCCCACGAAATGTTGCGGTCATCGTTGTCGTAGGCTCCTGTAATGTCTAAAAAGGCCACATACAACGGTCTGTTTTATGCTTTTGATATTTCAATACACTGAGTAAGAACAAACAAGTTATCATCCCAACGCCTACCTATTCTAAAGCCATTCTGAAGCTCCCCCAAAACGCCATTATTCTCTGCCCATGCTTGAAGCTTTAATTTGATTGCCTGCATTGCTAGCCTGTATATTACCGATGTAGTTGTCAATGGTCTATACGAGTGAATTCTGTCTTTCTCCTCTTACCTTTATAAATTGAATTCATTCTACTTTGTCGCAACTGTCGGGTATTCGTCTATCTTTTAAAGGTTTTTGCACTGCTTTGACCAAAGCTTCCTTGCTTTTTGGTCCTAGTTCATTTATCAGCCTAACGGGAACCTCGTCTAGCCCAGTGGCTGTGTGCTTAGGAATTTCCTCTTTCGCATTCTTTCAGTTTAAATTTGTCAGCACCAGCTCCTTTTCCACTTGGGTCTCTTTCATGCTCTTTTTTTCTTCAAGTACAACCTCGTCATTGCCTTGGAAAGATTCGGCTGTTAGTTTTTGGATGTAATTTATTGCCGCTTCTCCTTCCAGTCTGTTTTCATCTTCGTCTAGGATATGTTGTTGCATTGTTGTTGACTTCCTGCCTAATCATTTTATGTGATTCCAAGATATTCTAGTTGCAGCCTTCTTTTTCTCACGTATTTCTGAAAACCAACGTTCACTTTCACCTTTTATCTTGCTTGCGCCAGTATTTAACCATGACTTTTTCTCCTGGTATATTTTCCATTTACTTGTTACTTCATCCTGGGGCAACTGAGCCTTCTTTGTCTGCCTGTGCTCCCGAGATGCGTTCTGTCGTTCGGCGATCGCTTCTCCTATCTCCTTGTTCCACCAGCTTTTCCGTTTCCTTTTTCCTTTCCAACGAACATGTTGTTTCTCTTTCCGTATTTCTGCCGTTATTACACTTAGCAGTTCACCATATATGCACTCTTTACTTGGCCATTTGCCAAGTTCATCCTCAACTCTAGTGTCTATATTTGCTATTTGTTCAGAGTTCAAATGTGGACTCACCATTTAGCTCTCCTTGCTCTCTTTACCAACTACATATTCCATTTTCAAAATGACGTGTCACTCTCTATGGTGCTAAACCCTTCCTCATCGACGACCATTTCTCTCAACTTTTCATGAATTCCTCTGTCATCAGACAGTAATCAATGATCGATTGCCGGTCTCCCACTTCCCACGTGATCTGTCCTTTACACTTAGGCCCTGTATTCACGATCACGAGGTTAAGTTGCTCACAAAAGCCTAGCATTGACTTCCCGTTATTGTCGTTATAGCCAGCTAAATCCTGTATGTGAACATTCATGTCACCTAATAGGACAATTTCAGCACCATTCCTGAAACCCTTAATATCAGCGCTTATGCATTCCACTAACTCTTTGATCTTCTCTGTGCAATTTTTCCGGTCCACAAATACGTAACGCCCAGCCAAGTTTCTTTCCCAGTCATTGTACCTGAAAACCAAAGATGCTCTTGACATTGTGAATTTACTCTTTTCCATTTGGCTCCCTGATGGACGAGCGTTCCGACTCCCCCTCTCTTTCTTTCCAACTTAGTTCTGTTGCACCATTCCCAAACATAATTCTCAATAACTGGCGGCTGTTCTGAGTCTCTAAGATGCGTTTCTGTAACCGCATACCCCCCTATTTGTTCTCTATGCAACTGCTCCTCAATCTCTGCCCACTTTTCCTTTCTTCTGCCGCCCTGCATGTTTATGTAGCCTATTGCATGGCGAGCTCTTTTTCTTGCTTTCCTCCTTTTTCTGTTATCAACGGCGATTCTCTTCTGATGTTCCCCTAAGGGACCTTCTTCATTACTATCTACTCTGACCTCCTGAGCGCCCGCGGGTCCTCCAAATAAGCAACAGCGCCACCACCAAGTCGCCAGCCCACTTCTCGTGCTAGCCTGTAGTTGAAGTGGATCCCGTCTCGTTTAAAACCACCACAACTTCTCACTTCCCTGTTTACTTCGACAACCTCGAAGCCTTTCTCTCGGCTCATTTTCCAGATTGCCTCATTAGCAGGCACTACGGCTCTTTGTACATGACTGTCACGCACAGGCACCTCCGGCACCGTGCACACCACGATCTGCACCTGAGGGGATAGCTCACGCAAATCGTCCACTCCCTTCGCCAAGCGCTGGGCTAGTCCTGGCTCTTTCCAGTTTAGGACGTCATTTATCCCACCTGCTACTATGACAAGGTTGCGCACGAGGGCCTTTTCCGCGATCTTTTGTTTTGCTCGCTCCATGACAGAACTCAGCGTCCGCCCTGGAAGTGTCCCTACCACCACTCTTTTGTCGCCGTTCACCCTCCCCACAATTGCTTTTCAGCACCCAGCCAGGTTTGAGTCGCCAGCGATAATAGGCCTTTCACTCTCTCCTACCTCTCCCTACTTCCCTTTGTCCTTTTCCGTGTGATTCGGACTCGATAAGGGGCATTGTCCCCTGGGCTCCTGCTTTTTCGGCATGGTGGCCTCAGTGTAGGTGCCACTCTTTCCAGCTAACTTTTCATCACCCTGCATGCGTTCCCCGTATTTCGCTGACCCTCCCTCGCCTGTCGCGTCGGCAGTCTGCGTTCTATTGTCACGCACATTCTTGGTCGCAAGTGCGGCCCTGTTCAGCTTTTCCTCGGCTGTTTCAAGTCTCTTTTCAACTATCTTCCTTGCATCGCGCTCCCTGGTTAGCTCATTTTTTAGCTCTAGCTTGCACCTGTTTGAGGAGCTCTTCCTGGAAAGCCTCCATTTTCTGCAGCGTAGTATCGACATCACATTGTGTGCCGCTTGATTCGACGCCCTCTCCATTCTCATCCGTCTCCTCATCTGCCTTGAGGGACCCCCCGCGTACTGCCTGCATTACCGGCTTTCTTGCCATGTATTGCACGGCTTTTTGCAACTACTATAATACTGTAATAATGCTATTGCTAATGTAGATACTATAATACTGTATCAATGCAGAGCACGTGCCTTTTAGCAAAAACCGACACGCACAGGATCCAAATCCTCAAACTGCTGCGCTTAGTACTGCAGTGAGGCAACAACGTCGACGGGCGAATCTCGCTTTGGTCCGGTGAGGAACACGCCAGCGTGAAGGAGAACGCTTTCGCGCGTCCGCGGCGCACGCTGCAAACTCTCGAACTCGCATTCCTGAAGCTGAGCGCGTCACAACTCAACTGGCTGCCACAGACACTCGCACCGCAATGCTCGTACCTTTGCCGAAGGAACTCGCCAACAGGACGCCTTGCGCAAAGTAAACCTGCAACACGGTCGCCGGCCCGCAAATCACGGGGATTTTCGCTGCAACGGACTGTGAGAGCACGATCCAAACATGCAATAGCTTCTGTGAAGACCGGTTTCAATTTCGTGTTCTTCTGATTCCCATGAAACAAGGATAAAACTTATCTTTTTTCATCCAATTTCATTTATGTTTATTTGCTGCATTTGATTTAATATAAACAAATTCCCCTAGGCTTTCCTTGTTGACCGTGTATGTTGGCTTTGTATGGTTGCTCCTGGGACGAGAGGCTTGACGCATGAGCCATGACTGTAGTTTTCTGTTCTGTAGCCTCTTGACATGATATCGAAGAACCACCGACCTCCCTGTTCTGTTCTCTTTTACTCCGAATCTTTCTTTTCCTTCTGAAACACAGGAAATTTATCTAGTTACATAAAATCCAACTAGCCAGCTTTCTGCCATACTTTCTTCACTTTGGATTAGTGAAGGCGTTATTGTGGGATTTCAAATTCCTCTAGACTAATGGACGAGAGAATAGTCTAGAGGAATTTGAAATCCCACAAGTAACGCCGGAAGAAGTAAAGAAAACATTGCGAGCTATGCAAAAGGGGAAGGCAGCTGGTGCGGATCAGGTAACAGCAGATCGTTGAGGTATGGTGGGCAGATTGTTCCAGAAAAACTGGCCACCCTGTATACGCAATGCCTCATGACTTCGAGCTTACCGGAATCTTGGAAGAACGCTAACATAAGCTGGGAAAAAGGCACACATAATTGATTATGGCTATTCATATTCAAAGTGTTTCGCGTAAAGACGATCATTGCAATGATGTACAAATGCAAGCGCTCCGGAGGGTTATCGCTTAGTGGCAGCTCAAAACTTAGCCCACTGACCTGCCGTAACTACAAGTTTAACTAGGATAAAACTTAGTGAACATAGGATAACTGCCGTGTAAAACTTGTGAGCCGAGATAGACGCACTTGAATCCAATGTGCAATACGTTACACTAACGTTGTATGAACTGCTGCGTTACCATGCTGTTATAGTGCAGTATATGACAACATCGCTCACATAAAAAGTACACGGAATGCAAAAACTTCACACGGGAACATTAACAAAACGCTTTTGCCCGTAATTTCATGGACAATTGACGTCTTATCTCTGTGCTGGTTTCCTTGCGTCATGCTGTTCCAGTGTTGGGCTTTACTGTTTCAAATGTAGCAATGTTACAAATTGCAGCAGAGGCTCTCAAAAAAGTAGTGCATGGTAGTAGTCTCGTACCTATTCGCGTTGTATCTATTAGCACTGTACCCTGCGCCATGTCCAGTTGGAGTGTTAATATTGTGCAAGCCAGAACAAAAAAAAAGTGATGCAGGTCCATGATCAGATCGTAGTCTTTTCACGGGAAACCCCATCATTTATTTTCAATTATCAATAGACCTACCACCCCATTTCACCATCAGGAAATAAAAAAGAGGAGAACACGGCAGACGAGAATAAACTCTGCCATCGACGATAGGCCGCAGGTGCACAGAATATACTATATAAAAAAGAACGGGTGAGCTGACACATGGTTTGTCGGGAAAACATAAATATGGAAAATGCAAAAGGAGGAAATTTATGTAATAGAAATGAACAAAAGGTGCTTGATTCGAATGTAGAAAGCGCCATCTGGATGGTGGTGTTGCAAGGAACCAAGCGGGGTGTGCCGCTCAATGAATGCTGAAACGCTGCAAAAGGGGGTTCGTGTTTGAGTTACCACGTAATAGAATTATGCTTTCTACTTACAAATTAAAGCGTGACGCTATCATGTCTGTAGGTTGTGTTTGAGTCGTACTTTACGATTTTCCTGACGCGTTTTACGTGGAGAAATTCAATTAGTTCATTAACGCCTGTGCGTCGCGCGGGGGGAATGCGTGTTTAGGAAGGATTTTCCGCTCATAAGTCGGCCGGCGCAGGGGCCCGACATCGAATTTTTGGCGACATAGCGACCTTAACGCTATCGCAATATTATGGTCTATCTCAATAGCGACGGTGCCGCCACATAGTAACGGTGAAGCGAAATGCTGAATCATGACACTAACGAGCGCAGATAGTCATTGCTTCGACTGTCTCAGGGCAGCGGAGGCCACAACCATATGTAGCCTGGTGTAGGCGGTGTAGGCCTTCTGCCGAGGTGACGGTGCAGTTTCCGGACAAATTTCGTCTTTTGCGACTGATTAGCCTGTGACGCTCCGTCGCCTACGGTGTTTAGCTTCAACACGCATCAGCAATGCTTACACGCCGGCACCTGCTTCGCTAGCGTTGCCATCAACCAAGAGAACTACTGCGTCAAGTGGCACAGAAAAGCAATGACGTCGGTGGGTAAATGTCACTTTGGTCAGACGAGACACACGCCAGCGTGAAGCATAAAGCCTTCGCACGTTCGCTTTGCAACTATGACACTTTCTGCAGATTAGCGCGTCCAACAACTCGCTGCAAAGGACACTACGGAGCCGTACCAAAAGTACCATGCCTTCGCCGGAGTGATTAGGCAGCAGGACACCGCTCGCCAACAGGACACCGAGAGGAAAGTACACCCGCAACACGGTCGCCGGCCGTCCAATCGTGCGCCTTTCGCTTCAGCGGACCGTGAGTTCACGAAGCAAACATGCAGCAGCCTCTATGAAGATAAGTTTCGCTTTCGGTATTTACCGATTCCCGTGAATGAAGGGTCAACCATACAACTTCTTCATCCAATTACATTCATGTATAATTGGAGCGTTTGATTTGAAATTAAAAATTAATTTCGCCTACGCTTTCCTTCTTGCTGGTTTCTGTTGGCTTGGTATGCTAACACCCCTGACGAGTTGGTTGATGAGTGCTCTATGCTTCTAGTTCTTTCTACTGCAGCCGCTTGACATGGAATCAGTGTAAGAACCAGCGTCCTCCCTGTTCTGTTCTTTCTTACTCGGAATTTTTCTGTTCCTTAAGAAATGCCTAATCATCAGTTAATCATCATCATTAGTTCTAATCATCAGTTACATGAAATCCAACTCGCCCAGCTTTGTGTCATACGTCCTTACTTTCGGCTAGTGGGCCGGATAGGAGCCTGCGCGGTGACCCTCTGCTGAGGTGCTAAGTGATTTTCAGCCTATGCTGACGTGTCAACCCTTGTGCAAAGCATCATGCGATGACGTGCAACCCGTGCTGTCTTTGAGCCAGAAGTTCCCAGTTTGAGTGCACATGGATCGCCCATCCAAGGGTGAGCCACTTAGGTTCAGGTGAAGGGGTGTTTGCAGGATAAGTCGGTGACCTAGTGTATTGGTGATGAATATTCTTTCACCCTTTGTATCCGAAAATGCTAGTCCCATGCGGGCACACCATCTTGAGGGTTCCTATAGAGCATCCTGTGGACGTTCTAAGCATCCATGCAGTGTGCACACTGTGACGTCATCAGCGCGTGTACAAAAACACGCCGATGTTAACCGTGTGTCTATGACTTAGTTTGCAGATAATACACATGCACAAACAATAAACATGCGAGAAGGCACAGTATTAACGTGTCTTGGATGTTTTTGATAGAGGAGCCTGCCCCTATTTTCGGTATTAAAATTATGAGGTTTTACGTGCCAAAATCACTTTCTGATTATGAGGCACGCCGTAGTGGAGGACTCCGGAAATTTCGACCACCTGGGGTTCTTTAACGTGCACCTAAATCTAAGCACACGGGTGTTTTCGCATTTCGCCCCCATCGAAATGCGGCCGCCGTGGTCGGGAATCGATCCCGCGACCTCGTGCTCAGCAGCCCAACGCCATAGCCACTGAGCAACCACGGCGGGTGTCTTCGGTATACTCTCGTAACGTATACCGCTAACACATTGCGAATGCAGCCATCCTGGCACTTGTTCACGGCTAGGTATCCTGAACATCCCCGCCCTCAAATTACCTGGGCGTTGCGTCAGCTTCAACTTAGTAAATACTATTATTCATTCCCTGTACAAAAGCGACAGTACATTGATGTCAAGGCACTCCCTCAGCTGTCTGCGTTTTTTTAATCGCTTCTTTTTATATCGGGCATATCATAGCAAGGAGCAGTATTTCTGCCGCAAAATGCAAGCTGTTGCCGAGTTATAACACATTCGCGAAGTGCTTAAACTTCCCGAATGCACGACGTTAGCTCGCCTGCAATTGCTGCATGAACATGGTAGAGGAGGAGACAATTGATCAAAACGAAAAAGGAAGAAATGGAGAAAATTTGATGTAACTAATGCACTAATAGAAGTGACGTACGCGAAGATTTTATGAGCCAACAAGGAAAAATGACGCATCAAGGGCTACGCGCCGCATAGTTCAGTGGTGAACGCCTTGCTCTAGTAGAAACGGTTTCACCAGTGGGGCATGTTCCGGTAATGGCAATAATGCTTCGCCATGGCACGGTTAGGCAGGGAAAAATTAAATAGGTTTTGCATATGTGCCATTATCTTTGCAAACTACATGTCCATTAAAGTGAAGTGATGCAATACTGCGTAGAAAGAAAATGTGCTTATGACTATTTCCTTTTTCGGCGTCTTATGCCTTCATTCGGTCGCTTCATTCGGTGCGCCATGCGGTCGAAACTTTTGCTCTTATCCCTACGGCTGTCATTCTCTACGTTTGCTTCTGCCGCTTTCTATGCAAGTGCACGTGGTTTCTTAGCTTCTGCAGTTTAAAACTTTCTTCATGCACGTGCGAATGTTTCGGTGGTGCTGGAAAACTGAGTTGAGGTTATATGGCTTGCTGCTTGGCTATGTGATGTGGCAGCTCGGGGAGCAACACAAGTGCGAAACTTTTCGGTTTCCCAGCGGAAAAATGGTAAGCACACTTCTTCTGCAGCCGCTATGAAGAAACAAACGCTGTTCCTGTGGAAACAACTATAGAATAAAACGAAAGACTTTCCGCGCTCGTTTTCGAGTGAATATCTTTTTTCTTGGTTAGGCACGGCGCATTTTCTACGGTACTGCAAGAGACTGAAGCTACTTGGTAGATTGATGGTAGCTGACGCGCTGACGGAAATATCGCTTTGGTATGTGCTAGCGGTTCCTCTTCATCTTTTTCCTCGAGTAAAAAACTTGCAATTTATATCAGCCTGTAGTATTTTAATGCTTGCTGCACAAACTGGTTACGCTGGAGAGTTTTTTTTGTGTTATTACATTACTAAGGGTCGTGAACAAGGCAGAAGCAAAAAAAAAATACAAGAAGTTCAAGTTACCTACGTGACCACATAGGTTCACATTCCAACCTGTGCCTAGAAGGGCAGAATTTTTTAGTCGCTTCTTCGAACTCTCAGCCTAATTTGATTTGGTTTTTAAATGTTCTTGAATCACGTCCACGCTACACTTTGCCCATTTCACAGAAGTGACATGTGACGAACTTATGTTAAAAGGGGAGTACTGCGGGGGTGACATGGAAGCCGATGTATAACGGCTACGGCCTCTACATGGGCCGACTCCAACGTGGTTGGTCGACTGTGCCGACTGTTGGAGTGGAAAAGCAGCCTCTCGTGGATTAAGGTAAGGAAAACAAGTTACAAGTGGTCGCCAATCTGTGCTTCTGTAGTTCATTATTTTTTTTACTAAAAGCACTTTTCTTTATGGTTGTATCTTTCTTTGAAAATATACTCAACAAAGGCCGCAGGTGTCATTTACCGACTGAGGGATGATTCACAAACGTATCGCAAGCCAGCCAAGTTAGAGCTGCTGGAAGAATACCACGAGGGAAGCACTAGAGAAGTATATGTATCCTGTCAGCCCAGAGTTCTACCAACTCTTGCAGTGCCAGGTGAAGCTCCAATATCGCAAGCGGACGGCAAGAACATGGATAAATTTTTCCGGACCACTTTGGTGTTGTCGCGCAGTTTTGAGGTGTACGCAGTACTTACAGATGAGCTAAACAGAAGTGTATGATGAGAAATGTCTTGTTCTAATCAATGTCCCATAGACCTGCTGTCTTTGCGACATCGCGAGACAGCGTGAGAGAAAAACCGCTTGAAGAAAGAAGGTTCTAAAAGCTTGGAAATAAAAAAAAAGAATTCTGACTGATATTTTATTATTTTGTAATTCGGATAGCTATTAGGGCAGTCTCCTGAATAGCCTATCTTTTGAAAATATCTAGGCATATTTCAATATTTGCATAAATGTCGTGCAATGTGTTATTTCTGCAGGCAGTCAATGCTCCCACACTTGCACCCTCCTTTAGATCATTACATAGCTAGCATTCTTTGGCCTTAGGAGGTGAAAGAAGAAGTTATTCTTGTGCGGAACCCCGTCTTCTACTGCTCTCATTATACGAGTATGCTTGCGTGCTTTCGGAAGACGCGGCTCTCGAGACCTTCGGCGATGGAAGCAGAGTCTGGTAGACGTCCGGAGGAGACAGACGTCACAGCGTCAAGCGCTCCTAGGAAGCGCAACCACCTCATGAGCGACACAGGCAGCGAGGACACCATGCTCTACTCCTCTGCTTCAGACGAGGATCTATCGGATGACGGTGATTACTTGACAGTTGTGAGGCAAAAAAGTAAAAGGAGAATCGTCACAACAAGGACGTCGGGGATGGCAAAGAGCTACGACATGACTCATGCCATCCTAATTTTGCCCGAGACGCCGACTGACGACCTGAATCGCCTAAACAGGCAAGCCATATCTGTCACACTGGAGGCTCTTGTTCCAAATGAGATTACAGAAATGAGAATGTGATTATAATGAATGTGATGGGATATATTATGTGGATGAGTAAATCAACGACAACGCTTTGCCTGTATTGGTTAAACCCGCCACAGCAGATGTCACTATTATTGAAATCTGTCACCTTGGAAAATCGCGTTGTGTGAGGATTACCTTTAAGGTAGGAAACTTTCCGTCACACGTGAAAGTTGAATTTTTTCGTTATTCAGTGCGACCATTTGTTGCACGACCACTTCAGTGCCGTACTTGTTTGCAGATAGGGCATGTCAACGGCATCTGCAACAATTCGACCGTGTGCCCAAAATGTTCTGAGCAGCACAGCGCTGATGCTTGCCGTGCGACTGATTTGAAGTCTGCAATTGCTCTGGTCCCCATGAAGCATTGTCGAAAGACTGCCTGAGACACAAGACAGAGCTGAAAGTCCTAAAACAAATGGTCAGAGACAACGCAAAAATGCCTCCACCAAAGTGCGACGGCATCATGCCCGCTGCAGGCGGTCTTCGTCTACTAGAAATACTGAGACCATCGTAAGAAAGACGCTACTTCCAACAGCTGGTGCTCCCTAGGCGCTCACCCACACTAGCAACACGGCGTCCGGTGACGCATTGAATACGTATTCTGCAAACGCCTGGCCTGCACATCCGACATCAAGTGCTCCAGCAGAACAAAGGTCGACGGTGAACCGCGCCAGCCGTTCTTCACACAAATCAAGGAAGCGTCTATTATCCCATGGAATGCCCTTGGGCTTGTTGGAATCCCACCGATGGCACCGGCTGTTGGAATCCCACCGATGGCACCGGCTGTTGGAACCTCAGTGCTGACACCCGTTATTGCAGTCGCACCGCTGGCACGAGTTGTTGCAAATGGGTCGCAGGCCCCAAGGGTAGCGTTGGCCTGGCGGCCTGGGGCACAACTGGAAGCATCCAAAGGTCCCGGCAAAGCATGAGTCGACTGCTAACAGAACAACTTGTTTATTCTAGCATCGCAAAAGAGCGGCCGGTCAGGTCGACCGAAGTGGAGAGACGGGAGCGCACGTTACTCAACAGAAGAAATCGGAGCCTCTCTCTTGGCGTCCGGGGGCAGCTGCTTTTATACTCTTGGCGTCGCGGGCAAGAAGGAAGGTCACGGGATGACACCACGTGACAGCGAGGCACGGACGAGCTGAGAGACATGTAGAGACGAGTGTAGTGACGCATCAGCCGGGCCGGCACCGGTCACACCTCCTCGCTTCACACTTGGGGAGCTCCTCTCCCCGGCTGCCGCGCTTTGACAAGCGTGGGCACACACACACACACGCACACACAAAGACACGTGGCACGGAACATGCCGGGACGCGCTCGGCGGGGATGCGTCGCGGCCGCTCCGAACGGGCCAAAATGTCCGCCGCTTTGAACGAAGCCCCGGCGTCCGTTGCATCCGCGCCGGCTACACCGCGCGTCGTAGGCGAAACGTAACAGGCTGAAATCTCGTATTGCTGGTTTTCGCCATTACATTTTCACCAATTGAATCCCCACTATTGTCATATGTGAACCGAACCTGCAGAAACCCGTCCGGATCTCAGAATATGAACCCTATGGGTCATCGACTCGTAACGATATTCGCAAGGTGATCGTCTACATACAATGCAAACTTACTTACATTGTTGATGCAGTGCTGCCACATGACAGTAATCATTATGTCTGTTTGACAATGAAAAACCGCAAACTTTCATTTACTCTAGTGAACTCTGACCTTTCTCCATCAAGTCGTTTCGACAGACAGAGATTGAGTGGCCTTACATATGCGACTCCTCGTCCATGGATTGTTGTTGGGGATTTAATGCACATCATTCACTTTGGCGAAGTGTCGAGGTAAATTCCAAAGGAAAAAACCTCGTTTCCTTTGCCTGCGACCATGAACTTTGCTGTCTAAACAATGGTCGTCCCACGTTTCTGCGCTACCAGACGTACAGTAGTTGTTTAGACTTGGCTTTTGTCTCGTGATGCTTCACTCGCCCAGTCGTTTGGTTCGCAGAAATAGAAACCCACGGAGACGACCACACTCCTACCTACCTGAAGATTAAAGGCCTAACCAAATCCGTTCCATCGCATTTTAAACAAACAATAGATTGGCCCATTTTAAATCACGTATGAATAATGCATGCCACGAAGGCTTTTCGTACAAACTATAAATTCACATGGGCAAGGCTATGCAGGATGTTATGCGTTCATTTCGGCCATTGACGAAATACACAAATTTTGATGCGGAAATGCAGAGCCTCCGTGCAATCCGCTGGCGAGTGGAGCGACGGTACAGACGGGTGAAATCGTTTTACGACCTTAGAGAGGCCAGTCGTATACAAAAGAAAATTCAACGTCGCCTTGCCGTGCTGCAAACTCAACGCTGGAAATCCTTTTGACAGTCTCTCGATCCACGTAAACCTCTGTCAGTTGTCTGGAGAACAGTGCGCGGACTTCGACCAGCTCCTCAACAGCGCCGGCCATTTAAATCCCCAGCCCTCCATCAAGGACGCCGAAAAGTCGACATAGCTGAAGATTACTGCGCAAGAATCGCGAGTACGGCATATATCCTCCTTGTTCCGATCCTCAAGCGTGGCAAGTCTCCACTGCAATTGTCATCTTACCGTCTGATAGCACTAGCCAGCTGAGTCGTCAAGGTAAGGAAGCGAATGACCCTTACACGGTTAGATTGGTACTTGGAATTTTACAACGTCTATCCAGAGGTAATGGCGGGCTTTCTACACGGACGCTCGTCAATAGATAGTGTTATTGACCTTGTAACATACGTACAGCGTCAGAAGAGCCTGAAGCGAATCACTGCGGCCTTATTCCTTGATGTTAAAGGTGCGTATGACAATGTCCATCATCATGCTATTCTGGACGCTTTAGAAGGTGTAGGGATTGGTGGACACGCCTTTCACTGGACGCGAAGCTATTGGAATGGAATATCTTTGTTTATTGTGACTGAAGAAGGACCAACGCTGTCTAGCTATGCCAGTCGTAGTCAAACGCAAGGCGTAGTACTCAGCCAGACTCTGTTCCGCAAGGTGCCCGTTCGCCTCACCAATTCGTTACCGCAAACCGTTCAGCTCTCTGTTTATGCAGACGACATTTTCATATGGGCTCCAAGAGTGACACATCTACAACTGCGCGCACGACTTCAGAAGGCTTCAACAGCCGTGTCAACATACCTAAGAAGGCAAGGCCTGGAGCTTTCCCTTGAGAAATGTGCACTCGTTGCCTTTACTCGCAGAGCGATGTCCCCATATGCTTTGTGGAATAATGGCGAAACCCTACGATACAGAGGAACGCAGCGCTTTCTTGGCGTCATCACTGATAGGGCCTTGTCTTGGAGCCCTGTCGTCTCGTACATGACAAAGCGTTTGGCCGCCGTTGTGGACCTTGCATATCTCGGCGGGAAATCCTGGGGCGCAACAATACCATCAATGTTGCAACTATATAAACACTGTTTTTGGGCTTCTTGCGGTAAAGCTTACCTAAACTAGGAAATACTTGCACTACAAATACCCGCAAACTTCAGAGTGTGCAAGCACAAGCGCTAAGAACTTGGCTCGGTCTCCCCAAAACTACGTCACCGATCTAGACAGCGGTCATCGCCAGATACCCTCCTTCGATAGTCTATATAGATACAGATGTCCTGAGAGCACATATCCGACACCTGACTCGAATTCGCTCGCAGCATCTTGCTTGCTTGCCAGCAAAGAGGCCACATTCAACTTTATCTAAAAGTATTGTAAGACATGAGTCCTACTTGCCATCGGAATTTACGCCAGCTACACGTTTATCAGATCCATTGTGGTATCTGTACCGGCCGCAAGTGCAATTGACAATAAAAAGAATGAGAAAGAAAGCTGGAGCGCCGTTGCAAACTTTCAAACAAGCAACTTTGGAACACATTCACAACGTCCACAGATACCGGCAACACGTCTACACAGATGGCTCGCTAAAACTAAACAGCTCAGCTGCCGCAGTCATCACCCTGGACAAATCTGAAGAAATCAAACTAAAAACTTCATGTGCAACCACCTCAAGGGGTGCTGAACTTGTGGCACTCCGTGCTGCACTTGATTTCATTAATCAAGAACCCCCGCAACAATGGACAGTCTTTAGTAACTCCAAGGCAGCCCTTAAGTGCATACAAAGCCCGATGAGCCACGGACCCAATGTCAACTGGCCTCATAAATTCAATGCATGTATCATCGCAGCCATGACAAAGAACAAAACATAATCTTTCAGTGACTTCTAGGGCACAGCAGCATCAGCGGGAATGACCACACCGACGAAGCCGCCCGATCTGCACATGAAAGCGGTAAACGTTCCTTGATTCCGCTTTCGCTAACAGACGCTGTGGCTGGGCTGCGACACATGTCCCGTGAATATACCTTGCCTCTGTGGGACTCTAAAGCTTTAAGCGCGTGTCGTTTGCGTTCGTTGTCTTTGGACATACGTATGCACGTACTGCCTGGGTTACCACGACGTGAACAGACCATGCCATACCATCTGATGCTAGGCGTTGCATTTACAAACTCGTATACTTTCCTTATTGGAATGACCAGCAGCCCCACGTGCACCACATGCAACATCGATGAGACGCTCGCACATATTATTTGTATCTGCCCTCGATATAGTGCCCAGAGACAAGTGCTGTGCAGAACACTGGACCAGTTCGACAATCGTCAACTATGAGAACTCACAGCTTTAGTTCAGTACTCCCAGAGAACATCCACGCTAAAGGCCTTACTCGCGTTATAAGGGTCCTGCGGTCTGCGGGGCTTCATGATAGACTTTAAGAACGCCGCCTCCTACCACTCTCTAGTCTACGAGATTTGTTCATGCTCATCTCTATTTCTGTCTATTTCCCCCTTCCGCTATCGTTCTCTTTTTACCCGCTTCACCCTTCCCCCATCCAGGGTTGTCAACCGGAATTGCCTCTGGCTAACCTGCCTGCCTTTCTATGCATCCTTTTCTCTCTTGGTATTGGGATGCTAGAATCACCTTGACCTTACTTCAGTAAATGTGTGCAAGCACTGTGTTGCTCAGCACTGTTGTATTCAGGGTTTCATTAATAGAGCAAAACTGGGAGGGGGAAAGCTCTCCGCAACGTTATGAACAATCTTGATAAGCAAAGAAAGCATGCTGTGCCAGACAGGAGTGTTGTAGGAAAGTTGAAACGCTTTCGCTTCCTTATTAAGGCTGAAGCCTTTAATGGCTCATTGTTAAGGTCATTTGCCGTTAGCAGAAACTGTCGCAGCTTTCCGGCCTCTCGATTGGTCTCCTCTATGTTCTGACGTCACTGTCACTAGGCATAGGTGTGCGCCCCTGATTGTCTCGCGTGCGTGGCGTCACTGTCGTCAAGTTGGGGGGGGGGGGGGCGGGGGGGAGTCGGGGTGGGTCGGTGCCGCGCGGGATGACTGATCACATCGGCACGCGTGGCGGCCGTGTGTTCGACGGTCCGCCCTGACATCACTCTTCAGGCGCTTTAGGTGGCGTCCCGATTGGGCACTGTGTGGCCTGACGTCACTGTCGCGCGGCGCGCGTGGCGACCGTCTGCTTGGCTGTGGTGTGGCGGCGGTGGTGGTGGCAGTTATACTCTGTGATATCGTGTGGGAAGGATGCCTCGTCTCGCCTAACCAGTGTCTCCCAACACGCGACGTCGGGCAGCCGCTGAATGCAAGCGGCACTCAAGAGAGGCTGAGCGTATACGTCGCATGCATCCGGGCTGCGAGGCGCGTCCGACACCACATAGTCGAGGGACGCGATGGTCCAACGCAAGGGTGGCAATGAGTTTAAGGGACTCGCTGCATCTCCGGGTACCAAGGCAAATGAAACTCGGAAGCGCCGTGACCGCCCTCTTGCCGCGGCAAGCCGAGCAAGTGCAAGTCAATCGGGCGTGGTGGATGATGTGGATTGTCAACTGCACCCCGACACCGCCATGGAAGACGCGTCTCCACCTGATCCACAAACGGCGCTGCAACAATTCGGCGCTGCAAAGCAGCCATCTTGGATTTGGACCCACTAAAATAGATGGAGTTCACCGTCCAAGAGTTGCAAGCCGACAACCTCCCAGAAGACCGCTTTGAAATGATGGGCTCAGAAGACATCGAAACGATAGACATCAGCGTAAACGACGTTGCAGGCATTTAATAAATAAACAAATATTTCCATACCAGTGTACGAGTTGTGTGCCTCCGTGGTGTTTCTGACGAAACAAATCGCCTTTGGCAATGCTGTCAGACTTCCGCCATTTCAAAGTTTAGTCTCGACAAAAATGTCTTCCGTTTTTTTCTTTTGTGTCCGCACATAGATGCTCATAACGAATGACCTCCATCCAATGATGAAACTTGTAACATAACTCTAATAATACCTTTCCTAGCCTTCAAACAGATTGCAAGTAACTTAGCCTCTAGGCTCATCTAAAGAAAGTACGTAAGATACATTAAGCGTATTAGAATGAGGTCTTTAAAAACAATCAAAAGAGAATAGTCTTCAGCAGGTTACCATTATGCATTGAATGCAGCCGACTTGCGTTGCATTTAGAATATATCTCCATGTCCCGAAGCTACGCACTCAATACTAGCGGTGCACAATATTTTGCCCTTGCCCATTCTCTACTGACCAACCGGCGATTGACACATGCTTCTCCTGGATTAAAAATTTCTCAACAAAAAACTCAGCGCGGCTTCTTGTTATCTTGGAGCTGTGCCATTTGTGCGTATATGAAGATAGGGCAAACTAACTGCATTACAAATGCAATCTCCTCGCGAGGGACCTTGTATTAATACCTTGTTCGCAATGTTAGAGATCTCAATGAAGCTGTAGTGTTCTTACGTGCTCTATGGCGAAAGAAAACCCCATTTAAATAGACTACATTTTCAAAATAATTTGCTAGATATTTATCGGTGCATTAGCACACAGAGAGCTTTGCAGAAAATTGACTAGGTGTGGCATGTTGTTCGGAAAAGCCAGTATACCCGTTGTATGGAAATAAAAAGAAAGCTTTTGTTACTGGTATGCGAAATATGCAGATCTCCCGCTCTTGGTAATGTTCACAAGTAACTGTTGGGGCAAAATTGCTTACGTTGTGTTCTGAACAGCAATCAAGCATGGCTTCTGTACAATGTTCTGTCTCAAAAATTGTAGGAAGTTGTCCTAAATAACCCAAGTGCGGAACAATGGGAGGGTCTGCTCACCAGCAGCGAGCTCGCAGCCCAACGGGCAATTGTGCAGCACGCCTGCGAGGCAGCAAGACTCAGCGGTGCCCTGGAATAGGGGCGCCGACCTTGTGAAGCGGCCAGGACTCAAAACATGAAGACACCGGCCCACCGCCAATCTCTCTGAGATATAGAGAATTAAAGTTTTTCCATTCCATTCCATTCCTACGTATGTGCCATCACAGAACTGAATGCGCCAATTTGTAGTGATACATTGTACTCTGTATTGAAGGACTTGCTCTGCGTTGGGTTACTGATAGAGACAGTGAATAAACCACACTTTTCTGCCAAGTTATGTTTTGCGGAAACAAAATTGCCGCGCGGCATAGCATGCAGGCGCGCATCTTGAAGAGAAGAAGAAAAAGAAAATTAGAAGCCGAATGGCGTAGGAAACTAAATCTGACAGAGGAAAAACAATATGGAAAGATAAATGCAGGCGGTGTTGTTTACCGTTAGTGCCTGCAGAGAAAGCGGGAGGGCGTTTCCCCCTCGCGCATCAACAAAATCATTGCCATGGAAGCAGGCTTCATTTCTTCTTTGTATTTTTTCCTCCCGAAGTTTGGCCTGCCCAGCACCAGGGTAGAATTTCGCGTTCGTGACGCAACTGCCGTTTACCCGAGGGTATGCCAGCTGACCTGGCCGTGTTCCAGGTCTCCATGTAGTGTGCACATTAGTTATGTCGTCAGCGTGTGGAAAACACATACCAATCGTAGCCGTGTCGCTATCACTACGTTCACAGTTATGGTACACGTAGGCATAATTAACATACGGGAAGGCATAGTGGTAGCGTTTCTAGGGACTACGTTTGGTAGAGCAACCTGTCCACCTCTATGTGATCTACAACACATCGACCTCAACCCCTGAATGGTTGCGAATGGAGCCAACTATGCAAAAATTATTCACGCCTAGGGATTCTGAACACCCAACAATTAGCATGGGGATTCCCTCAGCTTTCACAGAGTACATACTATTAGTCATTCTCTACAGAAAAGTGGGAGTGCAGGTATATCAGTCCAATTCTTCAGCTATCAGTGTTCTTTTATTCACTCTCTGCATAACGGTCATCTCACAGCAACAACGATTATTCCGGCTGGAAAAATTCAAGCTGTTGCCGTTTTATAGCGAAGTCCCAGAGTTCTTCCACTTTGGAGACACGGAACGTCAGCTCGCTTACGTACCATCCCTGCGTGAACATTGTAGAGGAGGAGACACTTCATCGGAAGAACAAAGTGTGAAAATCGGATGCACTAATGAAACTGATATACGCGAAGGTTTCAAGGACCAACAAGGCAAAATGGCGCATCAAAAGCGACCCATCGCATTGTTCAGTGTGAACGCGTCTCTCTAGCAATCTGGCGCTGCTGCACTGTGGTATGCACGGGAATGCCGGTATATTGTGACTTCTGATTGGCATCGTTCTCGGAGAGCCAGGCAAGCACCGTTCTGTCTGTCCCAAGGATAAATTTTCTTCTAAAACAGCAAGTCATGAGCTGTTTTAGCTTTATTATTACACAAAGAACATGTTTTGCTTATGTATGAGAACTTGTTGTTGCATGTACAATTACATAAAAAGTAAAAAGTATCAGCGGGCCGCTAAAGTTGGAGGGCCGACGACAAGATGCCGTCGCTATGAAACAATTTGTTGTTTGTCCTTGCTTTTTTTTCCTTCGTCGTGCATTGTAGGTAAGTAAAGATGCAATTTGCGTGAATTGAAACACTTTATGAAGGTATTAGTTTAAGAACGCGTTATTTGTGTAGCCATACCCACGTTTTAGACGAAGCCTCTTACAACACAAGCCAACACAAGCCTCGCAGACACATATACCGTCCTTCCCATGACGGCACAGCACCCCTTAAGAAAATCTCAAAGACGGTGGCGCCAGATTTTCCTCTAGGTGTTACATTGAGAAACTCTATGCTTTCCTTGCTCAACAATAGAAGCGAGAGTGCGGCCCCAACAGTCTTTTGGTCACGGGCCTTATGAGTCTACTGCGCTGGAGCGCAATGCGCATTTCTAAGTTCTTTCGCTATGCAGAAAGTATCTATTTCAATTTTTCAGAGAAAAGACACGCACATTACGCCTCAAGACTAATACATAACATTTTACGTAAAACGTACAACTTTGACTTGCAGAACTGTCGTTACTCTCAGAAGAAAAGTGTTGACTATCTACGGGCTTAGATTTGGAGCTGTCCTGCTACCCGTTATCGCCATGAATGCCCTTGTTTGCTACGTTTAGCTAGCTACGTCACTGAGCGAAACCAAAATTTTCCAGGGTCAATGTTTGTAGACCGTGATAGTGTCTTAACAGGCTGTTGAATCGGACGACACCACCTGTTTGACCTTGCAGAAACGGGCCTTCAAGCCACAAGACGTTGAGAGGCACAAAGGCAGTTCCGGCGACAAACGCGTGGCGATATCACTTTGTTTGTCCTCTGGAAGATGCATGCGGTAACCTATTAAAAAATTTTCTATACGACACCTAACCGGCCAAGTGTCTTAATGTGCTACTTGGGGCCAGAGGAATAGTGAATATTTAAAAGTAATGCAACATATCCATCAAGTTCGAATCTATATATAGACAGGGAAGGAGTAAGTCAGGGTGTAAAGAGTCAACACAAATGTTTTATGGCGATAGCAATTATATAGATCCTCCCGGCGCATTTCTGCCGTTGGCGTAGCCATGAGGTTCCGTATAAAGTCCGAGGGCAATAAAACCGCCGGCACGTGCCGCATGCTGTATGTTGCGAGTCAATGCCTGTGAGATTGAGCCGGCGAACGCGGTTCAATTTCGCGTGCGCGAGCGAGGAATGCGGCCGGATGCGTGCCTTCTCCTGTCTCGCGCGAGGCAAGGAGTCAGGCTAGAGGGACGTGCGTTCTTCGCGCCTACCACTATAGCATTGTGGCGCGTATGGGCGTGCGAGATCGCGAGATCGCGAATCGTGGGCGCCATAGTAAACGCCACGTGGCCAAAGTTCGCGCCCCCGCACGCCTCATCTTCAAAGCGATCTTCGATGATTTCACAGTGCGCGTAGTGCCTGTAGCTACGTACGCGCTGTGCCTTCGACGTTTCTTTCGCGCTGAAGCGAGACATGCAAGAAGGTTAATTCGCTTGCTGCTGCCTCGATTCGTTACTCCAGAATTTTCACAGCGGATTTCCGTGCTCAACGAGCGAGACGCGTTCATGTTTACCTGTTAGCGCGTTACACCGTGTTGATTAATTTAGTTACAACAAGTGGGCGGGCTAGTTGGGTTGAAGCCATGATAGAAGGTGAAAGTGCCGCTGAAGAAGGACGGAGAAAGAAGCAGACACCCAAAGACAGCGCTGTCTCTGCCTTTTTATTTCTACGTCCTCGTCGAGTCACGCTTACACATTCTATCATTGTTAATTTATTTAGTAAGCGAATGTCTACATGTTTATACGGGCGATAAAACTGTTATTCTTACTTCGTACAGCTATTCACTTAATTTGCTATCCCATTCGGTGCTTCGCCTTTCGAGTAGAAATGCAAATTCTTTATTTATCTAATGTGCGCGCAAAGTGACACGGAAGGCATCATTCAGGCCTTGTGGAGAAGCTATTGAAATGTCGCAGCCGCTGCCTGTGATACGGCAAGGCAAAATTTCTGGTTCTCTTATTTTTTGCACTGCCGGTGCCGCCGCTGACTGATGAATGGATGGATGCCATGAGCATCCCCTTTGAAGCAGGAGCTTCATTGCGCCTCCGATCTCTTGTTCCTATTTTGCCGGTTGTCCTACCTATCTTTTCCTAAATAGAGGGCACTGGAGAGCAGTGACGATGTTGTTCCTCAAAATACCCTTCTGCTTTTTATTGCCGTCTCTTCATTGTAAACGTTCAAGCAACGATGTCTCTTGCTGATTTCGTGCCCAAGTGTTGTTAGGAATACCTTGAACGACTGTATATTTGTTGTTAAACTCCTCATGCTAAGCGGTGACGTAGAACAAATCCCCGTTCCTCCTCGGCCTCACCATAGCCAATTGAACAAGGAACTGCTTGATGCCATTGTTGCCTTGTCAACTAAATTTGACAAGCGTCATACGGAAATAATGGAGTCTTTCGCCGAGTTAAAGGGAAACCCAAGAGGCACACACGCAAAAAATGAGATCTTAGAGAAAGTATAATAACGTTCAAATATATTGTAAAAGATGCGTCGGGCGCAATTTTAATTAACCGCCTTGTTCATGAAACTGATACAACTGAAGGCGCTGCAGACAGCTCAATGCTTGACGAGTGCGAATATCAGTCGCGAAGGGATAATTTACTATTTTACGGCATATCTCACAGTGCTAACGAGATGGTGGCACAGACAGACAACTGCTGCCGCGTCATCTAAGCTTGAACGTCACCATCGGTGTGATTGACAGAGCGCACATGCTGGGTTCCATTGAGCAACTAAAGACACACCACTTACCGTCAAGTTTTCAGCTTTTCAAACAAAAGATTTATTTATGTCTTAAAAAACTAAGTTGAAAACAGCTGGAATTCCTGTGGGCGAAGACTTCTGCAGATCAGCACGCTTGTGACGCGAAAAAAAAGTTATTCAATGTAGAAAATCATGCGGCCAACCCTTTTCATTGCGCTTTAACAAGCTTATCATCAACAAAAAACGCTACATCTACTGTGCAGCCACTGATACCATTTATGGATTAGACTCCTCTCGTGACGCACGCCTACCTGCTATTCGCAAGGCGGCTTCAAGCACTGCTGGCAATTTGACAGCATAGCTATCTTCCCGCCACGCAAAATAATTTGTCTGTTCGATTTAGCAATGCGCTCAGTGTGCCCAATGAGCAAAAGTCCCTCTTATGTGATAGTGATTAATTTTCTGTCGATACTGTTGTTTCACGCGAAACTTGCCTTTATGTAAAAGTTCAAAGCAGTGAAATTTTAGACCGTGAAAAAAAAACGCGCTATTTATGAATATGACTGCGATATTCGTGTCGGCAGGAGTGTCTTGATCGCTGTTAATGAAGAGTTCCTTTCCTCATATGTCCCAGTCGTGTCCGCGTTATGAGTTTTGGGCGTGCGTATTACCATTGACAGTAGGAATTGTATTTTTTGTGAATGTTACAGACCCCCCGCTACACACCACTCCTTCTGGGGTGAATTTCATGACGTCTTAAACAATATTGTGACGCGATACCGCACAGTGCCTTTTTTTCTGCTAGGAGATTTCAACTTTCTAAACATCTCATGCCACATTGGTTTGCCACTATTACAAAAAATTATTCGGAATGCGGTAAGTTTCTTGATGTTTGTTTTGACGTCAACCTCGCACAACTTCTTTATGAACCCAATGGTTCTACTACAGTTTCCGCTAATATCCTTGACCTCATTTTTCCTACTACCTCTGATTTAGTTTCCAAACTTACTTACACCCCTGGTTTAGGTGATCACTTGCTTATGCATTTCAGTTTGCATGCGCATGTTTCTACTAAATATAGCTTTAGGGTTGTTCGTGATTACAAGCACGTTGATACGTTTTCTATCACGCAAGAAAATGAATTATTTAAAAATGCTTACATCGCCGGTTTTGACGACTGCTCAGTTGAGGATAGTTGCAACTTTTCAAGGACTATACTGTTATCTTTAATTTCCAGCTATGTACCTCAAGGAAACATACGCTCCAAGCACACAATCGCCATTGTTCGACAACTCTCTTAAACACCTGATCAACAAAAATTTCGCACTACCGCCTGAAGAGCGAAGCACCGATTCCGATAGCAAATTAGTAGATAGCTGTGCGAAGTAAAGATAGTAGCTTTATCTGCCGCATAAACATGTAAATATTCACTTACAAACTAAGTTCGCAAGAATAGAACGTGTAAGCGTTACTCAGCTACGACGTAGAAAGAAACAGAAACATGGAGAAAGCGCTGTCTTTGTAAGTCTACTTCTTTCTACGTCCTTGTTCAGTCGCGCTGACACATTCTATCAAAGATTCATACTAACTAGCCCATCTACTTGTGTTAACTAAATTAATCAGCGCAATGTCGCGCGCTCACTGGATCAAAAACACCATTTTTAACAAATTCCGTTAGCGAGTGCTCGAAAGCATGGCATATTCATTCTTTGACATATTCATTGATACAACACAGCGGATGCCATGTTTGATTGGCAATAAGTACACTTCTGCTGAACGCATTAAATTACTTTTTGCGGCAAAGTATTTCTGAAGTAGTCCATCTTCGCTTCAGATACCTTTTTCCGTTTCGATAAAATGCGACACATGGCCCCTTTAACCACGCATCCGTGGCGTAACTTCAAGGACCACAAAATCCAAAATACCAAATCTGTTTGGAACGCCCACCGTTTTTTTCTTTTTGTTTTTGGCTGTAATTGTCTATCGTTGGTGGACATCAATCGGCTATAGTAGAGTCGTATTAATAGCATTATGACCATGCTGTTGTCATGCACTTTGACAGCATATGCATCTGTCACTATTAAGCGACACACAGCGCTGATAAATTCAATCCTGAACATCAACAAGAATATTTTGCACGTAATTAGATGGAAATACGACGTTCAATCTTTCAATAGCTGGTTTCAATGCATCATGTTCTCCCAAGTGCACACGTTAGTGTTCGAAGTGAAGCAGTGATACAAAGTGCAAGTGAAGCTCTCAAGGAAAATAGTGCATTGTAGTAGTCTCGTAAATATTTGCATTTGTATCGATGAGAACTGTACACTGCGGCGTGTCAAGTTGGAGCGTTATTATTGTGCATGCCAGAAAGAAAAATAGCTCATGCAGGTCGTATACACTTCTTGCAGTCTCCACGAAGCGAAGCTGAAGTAAAGTGTTTAATCAAATGCCTACAGCTCACAGAGATAGGTGCTGTTTCGGGATGACAAGTGCGTGCTATTATTGGTGCGCCATGTTTCAAGCAACATATATGCATTCTGCACATCTGCTGTTACAGTGGGACAATAACGTCAAGGAGGATTGGCCAAGAACGGGCGGAACTCCAGGGGCACATGCCGATTGGCTACACGAAGAGAAGTGAAGTAAATGAAAGAATTCGGGAGACGTAATTACCCAGTAATTACTCCTGCTTGAAACGTTTGCCACGTTTACAGGCAGTTCCTCACGAATTCAAATGTGCTAAGGATACGGAAGAATTTCAACATCATGCTAGGGTTAGAACCCTGATTATACTAATCCATAAGAAGGGAGGCGTTAGGAAATCTACAAATTCCAGGCACACTAGATAAGTTTCAGTATTGTATAAGATGTACGCAAAGATCATTTCGGATAGAGTGAGGATCGCACAATATTTCAGTCAGTCAATAGAACACACTGGCTTATGAAAAAAATATTCAACATTGAATTACGTCCATGCCATCAAGCAGGTCGTTGAGAAATCTGCGGAGTACAGCTAATGTGTTCAACTGGCTTTCCTGTAATATGAGAAGGCATTTCATTCAGTAGAGATAACAACGGTCATGGAGACATTGTGTTATCGTTGAGTACAGAAGCCATACGTGAACATGTTTCAAAATACCAACGAAGATTTCACAGCTACCTTAATTGTGCCCGAGAAATATTGCAAGATACCAATGAAGTAAGGAGTCCGGTAAGGTGACAAATTGTTTACAATAGGTTCATAGAGAAGGGAAGTGCAGCCGAAGCCGGCAGAACATTATATTGGTGACGAAATTAGCGAATTTGCAGGTGCAACTTTAAATCCGGTTGCGTAAGAAAGGGCGAATTGGAGATCGCTCTTGTGGTGGTGGTAAACTTTAACGAAAGGGGGAAGGGGAATGTGGGAGGTGGCTGATGGATCGGCCTCAAGTAAGGCCCTGGGCCTGCTTGTCCTTCTCCGCCTAGTCAACCAGTTGAAGCTGTCAGTCTGAGCCAGGCTGTCCATCCAGTCTCGCTGCTGACGTGAGGATGAGAAAATGGGAGCGAGGTGCATTCCCACATTATGTGTGTGAGTGTCCGTGTTCGTGAAAGGAGCCTACGAGAAGCCTTCGTCCTGCAGGGGCACATTGTCATACGGTGATGTTGATGTCAATAATGATGATGAAAAGTGACTACTTGTTCTATTAACTACTCGGTGTACTTCAAGCATATCTGTGAGCCGATATGAAATGTTCATGTTTTATGCAGCAATCGCTCGTAGTAGGCCATGTCCATTCCTGGAAAACCGCCAAGTTATAAATGGAAAATACATAGTGGTTAACGCTGTAATGCCCAGAATTCCCCGGAAAGAATATTGCACTGGTCACCTTTATTTTGGCCATGGAATGTACACATCCACAAAAAAATACCACAATACTATTTTAACTGCTATTATTAATCTACAATTATTACTAAGCACATGTGACACAGAAAACAAGGTCACAATATATTTACTGCAGTAAATATTTACTATAATTAGGAATTATATTAATATAATTATCCTACATGTTCAGCTTCTCCTTCAGTGTTAAAAATTTTCTAGGAAGTTGCCTTTAAAACGAATAATTCCGGCTGCCCCAAGCACTTTGTTTAAAGGCGTCGGTGATGAATAAAGGTTTTATATTGTTCATAAAAAAAGTGATACGCCTACTTGCCCTAAGCTCTTAGTGCGAGAGTGTATGAAAAATCGACAGTGATCATGAATAATTTCATAAAGCCGAGCGTACTTTTGTCAGATCTAAAGAGCGCACCTCTGGTGCATCGTACCTACAACCTGTGCTGATAATTTGGCAAAAAGGTATTTCAACATGTTTATTTACTTCATTTTTCCATATGTACGTGTTATGAACTAAGCGACGGCATTGGCGTTTCTATGTCGACCCATGGAATGCACATGTAGCAGCATTCGTCAAAAGGTTATCATCACCATATTTGACAGCGACTAACTATTTTGTGTGATGCATCCTTCTATGTACAATAATTAGGGGTACGAGAATATTCGAAGTTTCGAATACAAATCTAATAATACCTATTATTTGAGCTCGTATTCGAAATTAACTATTTGCTATATTTGAATATTCGTGACTAGCCAAATATTTCGCCAGGATCGAATGTGAGAGTGTGGTTACCATTCTTTGTCTTCTAAACAAATTAGCTCAAATTATTAGAATTGAGACGACAATGTTTTTACAAGAAATGGAGAAGAAAAAGGTGTAATGGATGCTTCCTGTCCGATAACGTCGCGGAAGCCTGCATGACAACTTGTTTTTTTTTTTTTTGTAGTCGACCGCTGAGTGGTTTCCGCAGTTTAGTCAACAGTTTTGTACCAGTTAATTTTTATGCCACAACTTTTGATTATTTTCGTGCAACAGCCGTTTTACACGTGTGTACAGCACACAAGCACTTCAGCAGCTTCTTCTTTTTTTCTTTCTTTTTCCACAACTTCTTTCCCTATTTCGGCCGCCAGTTATTTGGCGTATTTTGAGTGCTAGTCACACGCCACCCAATCTTTATCAGAAAGCTTGTTTGAAACCCAGGCTCCAGGGTTTTGGATAGACGACCCGCGAAGTTTTTGTTGATACAATTAATTGTCCTAATGTTTAGATCTGAGCGTTTGTCTCTAATAATTGCTTGTTTTTTTTACACTAGCAAGTACAGACTTAGTACTCTATAATGCCGAAATATTTATTCCTCCTATAATTATATGCGGCTGCATTGATTATCTTGGTAGTCAATACCTTCTTTTGTTATCAATTTTGTATTCCAGAAAGTCTATATTCGTCAGGTTGGTCAAAGAGTGCAGACGCTATCCCAGACTGAAAGAAATAGTCTGAATAGTTCTTTCTCAAGAGGAGTGTTAATCTAGCTTCTTTATTGAAGTACCTTCTTTTTTTAAATAAAACGCTGTTCTTATTAGAAGCCTGAGAACGCCAGGTTTGTATGAGATCCCTACATCTACAATATTCAAATTGGCTGAGAATAAATCCAAAATTTCTTCAACATCGTTGTTCACGCAGAAAACTGTCTCTTACGCTGGGTTGTGTGAAATCTAGGGAAGCTCATAATTTACGCATCATTCTCTTTCCGATTCATCCGACAGGTGAGGCACAACAAATCGCCTGTGCAAAGTAGAGGTACCATTATGACGTACAATGTTCTCCTAAGATTCTTCTGTTCCAGTACGATTGACGAATGGAACCATCTACCCGCATCTACCACCAAAAATGACCGGTTCTTTCTTTATATAAATGTGCGCTTGCACATTACCTACCTTCTTGGCAGCCGCACTGTATTGTTCTCATAACGCACATGTTTTTTTTTTCTGGAGCACCTTAGGTCTTAAGGGTAGGCAAATAAATAAAGAAATACATATGTGAATACATAAATATCATGGTTCATCGAGCGAATAAGCTACAAACTGGCTCGCAACTGATAGCTATGTAATTGTACAAGCATTAAAATGGTCATCAACATCCGCACTGCTGTCCCTCGTCCACTGTTGACGCATCTGAATATCCGTGTCAAAACATGCTCACTGACAAACACATTCAAGAGGAAGATTAACCTCGGGGATTCTATCGTAATGCATGGTAAAGGAGAAATTCATTAGTTCCATTTAATTGATTTTGACATACTGCGGCCCGGGGCTACAGAACGAGTGGCGATATCGTCACATGCCAATTGGAGGCTAAAAATTGCTCAGCTGGTTAGAACGAAAGTTTCGGGGAAAGGCCTTCCAACGTTGAATTGAAGTGACATTCACATTCACAGAAATGACATTCACTTGTCACTTCTGGGTTGCCATGGTAAACGATTTCTGGTTGTGAGAGCTTTTGCTAAGGCAATGGCCAGAAAACTTAATGCATTTATATGAGCCGCTGCAGCTGTGAGAGATAATTAAGCTGTGCACGAACCTTATGCTATCGTTGTGACGACCTCTAGCCAGAGTCGTTAAGTTCGGATTACAGATGTTAGAACAAAGCTATTTCCGGCTACCACAGCACCTGTGCAACGAGCCTTGTTGTATTTAAAATAATATATAAGGTAATATCCCATAACCTTACATGCGGATTCTTTATGGAGGTAGCAATATAAACGAAAAGAAATCTCAATATTCTGAAGATGTGCCTGTCTTCCCAGGTTCCACACCGCCGCAGGGAGGCCAATAGCGGAAAACGTACTCACCAGAGATGGCAGGCGTCATCAACCGACTGAGAGATGATTCCCAAAGGCATCGCAAGTCAGTGAAGTTCAAGAGCTGCCGAAAGATTACCAGGAGGGAAGCGCTAGAGAAGTTCATTTATCATGTGAGCCAAGAAAGAGTTCTTCCAACTCTTGCAGTGCCAGGTGACGCTCCATTAACGGAAGAGGAAGGGAAGTAGATGGATAATTGTTGTCCCCAGCATACTGGTGTGGTCGCGCAGTTTTGCGTTGTGTGTACTATTCTGAAAGATAACCTAAACGGCAGTGTTGTATGAGAAATATTTTGCTGTACTGAGTGTTTCATAGATCTACTGTAATAGTTCTGCTATGCGTATCGTATGCTGCACATAAATGACCTCAATCTGGATCTCAAAAAAACATCGTGAGGGAAAACCCCTTGCGGAAACAAATCTCCAAAATGTTGAAAATTAAGAAATATTTCCTCAGTGATATCTTCTTTTTGTAATTCCGACAGTTCTCAGGGCAGTTTCTTGATTAGCCTATATTTATAACCTATCTCGGCATATTTCGATATTTCCATAAACATCGTGCAACATATCTTTATGCAGGCTGTCACTGTTCCCACACTTGCACTCTCTTCTTCAAGTATTATTCCCTAGCTGCCATAGATGGATCTTGGGATGCTACATTCTTCTAGAGCTTATCTCAGTAAAGATGTGCAAGTACTAATATTGCTCAGCCCTGTTGACTTTAGTGGCTTCACTAATATACCAAAACTGGGAGGAGGGAGAGTGGACTCCTTCGGCAAAGTCATCAATAACCTTAATTATTAAAGAAAGTATGCTGTGCCAAAAACGAGTGTCCTAGAAAAGTTGAAACGCTTTCGAGTCCTTATAGTTTCCAGATCTTAATTCCCACGGTACATTACCTCCAGCCAATGATGCAACTCGCAACATAGCTCTATCACCTTTCCTATGCTCCTATGCTACAAACGGGTCGCACGTAACTGTGCTTATGCGTAATGCACATTCAGTACATTAAAAGGTCTTTCAAACCATTCAAAAGAGAATATTTCTTAGCGGGTGTCCTTCATGCATCGAATGCACAGGGTGTTGTCTACAAACCGGGAAAACCGGGATAACCGAGAATTCTCAGGATTTTCAATAGTCTAAAAAAACTCAGGGAAAACGCAGGGAATTTGTGCTTCAATCAGTGAAAATTAGCTGTAATTTTATTGAACTGGAAAGAAAGTCGCGGTAAAGCTGGCTCGAGCAGGAGGAGTTGCCAGTGTTTAGCCAACGACCGACTTTCCGGACTTCCAGTAATTCAGACGGCTTCGCGGCACCCCGTACCCCATAGAGCCTATGTATAATAACGTCTGAAATTTCAGATGCAAGAACCCTTCGCCATCCGATTTTCCGGACTGTTTGCCGTCATGGCAGGCCCGAAACGGCATTAATAAAACCACCACCACCACCACCGTTTTGATTACCTCGTCGCTCCTCGAACGCTCTCGCATGCAGATCCGCTGGCAGCCGTAGCCACCCCCACAGCAACGCTAGGCCTAGCTGCTTCTGCGTTCGCTATTATCTTCTTGCCGTTCTGTGCCGTGTTTTTCATTGAAAGAATTCGCTGCTGTCAGCAATGGCATCGACTCCGCCTTTGTGGCCCTCGCGATTGGCTTCGAAGCTCGGAAAGCACGACGCGTTGCATAATGCTGGTTGCCGAAAGTGAGCTTCGCCTCACAACAGCACTATTACGCGGTGATGCGTGCGTAAATTATAGCGGTCAAGCTCAGCAAGCGTGGGAAGGGGCAATTGTCACGGGGCACGCATGCACCCGCTGCCTTTTGTCACAGGATGAGCACCGATGTGCCTAATAAGGGTACTTGCAGGCCCTCAGAGCTTTCTCTGATGTTCTGCGGCTTAAAATAGATGCAGTGGCGTACCAACTATTTCTAGAGTTTGTGTGTGGGAGAGGAGGGCAAACCGCAGGCGGTCTCACCTTCCGTTCTCTCTCTCTCTTCTCTCTCTCTCCCTGTGTGTGTGTGTGTGCGTGTCTATATATATATATATATATTGCCACTTACTATTAGAATAATTGAAATAGCCTGGTAATGCTTCTGTGATAAGTATATTTACCCGACAGGGACATATTTATCACTCACACATGGTGAACCATGAGGACCCGAAAAATGAACTGAATTTGCATTGATACTGGAGATCCTGAATTACTGATACTGAATTTGCATAGATGACACTGGAGCAAAAGGCAATGAGTGCACCCACAGTGGTATCGGATCGCACCCAGTAGTAGCAGTACAGCATGCGTAAAAAGGCACATTTGCTAAAGAATTTAAATAATTCAACAAAGAATTGTACTCGCTGTTTAAGACTACAAGATATATGTATCGCTAGTTTAGGTAATAGTGGTGTCGAGGTTATAGGCGACGACGTACAATCAACATAAAGTACTTGCAATATTCACACATTAAAAAAAGTGGACTCGCCATCTCGGCATTGCGACAGTGGACATCCAACGCACCTGTTAAAAACCGCCACTACAACTGCCGAGGGGGGTATGCAATGCTTTGGTGCTTTATAATGCCCCCGTCCCTACCCTTCCCCCACACTCAATTTCCACTAGATTTGATATGTGTTGAGTTCACAGTTATTCCAGGGCAATGGGATAAATTCTTTGTTCGCAAAACACATTCATAAAGCTCCGAAAAGCTTAAATGCATAATATACTAAAAATATCATACTTAGTTCTCTATCTTCGAAGTTTGCCTTCATATTGGTGATAATGCGCCCTTTATTTTCGCCAAATATAAACAAAATCTATTGTTTAGTTCATGTAGGACATCGCTGAAACAAGGACGGAAGATGTTATGGCACATGAAATTAAGGAAAGAAAAACGACGGCTCATTATTATTTATGCTTTTAACCGGATCAGGAACGTAAAACTTTTGTCACAGATTGCAGTTACAATGGCCTCCCTCCACTTCCCACAAAATATGAGCCTGTTGTAAACTACAGCTATGTCGGGACACCGGGAAGCATAGTTGATAGCGGCCATATCACACACTCGGATGCTTCAATAAGAAAACGTTTACAAAAGCTGCATTTGATCCAACCACTTCGCACAGGAAGTTTCCATTGGGCACCACCAATTTTCGCTAAAATTGGTCTTCGCGGCTTTTATAGTGCTGCCAGAGCAGTGGGCTCAATTCTTCCGCACTCGTTAGACAAGCTCAAACACGTTGGAGTGCTTGCATACGTAATTTATTACGAAAGCCATCTATCTTGAGCTTCACCTCCACATCACCCATTAATTTGTCCTTAGAGTTACCAAACCTAACGGAGCTGCCTTCTTTGGTTCAGTGAGGATACAAGCCAAAACTAATATATTTCGCATGACAAAGAAAGTACAAGAAAGTGAGGGTTCAATGATTATTCGTAACGCTTCGCAATAACCCAGAAATATTAAAACTATGCAACACCTTACACTTGAAATGCTGCCTGTTCCTTCAAAGTATAAAGTATCTTAAACTCTCTTGGAACAATAGCAGTAGCATGATAATTCCGAACACTTGTTTACAATTTTTTGATGCTGTATTTGATCAACATGCATTTATCATCGCACATAAACTTGGCGTATTGCTCCTCTTATGTTCACATAATGTTATCTCAGTTGTTATTGTAATTATGCAAGCGCAGGAGTCTTAGTCTTACACCGGTCGTAAAACAGGCTAATAAGGCTATGGACCACTTGCATACGTAGTCTACTTGAAAATGTGCATTTAACCCACCATTTGGAGGATTGCCTACACGTTATCCATATCATGCCCCTAATTTCCCCTAGAAAGAAACAAGATCCCTTGTTTAGCTCACCAAGAACACCGGAGAAACAAACTGCGAATCACGTAATATCCCCTTCGGTCACGGCATAACATTTGCGAACGCAATTTTGGCATTACTGTATAGTGGCTACAAGGAATAGACAGTAAACATTAGGCACATTCTGTAAATGGCCCATTCTGCTTTCTTAAGGTACACGCATTCCACTTTTCAGTGGAATGTATCCCTTCAAACGACCGCTTTCACGAAGGCATTGCCCTCTTTGACGTCCCTTCAAAGAGGGTAATGCCTTCGTGAAAGTGAAGTGGGGGGTTTCGGTAGTAATCGCAAAAGATTATTTCTTCCCTTGTTGTAATGCTTGGGCCCAATGATTAACCTTTGCAAGTAATTTCAGCGGATAATTTAATATAGTTATTGTAGAAATGTAGCACGACTCACTTTACAATTAATGAATATTAGTTACTATATATTTACGATGGGTCACTATAAAATTCAGAGGCGTTCTCCCATCTTGACTTGCCTTCTGTATGGAATCTCCAGCAAATATCTAATCTTCGAAAATATTTGCTTCTGTATGAATTTCGTTTCCATTTGTATTTTAGAATGTCTCTCTATGAGTTTTACGCATTTTTTTCCAATATATCTTTTTTTCGCTGCGCATTTTACTAACTCCTCCCTTCTGTTTTCTTTTTGAATAAAATAAACACTACCCCTTACTATTCAAGCTGGATTAAGTAGTTTTCTTTTATTTTTCAGCATGCTTACTAGAGAGTGACGCCATCGGGCGACATGATGTCAGTCCGTCTCTTGACATAAAACAAATTTCTGTGTCGCTCAGGGAATGTGGCAAAAGCACTCACGGAAAACCTGGAAAACTCAGGGAATTTGGAAATCTTTACTTGGTCGGCACCATGATGCAGCCTACTTTGGTTGGTTTTAGAAGATATGTCTCTATGCCCTGAGGCTACGCGTTCAATCTAACCTTTGTGCATCACTCTGTCCCTGCCCAACATCTACTAACGATCGACCGCTGACTGGCAAATGTTTCGCTTGCATTTGCTGTTCCTCAAGAAAAAAGTTGGCACTATTCGTTGTTATTCTCTTTGAACTCCCCCATTTATGCCTAGATGACGATAGAACAAAGGACGTGCTTTACAAATGTTAAGAAACATTTGCAATATGTTCGAGAGGTATATCCTATTGATACATTGTTCTCAATGTTACAGATCGAAATGAAGCTCTAATGGTCTTACATGTTGTATTGCGAAACAAAACTACATATAAAGATAGACTCCAAAAATTTTCAACATGATTTGCTAGATATTTGCCGGCGCATGAGTGCAGGGAGAGCTACGCAGAAAATTGACTAGGGTATAGCATGTTGTTTGGGCTAGCAATGTGTCCCCTTCGTATGGAATAAAAAATGGAGATTTTGTTACTTGTGTGCGAAAAATGTGGATCTACTGCTCTTGATAACCTTTTCATTATTCATAAGTAACCGTTGCGCCAATAATTGTTTGGTAGAGTCGTGTGTTACACGGCAAACAAACATGGCTTCTGCAGCAATTTTATGTCTATGTGAAACGGTGGGAGGCTGTCTTACGCATGTATGATCATAGTACAGAATCCGCCTACTTGTGCGGGCAAATGAGGTACTCAGCTCCACATTACTGCATTGTCTATGTAATGCTTTGCTGCGCAATAGGTCGGTAATCAAACAGTGAATAAATCACAGTTTTTTTGCGCACTTATGTTTTGCCGAAACAAAATATAGCTGCGTGACATGGCATACCAGCTCGCGCATCTTCAACAAAAAAAAACATAAGTTTTCACACAAACGCTGTGCAAATATCTTGTGGCTAAGGCAAAAAAAATTAGAGGCAGAAGGGTGTTAAAAACGAAATCGAAATAAATGCAGGCGGTGTCGGTTTTCATTGGCGCCTGCAGAGAAAGACGTGTGCTCGTCGAGCGCATAGCAGACGACAAGAGTAATGGCGTTTAACCTCGCACATCTGCAAAACCATTGCTATGGAAGCAGGCTTCATTTTTTTTTCCTGTCGGAGTTTGGCACACCCAGGACCAGGGTAGAAATTAGTGCTCGTGCGCACTTTCCGTTTACCTGAGTGTATAGCAGCTAACCTAGCCGTGTTCTAAGTTTTGGTGTAGTGTACACACTGTGACGTCGTCAGCGTGTGGAAAAAAACATTCTGATCCTAACCGTGCCTAAACATATGTTCACATATATTGCTCATGTACTAATAATGAACATACGTAAGGAGTAGTTGTAGCGTTTCTTGCAACTACTTTAGATAATGAAGCCTGTCCACCTCTCTGTGTTGTACGGCATGATAACTCACCCTTTCACGAGTTGCTATTGGAGCCAACGTCTCAGGAATTGTTCACGGCTAGGTATCGTGAATATCCCCACCATCAGCACAGGAATTGCTTCAATTTACACTTAGTTAATACCATTAGACATGCTCTGCAGAAAGCAAAACTGCACGATATTCGAGACATTTCTTCAGATATCCGAGCACTTTTACTAAGTTTTTCTATAAGTGGCATGTCCTAGCAACGAGAATTATCTTGGTCTGAAAAATGCAAGCTGTTGCCGCTTTTTAGCAAAGTCGCAGAGTGCTTCCACTTTGGTAACGCACGACGTTGGCTCGCCTACCTACCACAGCTGCATGAAGATAGTAGACGAGGAGACACTTCCTCAGTAGAAGAAAGTGTGCGACTCGAATGCGCTAAAAAGAGACCGTACGGTAATTCTTTATAGACAGTTTGGCGCCGTGTTTATGAAGTGGTATTACTCGGGCTGTTCTCCAGTTATTCGGGAGGTGACCTTCTTTTAATAAACGTAAAAACACAAGGTACAAGTATTTCGAAACCCATTCGGCTTACGTTTTTAGGAAAGTGTTGGGTATATCGTCTAGGGCTGAGCTTATTTATTTATTTATTTATTTATTTATTTATTTATTTATTTATTTATTTATTTATTTATTTATTTATTTATTTATTATACATACTTTCAAGGCCCTAAGGCACTACAGAAAAGTGTGGTACGTAGCAAAGCAATGTAATATGCAGACAACGGTATGCAGACAACGTTAAATGATAGCGTGCTAGAGTGCTCTTTTAATGAAGATATATCTGTGATCTGAATGATGGAAGCAGGAAGGTGGTTCCAGTCGACACTTGGGCGTGGTAAAAAAGAATCATGATGCCTGTTCGTTCGGGAGGATGGGACGGCAACTTTATAACTGTGGTCAGAACGGGATGAAGTGTAGAAAGGTGGGGTGATAAGTTGATTCTTGAGCACGTGGTTAGAGTGAGAAATAGCAAAGACGAGCACATTTGCGGCGTAATGAAAGATCTGGAAGATTCAGGGTGTTTTTCATACATGTAACACTGGAATGGTCCAGTCAGGAACTGATTAACTTGGTTGAATTTTTTGAGTTACGTCAAACTGTATTGAAACCGACACGTGGGAACCATATCTTAGATTTGTTATTCACAAATAAACCTGAATTCGTCCGGTCTACTCACGTGCTACCTGGAATGAGCGATCATAATGCTGTGCTTTGTGAAATGAATGCTGAACATTTAAGAAGCATTGGAACAGCAAACAGACGAGTATATAACTACGAAAAAGCAAATGCATGCGAGATAAATAAAGCGTTGAATGAGTACCGGATGGTATTTGAAACATATGCCGACTACACTGGAGTAACTGAATTATGGCCTATATTTAAGGAGAAGATGTTTGAGCTGAGGCAGCGCTTTGTTCCGGCGTGAACATTAACGAAAAGAAGAAGTAAAAGTAAACGTTGGTTTACTCGGGAGTTACGCAGTCTAACACGCAAAAAGCAACTAGATTACAGTAAATACAAAGGAAAGCCGACACGTGATCATTGGTTGAAGCTGCATGAAACAACCGAAAAAATGAAAGTTGCAGTGGTAGCTGCAAAGCATTCATTTGGAATTTTAATGGAGTCGAAATTAAAGGATAATCCGAAGGAATTCTGGAAACATGCAAAGAGAAATGGAAAAGACACTGTGACTATACCACCACTTGTGTCTGGCAACAGCTTTATTGATGATGACGTAGGAAAATCCGAGTTCTTTAATACGTATTTTAGCTCTGTTTTCAGCTGTGCATTGCCACAGAGACGTGATATGAGTACCTTGAATTTCCAGCCGGTGGTGAGTGATATGGATGATGTTGTTATTAACATTATAGGCATAGAGTCTCTGCTGCAGAATTTGAAGATTGGTAAGGCCGGGTGTCCTTAGGACTTGCTAAACAAGTTTTATAAATATTGTGCTCAGTCGGTTGCACTGTACTTGAAGATTATTTTCGAAAAATCGCTTGAGGAATCCTGCCTTCCAGATGACTGCAAAATCGCAAGCGTGGTGCCAATTCACAAATCTGGTCCTCGTGACACCGTCTCAAATTATAGGCCAGTATCACTAACTTCAGATGTGTGCAGGACTCTTGAACATATTTTGTATACTAGTATAGTAGCACATATGGATGCACATTCATTGTTTAATCCTCGGCAGCATGGTTTTCGAAGGGGCCTATCTTCTACTACGCAGTTGACGGAATTTGTGCACGAGCTGGCAGAAGCACTGTACAGGCGTCTTAGCGTGGACTGTGTGTTCTTGGATTTCAAGAAGGCATTTGATGCCGTGACGCACTGTTTACTAATAAAAAAAATGGCCTTTTACAATATCAGTCCTCAAGTAATATCATGGGTAGCAGATTACCTACGCTTACGTCAGCAGTTTGTGGTGGTGAATGGTACTCAGTCACAGAAGGTGCAAGTTGTGTCCGGTGTCCCGCTAGGCTCCGTGTTGGGGCCGCTATTGTTCTTGCTGTACGTGAACGACATTAGTGACGGAATAGTGCCTCAAATGCGGTTATTTGCGGACGACTGCGTTCTCTATAGAGTAGTCACTTGTGACCGTGATGCTGAGATCATTCAGGAAGACTTGAACAGAATCTCAGAGTGGTGCGTCAAAATTTTTGACCCACTCTTCTGTTTTGCCTCTCCAACTCAGTGAGCATGCATTGCAATTGGTCGCCTGAGTTACTAAGCAAGGCAATATCATCAGCGAATCACAACCTATTAAGGTATTCTCCATTAACTCTTATCCCCAATTCTTCCCAATCCATGTCTCTGAATACCTCCTGTAAACACGCTGTGAACAGTGATAGTTGGATTGTAGATAGTTGGATCAGTAGATAGTTGGATCCGAAGTTTAGATGAAAGAGAGAGAAATTTCTGTCGTTTACCTGGTAGAGCACTGCTTGATTTTTCATTTTTTGTTAACCTCTTGAGCTGCCTTTTCAATCTCAGCGTCTCCCGAGAAATCTAGGGATTCTTTTTTCTTTCCTTAACAATAGTTGATACATATTTTTCAATACAGTCATTAACAGTACTCTTTAAGCTTTCCCATAGTTCCTGCAGATCTACAATATTCTCTGAAAATGAATCTAAGTAAAACGAAAGCGTATCTATAATCGAGACATCATCAGCTCGCGAGAAATTGCGGAATCGGACAGCGCTGCAGCTGTCTTTCCAATTCGTATTATTTATTGTCCGTAACACAGCCTCGTGATCCGATATACCGGTAAATACGTCGCACTTAGTTTGACTTCTTATGGTCCCACTTACAAAGAAGAGGTCCAGGATTATTTAAGAATTACCCTGTATTCTAGTATAGCTATCCACTAATTGTAATAAATTAAAAGAAAAGGCAATGTCCAGCATGGCCTCCCCTAAGCTGTCGTTATCACTTTTGACCGACACCGCTTCCCAATCAATGCTTGGCAAGTTGAAATTTCCCGAGAGAATAATGCGGTCAGCGGGTTTTACATGCTCGCTCATGTATAGCTTCAAAGAATCCAAAACTTCAACACCAGAATTAGGAGGTCGTTACGGAGCAGCTAAGACATATCGAATATTTTCATGGTAGGCCTTGCAAAAAATGCATTCAACATCTAATAAATCAGGCATATTTAAGAGCTTAATATTATCCTCTACCCCTGCTACCTCTGTCTTTTCTGAATGCGCTATACCCAAGTGGAATGAACTCGCTATCGTATATTTCTGCATTTAACCATGTCTCCATCAAGAAAACAATATCTGGGTTATACAACAAAATAATTCTCTCTAGTTCTGTACACTTGTTTATATTGCTCCTACAATTTTCGTTAAGTGTTCTTAAAGAGCCACGCTTGCGCTTAGTCTGTCAGTTTTGAGGACCTGATTTCTTCAGCTTATAACGGAATCATTTTTCTGCATCCCAACCAAACAAAGTCCCGTTGATGCTCAATTTATTGTAAAGCAGCTTTACTTTCATGTTTTTTCTGCCTTTCTTTCTTAGAACTCTCCCATAAAAGCCTCCGTATGTCACGCACTCGCTTAGAAAAGTCTTCAGATAGTGACAGTTCACTACCCTTTAGTTTATGCGATGCTCTAAACAAGGCATTCTTTTCTCGCTAGTAAAGAAAGTTTGGAGTCACTGGACGGATTTTATTTTCGCTTTTTCTTCCGAGTCTGTGACACCTCTCGATGCTTGTTACGTTTACGCCTAGTTTTTTTATTAAGACTTCATCTTTTACATTTCGTTTTAAGTCTTCTGAAGTTACAACTGTAAGTTCATGTAAGCCATAACTCATTAAGGTATTTCTCCTGCTTCTGTTTTCTAGATCATCAACATGTTCACTAATGTTGGCGACTTCTTCTTCGAGGTTCGTTATTGCTGTTTCGATGCTTTCTACTTTAGAGTTCAGCGCACAAAAACCACCCAATCGCCACTCGATGTCATCGGTTCTGTCTGTTAATTTTGATAGGTTCCTTTGCATTTCATTATGTGTTACTTGCATGTCCTGTATCGTAGAAAGAATTTTACTTTGCCCATTTACCAGTTCTAGCAAGAGATCTTTTCTGTTTGGACGTGGATTTTCTTCTACGTCTCCGCAAACCAGAAGATCTCTAATCAATGGGCTAATCATACTAGACACAACATAATTAACACACAGTTGGCAGGGGAATGTGCAATGGCAGTGGGCAATGTTGTTGAGGCGATACCCGGACTGGTGACGCGTGGAAAGCTTGGTCGATCCATGATGCCGCATTCTCCACGTGTCGATGAATCCACGCCAGCGTCTTGGTCTACGCCCACCGACGTTGTCGAGCCAGCACAGGCGCTAGTCGAAGCTTGGTTTCCGAGAGTAAGCCCCGTAACCTGTAGCATGAAGCAAAAAGGAATTGTTCAGCAAACATCTGGATTTGTGTACACGTATTCTGTAAGTACGCCGAGTAATTCCTGGATAACGTACTTTATTAAAACGTAACCTGTTTTGCTACTGTCCTGAAATTTCATAAATAAATTAGTGCATATATTGTACCCTATACGCAATGCTACCCATATCCCCTTTCCCATTCCCCCGTGTAGGGTAGCAAACCGGACGTTATTCTGGTTAACCTCCCTGCCTTCTCCTTATCTCTTTCCTCCTCCTCCTCCACGAGACGGCGGCTATTTAACTACAGCTCTCAATCTAAGGATTCACACAGACTCTTTTTGGCGAAATGAATGTTATGTTGAACTAACGGATACTCAGTGAATTCAATTTTATGTTGTGCCCCTTGTTTTACGCATATGTAGACAAATATGAATAGATAACTAGCCCGCATTTCTCCCGCCGCGGTTTCTGAGTGGCTATGGTGTTAGGCTGCTGAGCGCGAGGTCGCGGGATCGAATCCCGGCCACGGCGGCCGCATTTCGAAACACCCGTGTACTTAGATTTAGGTGCACGTTAAAGAACCCCAGGTTGTCGAAATTTTCGGAGTCCCCCACTACGGCGTGCCTCATTATCAGAAAGTGGTTTTGGCAGGTAAAACCCCATAATTTTTAGCCCGTATTTCGCCTCTAGCTAAAGGTGCAGTCAGGATTGCCTGGCTGAAATCACAGTGTGCCTAGTTTTTTTTTTTTATCGCACAACTTGGTATGTACTGGAATGTAGCAGGAAATGCATCCGGAATGATTCATTTTCCGGTGCGTTGCTATCGCAACCTCGCCACATTACATGCCAATAATCGGAACGGCAATTCAAGTCTTTTCCTTTAAAAACAAAATAAAGAGAACCTTAGATAAAAACCATTCGCTCTGAGTGAACGGCCCAACAATAGCCTGGTGCGTAATTTAGCGAAAAGTTTTCTGCAGAAAGCCTTCGTCAAATACACCAAAATAACCATAGAATTTTTGGGAAGTTTGTAGGGTGTTGTCCACTAGAGCTTGTCATTGAGTCTGGCTCCAGGCGTCACCGTGAACGGAAGTACACCCCCCAGTGCTCTTGCGTTTGTACATTTAGAAATTACCTCCGTATTCACAAATGAATCTTGACTTGAATCCGATACTTGACTTGCTTTATATGACGCTTGTCGTGAACGCACCAAAGAAAACGCAATGAGCGTCTTTGGCGCGTTCACACCTGGCGTCATTTATATCAAGTCGAGCTTATGCTTCAAATAAAGATGGATTTCTGAATGCGGGGGTTAGTGCGTTATGCTTGCACTTTTCTAAAGTATACACCTATTCTTCGCCCGAAATACAGCACCTGGAAATTCCTGAACGTACAATTAACTATATACGAAACCTTTTAATGGGCAGAGAAGCAGAAATCATGGTAGGAGACCTGACATCCTCGAAGCTGCCTAATACCAGTGCAGGCACACCGCAAATATCGGCTATATTGCCTATATGCTTGTCGCCCTGGTTCTCATTGGTCTTCCTAGCAAATTTAAAAGAATCGAAGGACTTAACCACATAATCTATACAGACGACATCCCGCTATCGACCAACGATGGCAGTGATGGATAGATTGAACACAGACTACAAGAAGCACTTGAAATAGTCGAAAAATACCTAGAAGGCCCCTGGCTAACATGCTCGGCCGAAAAATGTGAGCTGTAGCCATACAGACTAACGCTAAAGGGGAGACCTGTCAAAAACCACAACGCACCAGCCTACACAGACATACATCTCAAGACCGAAGATCCACAACTCGTACCCAAAGTCCAGAAGATAACGGTGTCGGGAAGGATCACAGAAGCCAAGGGCGCCAACGCACAAACCATTCGCAAAATCGAAGCAAAAGTTTCTAAGACAACGCGATTGATAAAGGGAATCACCAACAGGCACGAGGGTATGAAAGAAGCAAGCGTCACAAGAATCATCAAGGCGTTCGTCTTAAGTCAGATCACGTATGTGGCGGAATACCACAGGTGGTACGCCGCAACGAAAAACGAAGCTAGACGGTCTGATTGGGAAGATTTATAATCAAGCGATTGGACTCACGTGAAGCACGAGCACGGAGAAACTCCTAAAGCCGGGACTGCACAACACGCCAGAGAAGCTAACAGAAGCGCAACGTACAGCACAATACGAATGCCTCTATAAGACGACGGTGGGCAGACGCCTCCGTGATCAACAAGGAATCTACTACCACACACAACACTGAGACAAACGGTACATGCGCAAGGAAATAAGGGCCAAACTCACGGTATCCCCCCTACCCAAGTCTACGCATCCTTTATACCCCGAGGACAGGAGAAAAAGCGAGGCAACGAACATGGCGAAGAACTATGAAGGAGACAAGGACGCGGCTTTTGTAGACGCTGCACGTTACAAGCAAAAACGTAGCTTTGTCGCAACAGTAGAGCCACAACAGACAACGCTGCACAAGCTTGACCATAAACACGACACGCATCAGAACGGCAGAGGAAGCGACTATAGCGTTAGCCTTAACACAAACCAACACATACTTTATGATCAACGATTCTCAAACGGCAGTACGCAACTTAGCGAACGGCCAGATCTTCCCCGAGGCGTTAAATATACTAAGAGAAGGTAAAAAAACAACGGAAGACAAAAGCGTCCAAATTCCATGGATTCCGGCCCACACCCCCGACTCAACGGGAGAGGACAACCCTTACGTGGTGGCACACAACTTAGCTGGAGGGCTCATTATCCGAGCTGCCACAAACATAGACCCCATGACAGGGCCCTACGAGGCTTGGGAATCGGAAGACAGAATGATGAGGTTTAGTGACATCGTCAACCATTACAACATGCGAAGAGGCACTTATCTACCACCCAATCCACAACTCAGTAGATCGCAAGCTGTATTTAGGGCAAACGAATGGAGTAACATGCCACAGGGTGGCTGCACGTACTCGACGCCTGGCGGCTCGATGATGCGTTGCATTTCCTTTTCCAGCCGCAACATCCTCTCGATGTGCGACCGGTCCTCGACACTGGCCCTGTACACGTCGTAAAAGACGTTGGCGCACTCCTTCAGGCGACCCAGGTCATCCGACAGCTGCTGCTGGCGTCGCCACTTGTTCATTTTGACGCGGTTGACGTACCAGCTGTACCTGCTCCGCCGTGGAGTGTGAAAGAACGTCTGAGCACGGAACTCGCTTTAAAATTATGGGTTATTAGGCACCGCGTAAAAATGAAAGACGGGCGTTGTTTAGGCTCCCATTACTCACGGGCGTGGCCAAAGACTTGAATGATAACAAGTAAGCTGTAGTGTAAAGTGCGACATGGATTCGGGTGAACAGCTAATTGCTCCCGATTTAAGCAGAACAAAGGACAGACTATAGAGGTGACGTAGAAACGACAGCACGTCGCGTTGCCTACTGCATCTGAATATTGTATTGAGCGGGACACAGTCATTTAGAGGCAAAGGTGTTTCACCTCGCGCGTGCTCACCACTGTGACTAATCACTGCTGCTATCTCACAATGCCATATATGCAGCAAGGCAGCAGAAAACCCGTTAACTATACTCACTCGATCTTGCGACAAAGCTAACAACGATAACAAGACTACTGTTCACGTGACCTCCGATAGCTGACATTCCACTAGAAATAAGAATGGAGTTCGGCGGGTGATAAGATACGTAGGACTGATAAATTTTAGCCTATCACAGAAACGAAATGGCTGGCCATGAGAGTAATAACGCAGCCAACAGCGGTGTGGCTGATTAGGTTGGTTGCTATGAATATTGGAAACCACGAAGGAGAGGCCTGCTTACGCACAATGAGGGTAACTCTAGGTCACTATCGGAGGTGTTATCGCGCAGGTTACATTTCTGAATGCACTATGATGACGATAGTGATGATCTTGCGGATCATGAAGATGATCAGTAACGGTGGTAAATAATCCTATATCCTTCTCAGTTATCTTTATGGAACAAAGCACGGCGTTCCTTGCGATTGTTCGCCTCCGTCGCCCAACAAATTTTCCTCTAGCATGAAGCTACGTTTGAACCATTATAAATATGAGCCTCTTATAGTATTTGATGCTTTCACTATTTTCAGTGTCTGAACCTTTAATGACGTACTTCAAACACTCACTTTCAACTGAGGTCTGCTACTGTCTGCAGTAAGCAACACACACGTAAATGCGAAACAGATTTTTAGGTAGCAGTACCTTGCCTTTCGGAAGTTTCAAACGCAGCTTCTCAAACACGCAGTATATATTCTTGTACGCTAGTAGGTCATATATTGAAAATGGGGAGTACCGCATGTTGTTTGGCAGCCGACGTAGACTGAGCTCGAACCAGAAGAGAACGCCCCAGTTGATGAGCAGGCCGAGCAGCACGTAGGGCGCTCAGCGCTTAAGCACGCCATACTCGAGCCACAGCAGACCTCGCTCTCTCATGAACGCCTTCAACTCGTCCACGCTCTCCTCGGACGGAGCCATGCACGCCTTGTACAGGGAGAACGGTGCTGCACGACACGATTGGAGGCGAACTGATCGCGCGTTTCCCAAGTTGCCAAAACTATGTCACCAGCTTCTCAAAGGTAAAACACTGGCACTTGGCAAGCTGGAAGTTTGGAGAGCACTAGAGTCGAACTTTTTAAGGAGTCACACACTGCAGCATTCGAAATAGTAATTCATTGACGACGAAGTTTGATGTAAGAAGTTTAAGTACTTGGCATTGTTGTAGGCATGCAGGCATGAACGTTGCAGGCATGCCAACAAAAGGTAGAAATGCAGGATGTAAAATATTGCAAGAATAAATCGAAAGAGGCATTACCGCAGTCCAAGTGCCTGCAAGCCCCAGCACGACATTGTTAAGGTTACGAACGACCAGGCCAGCAAGACCTACCATCATCAGCTCCCCCAAAAACTGACTCTAGAGCCGGGAGGCCCAAAGCCAAATTGTCACGATGAGCAGCTGATCAATATAAAAGGCTTTTCGGTTGATCAGTGCTTGATATAACTAGGTATGACTGTGAGGTAAGTAAAAAACACTAAGATGCTTTAATTTTAGAAAAAAAAGTCTCTCAAATCACCCCACCCCAGACAGAGCAAAATTTTTAAAGTTCTGAAGGACAGGCTGGTGGTATAGTTGGTTTGAGATTATTTACACTCTAGTGCGGAAGCACATGAACAACGTAAGAAAAATACAGTACACATTGCAAACCAACAAATTACTGGTTATTGTATGAGAGCTGACAAGTTTAGTGGGCATAGAAGTACGGCAACTGCGAACATGCATCAAACACCTTTTCATTTCTTGGTCCAGATTTTCATCCTGTTTTCCTCGCGGCATCATACTCCCGGCGCCATGACTGCGCAGTTGATTCCATTGCTGCTGATGCCGGATGGCAGCTTCCAGACTTCGGCTTCATCGTCAGCCGGACCGCTTGAGGCCGATCCACACGACGGACCAAGTTCGTGGGCCGCTCGGTCACGTGATGCGACGTCACGGCCGGGCGCGGTCCGGTCCGGCGCAGAGCACGTCCACATGGCGGACCGCCATAGCAAACGGCAGAGCAGACCAACCAGCTACACTCTCGGCCAGAGTGTTATCATTATCATTCCGGCTCGAGTCCCACAAAGCCGAGAACTGCTCAACGAGGTGTAAAAAATGAAATAACCTCACTCCGTCACTCCAAGAGGACACGGTGTTTAAAAAATATATCTGCGGCACGCACGTGTAGGCGGAACGGCGGACATGAAACGACTGGCTTGACTGGCTTTTGCTGAGCCGAAAATGAGATTGGATTTGGCTTAAGACACTCTGTTGCCGGACAACATTCGTTGGCTACGCCAAAATGGCTGCGGTTTCCATGCGGTCCACCGCCAAAACGGAAGCAGGAAAAGCCTCGGCGATTTGTTGGACCGCGAAGGCCGCGGTCTTGCGCGGGCCAATGGCGGTACGCACGAACTGGTCACGTCCTATCACGTGATGCGCGGACCGCGGTCCAAAAGAGCAATTTGATCCGTGGTGTGGGTCGGCCTTTAGCTGCGAGGGAATGGCCCCTTCCCTTTTTTTTTTTGAACATAACGTTCCTAGCCACACCTTGGCCATGTCATCGGCATCGACAGATGCATCATCCTCGGCACACTACTTAACAAGTCGGCACCCCTGGTATCCTGTTAGTGTACATGGAAGTACGGCAACTGCGAACATGCATCAGACACCCTTCCGTTTCTCGGTACAGGTAGGTTCATAGCCTCAACTGTATTGCAACAATCTGACCATGTTTTTTTGCTAGTACTTTCATGCCCACAAGTGTTGTTTTGTGAATGCGTTCATGCGAACGTTTGGTGAAGTAGAATTGAATCCTCGACCGCCTAAAGAGGAGTCTTCCCGGCAAAACAACGAGCTAGTTTCGCTTATAAAATCTTTACATGAAAAAATGGATAGGCATGACGAAGTTATGACCGCTCTCAGTGAAGTCAAAGTGGTCCAAAGTTCACTGGAAGAAGAGAATAAATATACTGAAAATCGTTTTGTTGCAGTTGAAGAAAGCATTCTTACGTCTGATGCACTGCAGTTTCAAAATGTTACTCCGCAAGTCGTGACGCTTGATCAGAGACTGAGCGAAATCAAAGATCGCTCACGCCATGAGAATCTAATATAACACGGCATCGCCGATAGCTCTAAAAAGACGTGGTCCAAATCTGAACAAAAAATCTGCTCTATTCTGAATAACGCATTTAAGTTGGGTTTGCACAGGAACAACGAACGCATATCTCGCGCCCACAATGTTGCCCGTCTTGTTCCCAAAAAATGTCGGCCTAATTTTGTTAAATTTGTCTTTTCCGTGTGTCATTTCATTTCCGTGTGCCAACTCGTTCAAGTGTGTCATTTCCGTTACTAGTCAGTGCTGTGTCCTGTCTCTGTTACAGCCGCCGTTCAGAGCTTGCGCTGCTTTTCTCATCAAGTCAGCTATTAGCTAGGATCTGCCCCATTATAGTGAAGCGTTTCATTGCCAGCAATTCATCCCACAGCAGCAACGAGGATGACTTCCGAATTATGTAACTTCTGCCGTTTTACGGCTTCGCCGTCTGTGAAGCGTTTTTCCCTGGGATTTGCACACATATCACGAAGTTCCTTTTGATGATTATTTTATTCCATGAGCACTGACCAACCTACGGGCCTCCTCTTCGACTCGAGGTGCTAGGCGCCTCGCTCCACCCAAACTCGCATCATTTCGGTGGCCGTGTCAATGACCACGTCACTCTCCCACCGGACCAAACCGCGGACGTGCGCCTCAATGTCATCGCAAGGGTCCACGCTCGGGTCTAGTCGGTTGATGACCTCGCTCGACAGCGGCTGGCAGCCAGCACTGTTGCAGAACGAGTCGCGCCCAAGTCTCTGGGCGCTCGAAGAGGAGCGACTAGCGAAGTACGCCGCCAAAACGGCGATCAGAAACAGGACGGCCACGGTAGACGTGGCGAATGCCCTCCAGGGAACATCGCGGCTCCGGGCACTGTCCTGCTTTCGGCCGGCGCCCTCATTCACCTGCGTGTACCGGACAATCCTCCTCATACCATTGTCAAAGAAGACACATTTAACGCCAACTGGCTGTTCGTGTCTTGGAAGCTGCGGCCGCGTTCCAAAATTTCTGTTGCTTATAAGCAAGAGAAAGCGGGCACACTTTGGTGCGATCTGGCAGCGTCAGAGTGTATTCCCGAAAGCGGGCGATCGAGAATGCATCGGTGTCTGGTTCAAGTGTCACAAGGACACCTCGGTACACGATAGAGCTCGACCGAGATCAGATTCCCTGAAAGCAATGGACTCGCTTCGGCAACTTGCGCAAATCACTCGATCAAGATCGAGAAATCCGATCCCGTTTGCACGCGATCCCGATCGAAAGTGTCCTCTGTGACAAAGGCATAGGCCGGCATTCACAATGTCGAGACGCAGGGTCACGTGACTCGATTTATTCGCGGTGCTGCAGGAGCAGGACATCAGTAGACAGTGGCGCTCACTTGTAGCGATGGTAGTTCGAGCATAGGTGAACGGTACGAACTACGACACATTACAATGCGGCATCGTGGGGATCGCGACCATATATCCCAGTGACCCCAAGTTGGCGGAAAAATGGATAAATACTGATACAGAGAGGCAGCGGAAATTGCGTGAAGTAGGCTTAAAATGCTAGACTTATTAAATTTGACTGTACGCGCGACCTTTATGACTGCAGTGTCCGAGATGCCTAGTTTCTGGTATACTATAATCGGCGCGCACTTGTTTGGCTGCTCTTCGATAGCTCTGCCTGAAGAGCGAGAGAGCTACAACGTATCAAGTGCTCTGTCGTAATGACTATGTATTGTGCTAACTTGTTTGGTTTTATTCGTTTTGCGCAATGTTCCCTCATTCTTCCCTTTTTCCATGACTGCTACACAAAGCACAGTACGACCGAACCAGAAAACTTACCAGGGAGTGCAGCCTTTCCAAGACCTCCTCGCTCAGCATAGTCTGCGCCGACGAGGCCCTGCGGCGTGCCACGGCGAAGCTGGACGCGGATGGACTGCTCTGGACAACACTGGGACTCAAAACTAGGGGTCCGTGTTCGTTGTACCGTTGCGAAGTATCAAGGACAGGCTTTGTCTTTCCACCCTCCCTTTTCTTCCCCTTGCTCTCGTCGTGCAACGCGGGCGAGTGGTGCTCAAGTGGTCTACGAGCGGTGGCGCTGCTGGCCGTCACTGACGGCTTCTTCGGCAACGTAGCAGTCTTGGCATCACCCAAACTGCGCCGCAGGTGCTACGGGAGGATTATACGAGGACCGACATTTTTGCAAGCTTGAAACGCGGCCGTCCCGAGATTTTTTGACTGGCCACGTACTTTGGCAGAAGGACTGCGAGGGCTAGTGCGGCTTCTGCTGCTGCTGGAAACTACCGCTGCTACAGGGGGCAAGGCATTAGACGGCGCCATTGACTCGGTCGTTTTGGAATCTGACGCGTGGTGATGCTGCGGACTGCGAGAGTTACCGGTGACGTGGCTGGTGGTGCGCCGACCTCGAATGACTTGTGATTGCGCATGGGGTTAGGCAGAGAAGAGCCGCTATTGGTCGCTGAAGGTGCCGACGACGTGGGCTTGACAGCAATGACCGCGGGAGTCTGACATCGAGGCATGCTTCTTTTCTATTCACGGTGCCTTGTTGTTTTGTGCGACCCTAAAAGTGTCCGTAGTGTTGCGTTCTCTTCGAAAGCAGAAGGACCTCGTGCTAGAACGCTCGAGCTATGTTCTTCGACTGCTACTTCGCAAACGAGAATGAGACATCAATTAGCCCTTTTTATCGAAACTGATTTATATTAAGACCCTATAACGAGATTTGCATTCTCTGAGAGAGAAGGAGTAGTGCGACTCGCAGTGGGTGAAACTGTAGAGCCAGACTCCCTGTTGCGCGATGGAGTCCGGCCAACGTTCTTTATGTGGGGACCCCAGCAGTGACCATAGTATGGTTCATAGCGTCGGCTTTGTAGCTCTGGGAGTGAAGTGGCGCAGCCTTCTCAGGTGCGTTCTCTTGTGGTTTGGCATCTTTATTGTGTCCTTGATTTTCGCCATGTGTTTACTGGCATTATGAAAATGCTACAACGTGTTTTTTTTCCTTCCTTGTGTATGTTTTTCGGGGCTTGGCCTTTTCGCTTGAGCCCTTGCAATCATCAGTCAGTTGATTGTATTTCTAGAAGACCTTTGACGCATTCACATGAGCTCTGTGAACATGCATTCCTGCATGTTGATAATGCCTGGGTCTTAGAGAGTCAATTGCAATAGAGTTCGCAGAGGCCGCGGAACAACTGACCTGTCAACACGCCGACAGCGGCATCTGGAAAATTGGCAAGCTGGTCACTCCGAACAGCGTCATGCTGAATAAGCCATTATGCTATATATTTTATATTCTCACAGATTAGATAGATAGATAGATAGATAGATAGATAGATAGATAGATAGATAGATAGATAGATAGATAGATAGATAGATAGATAGATAGATAGATAGATAGATAGATAGATAGATAGATAGATAGATAGATAGATAGATAGATAGATAGATAGATAGATAGATAGATAGATAGATAGATAGATAGATAGATAGATAGATAGATAGATAGATAGATAGATAGATAGATAGATAGATAGATAGATAGATAGATAGATAGATAGATAGATAGATAGATAGATAGATAGATAGATAGATAGATAGATAGATAGATAGATAGATAGATAGATAGATAGATAGATAGATAGATAGATAGATAGATAGATAGATAGATAGATAGATAGATAGATAGATAGATAGATAGATAGATAGATAGATAGATAGATAGATAGATAGATAGATAGATAGATAGATAGATAGATAGATAGATAGATTCAAAACGCCTGAAGTAGCCGAAGAGTGCTAATCGCAATAACAGAATGTACTGCAAGCTGTATGTTTACATAGTGAAACACAACCATATCCAATCGACCAACGCTGCGAGTTTCGTTTGATGAAAGAACACCGCGGGAAGGCGTTAAGTGAACGGAAAGACTTGCACTGAATAAATTTATGAAATGTGCTTACAAAAAAAAAATTTCTCCGCTTTATCTGTAAGGAGAATGGAGGTTGGGCATATATTTCTTCGATAAATGTATCAATTCTTCTGAAACACGAACACGCTTACCTTTGACTTTCCGATTTTATTCGCATTTTCCCGAACGATCCGTGCGCACGAAACCTGCGGAAGCTTATAATTATTGTATCACAAAGATGCCGAGACGGGCGCCCCTTGCGTCATCCTTCGGCAGTTGTTATATGGTCTTTACTCCTTGTTTCGCCTCATCAGGGCGCGTTGCCGGCCGCTCAGGTACGGCCTCCGAGACTGAGCGATGTTCACGAGAGTGGGATCTTGGAGGCCGCGGCCGCACAGGTACATCGCGGCGCTCAAAAGCGAGCACCGCCAGCGGGAACGATCCCTGCTCGTGCAGCGGGGAAAGCTTGAGCTCCCTCACCTTCGTGCCGGTCGGAACCTTGAGCGGCAGCTCAGGTTCAGGCTCAGATTCTGCCAGCACAGCAGCGGTCTCTGGCGCAAGGTGAGCAAGTCGTATAGCGCAAATGTCACGATTGGGGTCTTTCTTTCGGCTTGTTTTGCCAATCTGTAGATATTCTTAAGAATGGCATGAAGAGGCAATGAGAGAGTGAATTATTAGAGCTTCCTTTAATTTTTACTATATATGGTTAACATTACTGAGGTGTGGTAGCAGAGCTATTAGCGATAGCTTGGGACCGTTGAAGGGAAACTTTTGCGAACATATTTGTGTTTCGTGAATGTTCTCGCCGAAGAAGGTAAAAGTATTAGAAGTGTGAGGATGTTTATGGGAGTCGTCCAGTGGCAGCCAGAAACGCAACGATAGTGAAGAGAAATCAGCTTTAGGGGCGAATTGGCTGCGAGACAAGCAATGGCGACGGAACTTTCTAGTGGGCCATTAGTCTTCCTTACAATCACCCCCCGCTTCAAAATTAAGCCATTCTTGCAACACATGGCTGCGGTGATACGATAGACTCTTAATAATACTTGAGCTTGTCCACGTAAACAATTGCACGTCCACGGCGACAGTGTGCAATTGTCATCGTCAGTGGATCGACGTGGTAACTGACGGGCAAAGTTTGGGTAATGATGTGACCAGGACAATCAAATTTTGGAAGAAGCTTGAACGAGACGCCAGGATATGGTAGGTAGGACCTGGACCCTTATGAGGGATTCGTTATGAAGTTGGAATCAGTTCTGTTTTCATCCCGCTGAAGCTTTTGGTGGGATTGGTCCGAGGCAGTGAGCGAGCGAGCCAGCTGTCGACATTGGTCGGTATGCTTGGCGGTGGTGGAAACAGGAGCGCACTCTGAAGCATCCGTAGTATATAGAAAAATTAGAAAAGCAACCTTTTTAAGAAACATGTACCATACTGATGAAAACTATCTGGAGCGATTGAATAAAAGCTACCCATTATTTCTAATTTTTTTCATATCTTTCAGCGTACGAACATACCTCACAGTCGATATAATGCAATCGATACTTCACCTTTTCGGCGAAACTGCGACTTCTTAAAATCCTTCCCTAATGGAAGTCATTTAGAGCACCCTCACAAGGCCAGGAGTTCGATTGTTTTACGCGGCCATTAACTATGGCTGCGCCTCGTTCCATGACCAGCGAGTTTAGTTCTACCGAACGTCTGTGCACCTGTACGGCGTCGCACTCGGCAGGAAAAAAGTTGAAAAGGTGGAGCGAGCATTATTGCGGCAACATTAAGCGAAGGAACACTTGATACGGACCAGGTATAATAGATTGAGGGAATGAAACAAAGATCCGTCCCAGAGCAGTGGCCCTTGAACTTGTGCTACTAGTCACAAGAAGGACGCAAGCAAAGCAAATTCTTTGCAACAGCTTTCCAACAGGGTGCTTTTCCTAGGATTTCTGCGATACAGCTTGCCAGCAATAAACAACACTGGTAAAACAAATCTGCGCACAATACAAAGCCTTCAGGGTCAAGTGCTCCGGATCTGTCTAGGCCTGCCTCAGAGTGCTTCAACAGTGGCTACGATAGCAATCGCTGGAGATCACCTTGTCAAGACCCACATTGAAATTGAAGTACTCAGGACCCATATAAGGCATCTGACCAGGACTCCTCGTCACCACTTGGCCTCCCTAACAGCGGACAGACCACACACATCTTTCAGCCGGACGATAACCGCATATGATGAATCATTGCCAGCTTGTTTTACCCCGGCTGCGAGACCTTCGATTCCTCCTTGGTGCCTCGCTCAGCCAAAAATCAACCTCACAATACCTGGTATCTCGAAAAAAGCTGATCTCTCATCGCCAGCCCTTAGACAGCTCACGCTACTACATTTGTACGAGAACTACCGTGATTCTACGCATATTTACACTGATGGATCTGTCCTTCCAAGTAGCACCGCGGCGGCAATCGTCATACCAGCGAAAGCTACAACAATCAAGTTTAAGACGACCCACGCGACAACATCGACGGCAGCAGAGCTCGCAGCGCTCTTTACTGCCCTTCATCACATTGGTGATGAACCACCACATAAATGGACAATATTCTGCGATTCGAAGGCGGCACTGCAGTCTCTACTGTCACCTTTACGACGTGGACCACTCGAACAACTAATATTCCATATTACAGAGACTTTGCAACATATAAGTGAAGCAGGCCATGAGATAACCTTTCAGTGGCTTCCAAGTCACTGCGGGATTATCGGCAATGAATGGGCGGATCACGCTGCCCGCTCAGCCCATACTGAGGAGCGCCACGTCCCAATTCCTCTTTCTAGAACTGACGCAGCACGGAAGCTCCGCCTACTTGCTCGGCAGTGCACCGCGTCGCAATGGAATGAGCCACATTTAAGAAACACGCGACTGTACTCACTTGATCCAGCATTAAGTCTTCGAGCGCCATCACAGCTTCGCCGTAGAGACGCCACGCTTTTATGTCGACTTTGGTTGGGCGTTGCCTTTACCAAAGCCTATGCATTCCGCATAGGGATGACCGACAGCCCAACCTGTGACCACTGCGGCCATGAAGAATCAATTGGCCATATTCTGTGTGTCTGCCCGCAGTACAGTACACAGAGGGCATGCCTTCGCCACGAACTTGACAAACTGGACGACCAAGCGCTATCCGAAAAAAGAATTCTACAACGTCGAAAGGACCTACCATCACAGAAGAAGGCCGTGCAAGCGCTATTGCGCTTTTTGCGATCTACCGGCCTGAGTGAACGACTTTAACTGGAACGCCTTTTGTGATTGTGCCTCCATGTGTGCGTTTTTTTTTTCCTTTTTTTAGCGTTTTCCTCTCTCTCATCTTTCTAACCCCGATCCCCCATCCCCAGTGTAGGGTAGCAAACCGGAGACTCATATCTGGTTAACCTCCCTGCCTTTCCTCTTCATTCTCTCTCTCTCTCTCTCTTTGCAACAGCTAGATTTAATCGCAACACAGACGAAACGTGCAACGGAGAGCACATCATCTAATTCGATAGAAAGGAAAGAAAGAATATAGCATCGCAAGTAAAAGCCGCGGGATGGCACTAAACCTTTAAGATAGCGTTCAATACTGTGGTGACGGATCAAAAAGTACGTATAAGTATTACCGCGTGAACCTATCGCGTCTATTTGCCGCTGAAGCAGTTGTCGACTGCGTAGGTGCAATGTTCTCGAGAACTTTGTTTTATTCACGAGTGTCAGCACAAAGCATTTGCATGTTGTGTCCCAATTTCTAGAAGTGAGCTACCTAGGTCTACACCCTCTGTGTGCAGCAGTCCACGAGTGCAGAACGCACACTGGCGGCATTTCCAATTTCGGAATCGCTACTACGCACTGGTTGGGGCAGTTGGTTGTCAGACTGTTGTACTTCCTGGAGCCGCTGAAACTTAACTGCATCATTGAAATGCTCACAAATGTTGAGCACGCAGCATGCACGAATCACCAGGTGGCCATAGTCAATATCACATTCCATCCTCTTGGACGTGGAGCGAAATCTTGCTTAAGCCTCGCAAAAGCGTTTCTACTATACGTCTCGCTCGGCTGATGTGGTAATTGAATGTTCTCTGGTTTTCATTCAGTGCACCGTTGAGTCCAAATGGCTTAATGAGACTTGGTGTTAGTCGGAAGGCTTGGTCGCACAATATCAGAGGTGGTACGGCAACTCCTCCAATTGCAGCAACCGGAGCCTTAAAAAGGGCACTTGCAACCATCTGGGAGAGGCTCGACATTCGGTAAACATGAGAGCCGTGGCTTCATCCAGGGGCATCCACGTTTATACACCTGAAATGGTACGTATGGTCCACGAGAGCCAGAAGAATAATGTTGTGCCTGCCATAATGAATATATACACAATAGCCAAGTCAATAAGAAAACTCGTTGTCTTATTTAAAAGTAGTTGCAATTTTGATGTTACTAGATTAAGAACAATTCATGAAGGTGTTGACAAGACGTTGGGATGGAAAACTGGATATGTTGGTTTTGCATATTCTGAAGTGAAAGGAACTACACGATACAGATAATATATCTTATTTGTGGCTATGATCCTTTCACCTGAGAACATTGACATCAGCTTCATATTCAAGTAATTTCCTTACATTGGACCCATATGCACAATTTCTTAAAGCTCTCCTGATCATATCTTTACTGTGTATTACGCCAAGTAAATAAATTTGAGGCTAAGTTCGTCTTGGTTGCCGCGATGCTTCGTAGCATTTGACGGGTCCCGCAAGCTACAAGTGCCAATTTTTTCAATTGAAGTTTTCTTTCGTGGTGATGCTTTTAGCTGCTTCAAGGCCTCGGAAGTGAATTGCAACATACTTCTCCTTTTCGTATACTTAGTTACGCGAATACTTAATAAACTTTTTTTTTCTCGGTAGGCTTTGTTTCTGGCAAGCTTGTAGCGAAGATTTTCTTTTGCATCGCTGTAATTGCAATATGCGTGGTTGAACATCCAAGGAAAAACATTAAGTTGCCGGACTCCATCTGTGAGGACAATTACGGTGGGTATTCAAACTAAATGCGGTGATGTTAAAATGCGCTTCTAATTTGTAACCCGCACGCGCAAAGAGGCACATTAAGCGTATTTCTAAGGTGCATGGAGTACAATGTCTTATGCACGAAGGTGAATTAGCAAACGGGCGAAATCAACTTACCATTCCTTATATATGTAATAGTCAATGGCGTGTTCTTCCGGCGGTGACACGGGAAAGTGGCAGCCGTCGAGGGCTCCTACAGCTTGGGGAAAGTCACAGACGGCCATGAATTCCCGAATGTGTTCGTCCATGTCCGCTGGACGCAGCATGTTGAGCCAGTCCTTTTCCAAGACGGAAATGACGGCTTCACAAAACTCTGTAAATGCCATTCCCCGTTGATCGATCGACGCCAAAGACAGTGGCCACGACTCGGTCCTCTGCCACGGAGCACAGTTTGAATAAGCGGATGGCCACCACTTTTCCCACCGCAATGCACTCGTGCATATTCGTTGTGGCCCTCTCCAGCGAAGGACGCTGACAGTCCCCAAGATACCTAAAGGTGGCTGCACTTACTCGAAAACTTTGCCTAAAGTGGCCGTCACCAAGGTGGAGCACTGTGTCTTCAAACCATCGTTCCTTGCGCAAGTAGGTCCACCTTTCAAGGTTCGCGGCTCGAAGGGACAGTGCTGAAGCGGTCGACATAAATCTGTTCATGATGAGTCGACGTTTGATGGTTTTCACTTTCGCCTTTGCTGCGTTGATCTCATCTTCAAGGGATCCAAGAGCTAGAAGTGTCAGAGCGACCTCAAATCTTGCTTGGTCGCTAGCGCTTCGTTGAGACATGTTGCAACTGCGCAGTTCTGTCACGCTACACAGTTTTTAGAATAAGATATTGAATAAAACCCATTATGCCAGCGCGCACGAAGGAAGGGACAACACAGACGTGAAAAGGGACGACAGAAACGTGGTCAGCAGCAGAATAAACAACACGCGCAGCAAAACAACCACTGCACATAGTAGCTGGACCAAGTTAAATGGCTGCTAAGAACGCAAAAACACGAATAAAATAAACGACAACACGCATTATTAGCCATCAACAATGAAAAAAAAATATATGTTTTGGTTATACAGTAGCTAAACGTAATCTAAATACGCAGCTTTTTAAAAATGTTTTCTCTCTTGTTGCTTTAACAACCAGCGCTGTTTCTCTTGGGGCGTTCATCTGAGGAACTACCTAAAGAAGTTAGTGCGGTGCAGTGTGTCATCGGCGCAACTCCTTTCTGCAAAGGGTCCTTCAGAGTAACAAAAGGCGTTTACAGCAAAGGACTTTACTTTTGCTCGCGTGTCGGGGGTATTAAACACGAACTGCATGACATTGGAGAGAATGCGTCTCCTTGCCTGACTTCTTTCTTGATGGATTCCTTGCTTCCTGTGGAGAATCATGGTAGCTTGAAAGTTTTTACAAATATTTCCCAATACATTGTCATGTGCTAGTGACAATGAAGAAAGCAAAACTGTGAAGGGCAAAACTAACCTTATTGGGCGAGCCTGTGCCCAGAAAAACAGGCTACGTTCAATGCTCAACGAAAACGGCCAACACAGTCGGCGATCGTCGAAAATCTGATCAGCGGGTCAAGCGCGTCGGCTTTTATACATCAGTCGTCGAATGTTCCAGAGAAATTGCTTGACCCGCATGTCTTCCACAAAGTTCTACGTTATTCGCGTCGCGCATACATGCAATAGGATTACACAAGGTTCGGTCACACACAGCGGATGGAACCATCGATAAAATTCCAGAAATTTCCGATACGTGCAGGTGCGTCCTGCGCTGTGCGATAACATTAGTTAGGCGGTGAAACGTGCTTGCCCGTTAAAGATAAACAAGTACACGTGTGACTACCCCCTCTTAGAAAGCATCGACCCGATACTGCAAACAAACGAAAGCAATAAACAAAAACACCCGTAGCAAAGAAACAACAAAATAAGAAAGTTCGTCAGCGTCCACAAAAAGGGTCTAAGACGCACCACGCCGACCACTCCAGATCGTGCGCGAAGCCGCTGTGAATGCGACAGGCCATCTGGCACGACGTCATATTCCCGTGCGCCGACACATCGGATGACATCATAGGGTCCGAAATAGCGTCGCAGTAGTTTCTGAACGAGTCCTCGTCAGCGTATGGGTGTCCAAACCCAAACACGGTCACCTATAGCTGGTACTCGACATCGCGTTGTCGGAAATTGTAGTGTCGGCTGTCGGTACGCTGCTGGTTCTTGGTCCGTAGGCGTGCGAGCTGTCGGGCTTCTTCGGTGCGCTGGAGATAGGTAGCGACGACAAGATTCTCTTCAGCAGTGACGTGCGGCAGCCTGACGTCCAGCGTAGTCGTCGGGTTCCTGCCGTACCCCAGCTTGAACGACGTGATCTGCGTTGTTTCTTGCACCGCCGTGTTACAAGCAAAGTTTGCGTACGGCAGGACCGCTTCCCACTTCTTGTGCTCGACTTCGACGTACATTGCTAGCATGTCGGTGAGAGTCTTGTTCAGGTGCTCCGCGAGACCATTGGTCTGCGGGTGGTGGGCTGCAGTTGTCCTCCTGCGGTTTGTCTGGCTGTATTGCCGAATGGCTTGGGTGAGCTCTGCTATAAAGGTCGTTCCTCTGTTGGTGATAAGGACTTCTGGTGCACCATTTCACAGCAGGATGTTCTGGAAGAGAAATTTCGCCACTTCGGCTACACTGCCTTTCGGTGAAGCATTAGTGGCAGCGAAGCGGGTGAGATACTCCGTCGCCATGACGATCCGCTTATTTCCTGTTGTTGACGTCGGAAACGGTCCGAACAAATCCATCCGCATCTGCTGAAATGGTCAGCAAGGAGATTCGATTGGCTGTAGTAATCCTGCTGGCCTTGTCGGTGGTGTCTTGCGTCGCTTACAGTCTCGGCATGTTTTGACGTAACGGGTGACGTCGGCGGTCAGACGCGGCCAGTAGTACTTTTCCTGTATCCTCAACAGCATCCGGGAGAATTCGAAGTCCCCAGGCGTTGGATCATCATGCAGAGCGCGCAGTATTTCTGGACGCAGCCCCGACGGAGCAACAAGAAGGTAGTTTGGCGTGCACTGGTGAGAAGTTCTTCACGAGCAGGTTGTTTTGAAGCGTGAATGAAGACAATCCGCGATTAAATGCCCTAGAGAGAAAATCGATGTGCCCTTCCAAATACTCGACCAGGACTTTTAGCTCCGGTTCTGCTCGTTGCTGTTCAGCGAAGTCTTCAGGGCTTATTATTCCAAGGAAGGTGTCGTCATCCTCGACATCTTGCGGTGGCGGGTCAGTGGGAGCGCGGGATAGGCAATCGGCATCAGAGTGTTTTCGTCCCGATTTGTAGGTCACAGTGATATCATATTCTTACAGTCTTAGGCTCCAACACGCCAGCCGTCCTGAAGGCTCCTTGATATTCACTAGCCAGCACAAGGCGTGATGATCGCTGACGACATTGAATGGCCTACCATATAGGCAAGCGCGAAATTTTGCTGTAGCCCAAACGAAGGCAGGCATTCCTTTTCGATTGTACAATAATTGCCTTCCGCTTTTGACAGAGACCGGATAGCGTAAGTTATCACGCGTTAAGGCCCGTATTTTCTCTGGACTAGGATGGCACCGAGGCCTAGGCTACTGGCGTCAGTGTGGATTTCGATATCGGCGTCCTCGTCGAAGTGCGCAAGTACTGGCGGCGACTGCAGGCGTCGTTTGAGTTCTTGAAATGTGTCGTCCTGCGGCATTTCCCATTTGTATTTGATATCACATTTAGTTAGATGTGTCAGCGGCTCAGCGATGCGTGAAATGTCCTTGACAAAGCCCTTGTAGTAGGCACACATGCCAAGGAATCGACATACTGCCTTCTTGTCGATGTGCTGTGGGAAATTTGCGATGGCAGCAGTCTTCTGAGGGTCGGGGCGCACTCCAGACTTGCTGATGACGGAGCCTAGGAACAGAAGCTCATCGTAAGCGAAGCCGCACTTTTCTGGCTTCAGAGTGCGCCCTGGGCGACCCACTTGCTTTTGTGGGCACAAGTTCGCCCAAGAGAACACTAGTTTCGCCATTCACCGTTTTGCTTTCTTCACCGTCACTGCCCAGCACCTCCACCAGATGTCACGTGGTAGTGACGGTGAAGAAACCAAAACGGTGATTGGCGAAAATAGTTTTTTATTGGGCAAACTTGTGCCCACAAATGGAAGTTGCGCTCAAAGGAGAGCAATACCAGCGAACACGATCGGTGGTCGTCGAAATCTGATCAGCGGGTCGAGCACGTCGGCTTTTATACATCAGTCGTCGAATGTTCCAGAGAAATTGCTGGGAACCGCGTGTCTTCCACAAAGTTCTACATTATTCGCGTCATGCATACATGCAGTCAAATTACACAATGTTCTGTCACAGACAGCGGATGGAACCATCGATAACACTCCAGAAACTTCCGATAAATGCAGATGCGTCCTGCGCTGTGCGATAACATTTGTTAGGCGGTGAAACGTAGTTGCCCGATAAAGAAAAACAAGTACACATGTTAATATTCATGTATGCTTCCGGTAGTCCTTGTTATACAGAATACCACCATGACTTCTGCAATCTCTACTGAAATAAATGCTTTTCATAATCAAAGAGAGCCATATGGTTATCTTTGATTTTGAGTTGATAATGTTGAGTTCATAATATTGCCTTGTTCGAGTATTCGTTTGTCATCTATGTCCAGTATATTGCCATGTTTTTTTTTTCACTTTTGTACGTATTATATCTTTGCAAATATGTCAAGTAATTAGTTTGAATTTACTTCTCTTGTTTGTATTCTTAGAATCCACTTCTGCATGGGTCCGAGAAGGGCCTGCAGTATCTGTAAATAAAAAAAAATATGGAGTGTGGTAGCAATCGAAAGGTTTCGCAGTTAGCTGATTGACAACGTGAATATCATGCAATATAGTATGCCCCTACCTGTGGCTAGCCTGTTCACTTGCTTTATTGAAGTCAAGTCTTGCGCTCAATATATTAGAAGTACGCTCGTAAATTTGATACAATACTGCGAGGAAGCTTGTAGGCATATAATTTTTTTTCGGAATGTTAAATGTCTCCGTTCATATGGAGCGATAGAATATTGTCATTTTTCGAACTCTCTGGTGTAGTCTAGTTGTGAGGCACTGCACATAAAGGGTCGCAAGTTTTTTTTACCACAATATCCCCTTATCAAAAATGAAATTCATTTCTACAAAACAATCGAAACAGAACGATTAGGTAGCAGCGACTAGACCAACAAGGTTTAATAAAATCGTGTATATCAATAATAAATTAACAATATACACAATGGTGTTCAATACTACGCGCAGCTTACGCGAATTATTAAGCCGCAAGGCAATATTATTGCGTCAGTGTTACAAATAAAAAATACAGAAATAATATTACACGAGGGCGAATCACAAAGTTTCTGCCCCTCTTTTTTATTAACCGAAATATGAAAAGACCTTTCTTTCGAGGAACCTGTAGCAATCAGCAACGTTTGTGTGGATGTCTCCATTCCCTTTATAAATTGCTTATCTCCGCCTTGCGGCTTTCTGCAGAACTGTTACGTGCTTCGAGTTGTTGACAAATTCGACTTCGCCCTACCATCTGCTAGCCGCCTGGTTAGCTCAGATGGCACAGCGGCTGCCCCAGAAAGGTGGTGGTCCCGCACCAGGGCGAATTTTTATTCAACTGCGAGGATTTACTTCGAGGAACCCGTATGGGTTTCTTTTGCAACAATGAGCTACGTTTGTGTGTATGTCTCATTTCCATTCAATAATTAGTTCTCTCCACCATGCGGGTTCTCTGCACAACTTATACGTCAAACTCTTGCCTTCGCTTCGAGTTGTTGACAAATTCGACTTCGTCTTGCCATCTGCTAGCCGCCCGGTTAGCTCAGATGGTAGAGCGGCTGTCCCGGAAAGGCGGTGGTCCCGGGTTCGAGTACCGGAGCAGGACCAATTTTTCTTCAACTGCGAGGCTTTTTGTTCGTGAAACCCATATTAGTTTCCATTATAGCAATTAGCTACTTTTGCGTGATATCTCATTTGCCTTTATTAACTACTTCTCTCAATCTTGCGGGTTTCTGCAGAACTATTATGTAAAATAAAGTAGGAGTCACATCACGAGCTGTTATCTGCAAAATACCCTTTAAAATAAGAATACCCCAACTTGCCTATGTTTGAAGGAAGCACATTGCATCTCAGTGGGAATCCATAAAGACGGCATTACGATGTGATCTAATGCACGATATATCTCTCCGCAACAGGTGCAGCTCACGCCAAGGTTAGATGTTATTGCACATTACCTAGACAAACAGCGCCTCCACATTTACCCAGAAATTTTGAGTTTGTAGCAATTCTCAAGCCTACGAGGTACAGAAGGCAACAATTTTTGCAGTCATATCCGAAGTTCCGTACCGAATACTATCATACAGAGCAAAGAGCACGTGAAAATTCTGTGAAACCTATACCACCCAAGCGCAAAGTCTCAAAGAATTTGTTTACAACACACTTCACAACACCACGCAGATAGCACCTGTGCTGCTAAAGCTGACAAGTAGTTTCCGATACTCATCAGATCAAATTAACAGGCTGTCAGAAGCACTAGTGCGTTCAACATTCGTCTGCGACCTACAATGCTTGCCGACAACGCCAAATGAGCTCAACAAAACTGAAAGTGTCAAGAAAACATATATTCGCATCGCCACAAGACTACAAAGGTCAGCCAACTTCAAAAATGGCTACGGTAGAAGTCTACTGCAGGTCTCCCATGAAGCGATTAAGCAGTACCTGCCCTGCAAGTCAAAAATGAGTGCTTCAAACTGGCTCACGCGGAGAAGACATTGGAAACGAAATAGGTCCCTGTAATGACGGCAATCCTCAAATCCTGCTCTCTAAGGCGATATGGAAATTCTGCAACATCTTGCTCAGTTCAAGCCCTCTCCCCAAGGTGAAATGCGCAGACGAAAGCAAGCGCCCTCATAAGCAGACGCCTTGTTCACAGCTTTCAAAGAAGCTCACAAATATATATATAGGTACATATAACCCGCCAAATTTGAAATATGGTGTGGTTTCCAGACGATGAGAAATAAATATTGGGCTGGTTGGTCTTGTATTCCTGGTGAGTAAACCATAGGGATAAAAAATGAAAACACGGATGAAGAAAACATAAGGACAAGTGAGGAAGGTTGAAACAGAAGTTATACTTTTAATTGCCTACTTGATTGTAGTGGGAGCATGTGTGCCGTAAAAATAAACGTATTTGAGAATACATCGGTGCCGGAATGCACTCTCTCGCACGTAGGCCTTCTCCCGTCATTTTAAATCATGAAGGAATCAATCTCAGCAGCGCGAAGTAGTTTTTTCTTCCCCTCTTGTAAGCCGTAGCAGTAGTACTGGAGTGCCCCAAAACCTCCTGCAGGGGTGAAAACCATTTGTTTGCGAGCACTGAATTCTTCAGAAGGAGCTGGCGTCCCCCACACTTGACTTACGCTTTCATCGCGCGAATCACTCACCGAACGTGAGTTAACGAGGTGACCTCACCTGACTGTCACAGAGTGCATGCCCGTGCCCCTCTCAAGATGGCCGCCATTGCCGCAGCAGCATTAACGCCGCTTGCAAGGCGATGGGGAAGAGAGCTTTCCATTGTCCCGAGCTCGCACGACCTGTTTGGTCACGTGTGTCGCCTGAGTGCGGCGGAGGGACGAGGCGGCTCGGCGAGCGGCAGAGCAGCTTGGAAGACGAAGGAGTGGGGTCGTGCACCGGGGGACAGCTGAAGATGTGGTCGGCAGGCTGAGATCTCCAGGCCGAAGTCTTCGCCGGTCGAGCGACAGACGGTGCAAGTCCGTCAGGATCTTCGGCAGCGAAGTGGCAGCAGCCCGATGCTCTTCAGATCGGGATCTCGGCAAGCACGCCCCAGATAAGCCTCGTGTTCCAGCCCGCTATCAGAACTTTCCACCGGACTCTCTTTTCTAATCGCGTTTAATCTTTCATTTGTTTATCCATCGCGTGTAATTTTTGTATGTTCTGTTAGTGTAGTGTTTGCCGTATTTATTGTCGCGTATATTTTTCATTTGTGTCGCGGATTTTTTGTTATTTCGCGAGTGTTAATGGTTCCCACGTGGTGGGCTTAGTGTCGCGCGAGTGGCGTCAGGGCGTGTGCTGTGTGACCCGCACGCCTTCCGCGAGCTAGGACCCACTGCTGGAAGTTTGCATGTTTTTTTTTTTCATTATGTCTCGGGCATGATTTTATCTTATTAAATTGAATGTGTGTGTTTTACGTCGCCTCCCGTCTCATGCCTCTGGTTCACGGTCGATCAGGCGTGGACCTTATCGCCGGTCAGCAGTCGAACCCTCACTAAACGCACGCGGGGTGGTTTTGTTGTCGCCCCATCCCCTCCTGTTCGGAGAGTGCGAATTCCCTCATCACCAGTCTTTGACACTGACAAAGCAATATTCGTGCACATCCGGTAATACAGCCTGCGTTTACTGAAACTCCAGACAAACTAAATCTCCGGAGTGTCGCAACATTTTGTCGTGCGCTCCTAAATATAACTTCCCTTCACTTAGTGGGCTGTCATCCACACAGCGAACGTCGAACCTGTTCCGCCTCAGTATGCCTGTACTGCCAGTGTCTATATAGAGTACAATCTGTACGTTGTCCATCGCTCTTGCACCCTGGTATGACGAGATCATATTTGAGTGGATCTTTCTCTTTCGTAGACATGCCGTTCTCGACTACGAGTGGTCTGAACTTGGGCTCTCTCCGGTGCGGAATAAGCCCTTCAACTGCGCTCATCAGCCTCTAAGAAAACTCGTCAAGGCTGTTCAGGAACATTCTCAGTAAGTTCCCGTTAGTTTAAATGCACTCTTTAGCGACCTTTCGACTCGACGACATTTCGACCATCGGTGATATTTATCTCCGAGAACCCGTATGCTTGCGCGCCCCGCCCCACACTCCTAGCCTGGTCTTCAAGCAATGTAACAACCAAACTATGATTAGTCCAACGGTGTCGTTGAACGCCAATCCTTGGTTAACTACATCAGTAAGCCCCATATGCCACATGCCACTAAGCTCCGCCGTGCACGAGGTATCGTTTGTGAGGAGCGCCTCAAGCCTTATGTTGATGTCCTTGTGAACAGCGCTTAGGTAATCTCGACAGTTGCCTATCTTTCTGTGGGATCATGAGGTGGGGACACAAACTCTGCTTGCGTAGTGCGCGCGAGATGACGTTACTTCAAACAATCTGCTTGCGGGGAAGTAGCGCGTACCAAGCCATCATCCTACTAAGTTCGACCTCACACGCTTCCATTTATACCCGCATCATGCGGAGCACAGGCCTATCACCCGCCCTGAACTTGGACCTTATAGCAAGCAGCACGCCAATAACGGCAAAGGTGGAGATTCGTTTAGGTACTCTATGTAATTACTAATGCAATCAAGGCAGTTTTCGGGTGCATAATCAGAACGCAAGCTACGAGGCAGAGGAACCATAGATCACCCTAGGTTGAAGGTTGTAATCGTTGAAGGACAGCAGTAACTAGCTTCCGTTCCACATAATGTTTTAAGGGACGCCAATATGGAAAGATTGGCTGAATAGCGAAACGCCTTACACAAGAAAAGAAAAAAAATTACTCGAATATTTATTTCTGAAAACTTTGAATTCAGAATAAGTTAGGGGAAATATTCAATAGTAATCCACCCTGCCTCGTGCGTTCTATCAGGGAACGGAGCGCTATTTAACCACAACAGCGGCTCTAGATCTGATAATGCATTAGAGAGTGGCGTCCCAGGCATGAATAAAGAGTTTCATATGTGTTGTTTTCCATTATATTCGAACAAGAGCGCATATTGGACGGGTAAAGTAATGAATTCTCGAAAGTAACATCAAGAAATACTTCAAATTTATTTGAATATTCCAATAGCACCTAAAGCGAGATATCAGTCACGCATTCCATGTCTGTATAATAGACACCAAAACATTCATTCAGCAATAAATCTTTCTGCAAAAGCATATTTTTATTACGTATCTTTGGCTACACTTTCGAAAGGAGAATTAGTGACGCAGACTATAACAGTTTAACGGCAGAAAAGAATAGGCCCCCCGGAACTGAGCAGCTGCGAGACGCGAACAGCCGTGCGCTACACAATCTGCGTGATATTGATTAATGCAGCCGTGTCCGCATTACGGCCAGGGAACGTATCCACCCTTGAGGGTTGCATGTCGAAACTAGGGAAATTGGCAGCCGGGTGCACTCCCCAGGCGATACACACCAAACACCACCGGGCGCCGTGTTCGGGAGCGCCTGTACCCATCATTATTATTTTTTTAACCGGTGGGTGCCGGCGGTGGGTTTCGAACTGTCCACCTACCGCAGCCGAGGCGGACGCCCTGTACACTAGGCCACGACTGCGGTGAAGGCGATCCCTCAAAAAAAAGCTATTTATCTTTGAATTCGTCTCTCATCGCGGTTCACTTTTTATTCTTTTTTGAAAATACAAGTGAAGCCTACATTATGTGCAGTACAACGGCATTCTATAGCGAGTTTATAATTTTACAAACAACACGACTATAAGAACTGGCAGTACGAGATAAAAGCATGTAGCCTGGTGACCACCCACATATAATGACGGGGCTGTTCCATGGATTGTGCTCAAATGTGACGACTCGCTTCCGCCGATAAGCAGCGCGAGCGTGCGTTGCGCAAGTTCTGGTTTCTTAGCGGCGTGCTTTAAGCATGGTTTCGCGTACCTGACAAAGGCAGCGTAAAAAATCGAAGCAGAAACGCAAGGAAGTGACCGTAGTACATTATTAAGACGGCTGATGTGTACATTGGCTCTGGCGCCAGACGCAACTGTTGCGTGCCAATGCGCGTGCTCCAATATTCAGGTTTCTTATTATGACATCAAAACAATGGAGGCACTAAATGTATTTGGTTGGTCTTCCTAGATCAAGGTGAATTTCCATATTAGTATTATTGCGTCTCGAGGCTTATTCTTTATCAAAAATGTCTCCTATATTGAAGCTCCGTTTGCCTGTAATTCTGGTCACTGTGTACATTTAAAAAAAAGCTTAGATGCGGCTGGAAGCGCTGAAACAGGCTATATTGGCGTTTTATGGGCATCCTGAATACACTAGATAATTAGCAGAGTTTACATAAGGATGATGCTTATTTATTCACAATACTGCCTGTTTCTTACGGCATCAAAGCAGGAGGGCATTAACACTACAATGCTATGACCACAACTTCACTTTACTTTTACAGGTGGCATATGAAAACAGTACCTATTTTAAGCAAAGAAATAACAAGGCTAGCTACACGAATACAGGACAACGGCCCTAACTGTGCACCACAAAATATATATGCACACTTAGAAAGCAACAAACTGGCTTTCTGCTAGAAAATACTGCTTTCAGTTTTTCTTGGTAAAATCCACAAAAGATCTTTTGTTAGTAACGGATGGGTCTAAGCGATTCCGTTCACTGACTGTCAGGGAAAGAAAATTATGTTTGACGTAAACGTGGGCGCTGCCAGCGGTTACAACGGCCTCACACTAGGGGCCCTGACATTTCCTCCTCAGGATCAAATAAAGTTCGTTGTCTGTCTGTCTCAAGTAATCATCGTTATAAGCATATTCTCTTTTGCTATCTTCGTCTGGTCGTTTCTGAGCGCTCTGGAGCGCTCTGGCGGGGGGCGTTGTCTTCGGCTGGTTGAAAGAGGCTGCGCGCCCTGCGTTCGGCTGGTTCTTCTCGATTGCTCTCCTCCATCTTCGAGCGCTCTGACGCGCTCCGAGCCCTGTCGTCGGAGCAGTCATCGAGATTGAAACGTCATTGCAGCGCCGCGTCGCTGCTGTTGGCGACGGCCCACCGTAACCTTGGCAACCTAGGCCACTGCATGCTGGCGTCTCGACGAACGCTCGTCCCGCCGGCACGTCCGCCGGTTTTTCCGGCAGCGCCGGGAGCTTTGGATAGGCGAATCATCGGACGGTGGCAGTAGTCACGTGGTTTCGCATCAGCAATTTTCTCCTCCGAGAGCGAGTCGCACGTTCGGCTTGCGCGCTTGTCCTCTGCCTTTGAGCTCGGGAAACGGCCTATCTACCCGACTCGGCTTCGGGGCATACAGGCGACCAGTCGAAGATACCATTACAGTCTATGCATCCTTGTTTCTTATTCTTCGATATTCTGGAAGAAAGATGTATTTGGACGCATCGATATGCCTGTATTTAGGAGTTGGTGCTAGAAATTACGAAGTACCAGTTTTGCACTTGTATCTACCGTTGGTATTCCGGAAGATGCTGAAAGGTTATTAGGGGAGTCAATTTGCAAGTATGTGTTATGAATAATCCTAATGGCCTTCCTTTGTAGCCGTTCAATTTTCATTTAGATAGTGACAGTATGCATAAACCATACAGTATTAGCACACTACGGCGCCTCGGGCCATCGCAATGGTGCGGGTCAAACAGCTCCTCTCCGAGAAACTCGGCCACCAAAGGCCTTCGCAACGGCTGCACTCGTCGCGTCAGTTACTGGGCAAGCACTACGCAAATCATAACCAGCTTCCAATATTGAGCGAGCTGTTCTTGCAACGCCTCTCACAGTCCACACGCATGGTAGTGGCGAGTTTTGCACTCGCTGACAGCATATCGGAGTGCTCGTCGGCGGCACAGCTACCTATCACCGCTGGGGAACTCTGAGAGCCAGGAGACCTACTCTCACGCCTGGAGGGAACAGTCGATGGAGGCACAGTAGAAGAAATCCACTGATAGCCAGGCACTGTTCACATATTCACAGGCTCTAAGCAAGCCATTGAAACGCTCCCAATTCACATTAGGCTGCTGGCATCTATGTATGTCTATCCTCAGCCAAGCATCCCAACTCCACCAATGATCCACTCGGGTGAGCATCCATTATATTCCAAAACCCACCGACAATCTTGGAAGAGAGGTAATTGTTCAGCGAGACTTTCAGCATCAAAGCAAGAAACAGCTTCGTGGTGCCAATTGGAAGCCGACCGCAATGTTAATCCAAAGCGCCGCCTATGAAGCGAATGGTCACGCCAAACTGCAGCTCCTGCGAAAGGTAAAAACTAACATAAAACAAGTCACAAAACACGACGCCCTACCACCAAGATGCTTCCGCTTCTGCAAGGACCTATTAGGAATTGTACAAAAGCGCAGCCTTACGATGATTCCAGTTGCCACGTTTACGCTGTCAATGCAGTTCTGGGTGTTTCTGTGCACTGGAACTCGAAGTACAGCGAGCACCGTATGACACCGAGTTCAACGTAAGTGCTGTAGCATTCCCTCACGCCCACTTTCTCTGTGCAATACGATTGTCCACATATTGTTATACGGGTCGATTGCAAGTATAATCAAGTTATTATAAACGCACTTCATTGGGGGCCTCCGACCGTCGGCGAACTTTGCTTGACAGTTAGCCTCGCATCAGCTCTCGTTTCTTGTCTGCTTGAACCATCTCATTGGCACACTTTCAGTCATTAGTTGACAGCCGTTTTCGTTTATGGTTAAACGCTTAAGAGGAAGTTGGCCATGGAGGTACGTGCGTGCAAGTTTTCTTAACAGTGCATGGATTTCAGGATGGGAGACCGGTGTAGCTTGCCATTCCCTGAAAAAAATTCTTTGGTGTTTCCTTCTATGGCGCCGTGTAAAGAGTTTCGAAAATTGGGCTCTATATAAAGCAGCTTGTTTCGTTGTACACCCAAACAAAACAAAAATGTAGAAGCTATTGTTTCGAATGAGCAGCAATTCTGATTAAGCGATTACTGTTTACCGGTATTCTACTGCACTTAAATGGGGTTGTAACAAATTGTTGCTCGTATTTTGTAAAGGCTTGTGAGTACAATAAATATAAGCGATACAAATGCAGCCAAATATGTCGTTTCCGTACACCCTGGAAATTACGTAACAATAGAAAGTGTAAAAATATAGAATTGGTTGCCACATACATTTTGAGCAATGCAACGCACGAAGGTTGGAGTCAGCTGAGGCGTACTCTGGTAATGATAGTAAGAAAGTGTATTGGCTCCTATAATGTATCTTTTACTGCATTCCAAGATTTACAAACAGGTCGGCAAATGACCACATATATACAGTAGATAGGTATGATGGTGGTGACAGGCTGCACTACATTCACATGTGCCTGGACAGATCTTGTCCCATTGTCTACAATATCTGCCCTATCGAACTTCTCTTTCTTATTGCATTGTTCCTTTTATGTTGACGTTCTAAAACACGCTTTCTATGAGGAAAGTTAGGATTACCTTCTTTGTTCGTGGTCAAAAGGAATAAGACTTTCTGAAGATAGCACCTGTTCCTTACCAGTTTTGCGGAACAGGGTAGCGATTAATCAATTGAAAAATCGCTTCACGTATGCTTACATGGATGCATCATCTGCGCGTACGCTTTCAAACCAGGCAGTTAGATACTTTATGCATCTAGTTTTCACTTCTGCGGTCTGCCAGAAACCTTTCCAACTGGTCGGGATGTATACCTGAAAGGTCTTCTCCAGTTACGACGTCAACTTCGACGCAAGGCATGCTGAACTGTGTTCTTCAAAATAATTATCTCCGTCGCTGTGCGTCCACTTCGCGAAGATTGTGACAGTATTAATAGCTGGTGGCGTACAAAAGACAGCCTTTTTTTCACGGTCCATCATATGATATCTCATTAAAGATAAGACGTTGCTATTCTCTAAAAGCTCCTAAAAGCACACATACTAATTGCGGCGCATATGTTACCTTTTTAATGTACGTCATAATGAGAAACACTCAATCAGCTTGAGGCGATGAAGTAATACTTGAAAACTATTTTCTCTAATATTTCCCAGACAACTAGATTATTAGAAGAAATATAACACCGCAAGCCATTTCAGGATGACTGTCGACTTTAGTGCTATTATCATTAAAGCAATGTAGTAACACACCGTATCGATATCGCCGAAGCGCGTCATGTATGAGGCGCCTACTGCAGCTAAGCTCCTTTCTTGCGCTTCCATCTGGAACCGCTGCGCCACCTAGGATAACCACCTAAAATTCAGCACCTGCGAATGTTTGTCCATCGGCCAAGCACCGAATCAATTTTGTGTTTTTTTTAAGCGACAGATACACAAAGCCACGTAGGAATTGCCACACGTTGGCGTAAAAGTGGTTAACGGAAAAGCCGCACATACCCAGTAGCATAAACAAAATGACCGAAGTCGGCGTCAATGAGGTTCGTTGAGGAGAGGCACATGCTAAGCACACGTATGCTGCTGTTGGAAGGGCAAGTGGTCTTTCTGCCAAGACCATGTGCTAAGCATATACAGGGGCCCAATTCTCAGTGGCCCAAGTTGGCGACAGAGAGGTCCATTCAAGATCGGCGCATACATACCAGCGTTACATACCCTGTGGTTTGCGATTCCGGCTTCCGCTTCGGTTGCAGAGACGCCAGGAAACACTCATCCATCGGTTACGGCTCGGTGTGGCGCACACTCGCCGATACCTTCGCAAGATTGGACAAGCACGGGACCATGACTGTAGCACCTGTGACACTCCCGAGACAATAGCTCGCGTACTCTGCGTGGGCCCTCATGATGCGGCCGAGCGAAGAACTAGTCTAGTGTTGACTGCTTGGACTCCCGACCCGTTTCGGAAGAAAAGACTTTAGGCGCGTTGAGAGTAGTTGACCATGCCCAAAGTGCCATAAAGTCACTCTTGAACTTTCTACGTCAGAATGGTTTAGACGATCGCCTCTAGAACCTGTGAGAGGTTCAGACAGTGCGAAATGTGTTTGCACGATAACTTTTTTTGTGTGAACAAGATTACTCTTGCGTGTATTGTGTCTACAGCGCGCACCCGCGTATTGGACAACGTGTATGTAGTAGCTCATTGTGTCATAACTTAATCACCAGCCACTTACCTTTCCCTGTATTTCCCACTTCCCCTTTCCCCAGTGAGGAGTAGCAGGCTAGAGGCACGCTCACCAGGCCAACCACTCCTCCTTCCTCTACATTAAGATCTACTCCTCATTCTCCTGTGGTCCGGTGCTTGATTCTGAATCCGGATATCTCTGAACTGCGCTATGCTCTACCCTTCAGATATTGAACTACTTCCTGGCCCAACACTGCGTGAAAGAGCTTAGACAGAAACACAGGCAGACTCCAAACTGGTTGATGTTTTCAAACAATACTGATTGCATTAAAAATAAAGTCAAAATTTCTTTCACTTTCACTTTTGTGGTATAACATACGTGCCCGTGTGCCACGGTTACGTCATTCATTTCGACCTGCTTATTCGTAATGACAAGTAAAAACAGCAGAGCACAAAAAACAACGACGTGACGAGTGCGCGAGTAAAACGCCAGTACTGCGCACTCGTCTAGTCCTTTTTTGTTGATGCTATTTTTCTTTATCATTAACCAACCAACTCGCCCGAGCATATGTTTTGCCAAGTCATGTATATTCGTATGGAGGTCGTTGTGGATCAGTAAATGTTCTTAAAATTTTCTAGGTTTTGCCTTTCGCTTTTTCATATGTCTCCAACATTTCCGAATTAGAAACAAATGGGCCTGTGCACGTGCTGTTACATTTTATGACATTACGGTGGCGGGCTCGTGCGGCAACTTCAAGACGTCGTCGCAATCCCTCCTTTGTTGTAGCGCCTTTTCTGGCTAACCAAGTTTCTTCTCGCCGACAACATAGTTACAAAACCTTGAAGTTCTGACTAAGAAACTAAATTGAAGCAATGGACTAAACATCTTTGGTAAGGCAAAACTGTTTTTCTGCCCTGTGAAAAAAATAAAGTTGCAGTTTCGTCCCATAAGCCAAGCATCGATTGCGACAGCAAAACAGTAGACAGCGATACTAAATAAGGATAGTAGCTTTATCGGTCGTGTAAACATGTAACATTCGCTTACTAACTTAATTAACAAGCATAATAACACGCCCGCACAAGCAAAGAAGAATAGATCTTGCTCGATGACCGCTCACACTTTCTTTCGAAACGCTGGAGTGAGAATGCCCGGCAACAGCAGCGAGCGAAGTGACCTGCGTGCTGCATAGGACTTCTATGCGAGCTAAGCGGCGAGAACACACCGCACGAGAAGATATCAGCCCTCGTCTAACTCTGTCCCCATCGAAGATCGCTTTCAAGGTAGGGCCCGCGCGGCTGCGCCAGGCGCAGTTGCCGCCGGAGTAGAATGGCCTCTCCAAGCCCTCCCCCCGACGCCTTGTGCGTGACGGAACACGGCGCGCATCCTCCCCGCATTTCTCCTTTGCGCGCGCAAGATTGAGCCGCCGTATAGTGGACCAATCCTCGCACGCGTGCACTCGCACATACAGCATACGGCGCGCGGCGATGATATCGTACTTTGGCTTTATACGCAACATCATGGTGATGCCGACGATGACGACGGCAAAAATGTGGCAATGATGCACATGTAATTATTATCGCAATAAAATAAAGCATCCAGCTCACTCCATTAGCTTACTACAGGGAAAATGCCTTTCCCAAGGGCGCGGGATCAGATGCCGGCCGCGGCGGCTGCATTTGATGAGGGCGAAAATCAAAAAGTTAGTGACGTTTCGCTTCGTGAACGCGGGTGACTCGCAAGGGTATGCGAGCTATAGCACGCGTGACGCTATCGCCCATCGGTGCACCTAGACGCCTACACTGTCCGCATCGTACATCGCGCTCGTCAGGGCTCGCGCGACCGCTCCACACGCAGCAGCAGCCGGAGTAGAACGCCCCGTTATAAACATTGACCACCGACACTCGCTGTCAAAACGCTGGCGGGAGTGATAGCGACAGCAGCAGCCCACGAAGTGGCCTTCGTGCTGTCTATCGTTTCAACGCAAACTCAGCGGTGAAAACACAGCGCACGAAAAGCTACGAGACATTGGCCCACCTAGACTGTGCCCCTAAAGCAGATCGCTTTCAAGATACAGCGCGCGCGACAGGGCGCGGCCACGGCGCCCCCCGCTCCATCCCCTGCCCCGGTACTACGGTGCAATGCGTGCGACAGAATACGGCGCGCTTCCTCTCCTTGCGCATGCGAAATCGGGCAGCCATCGTCGGCTTCCCGTCACACGCTTTCGCTCGCACACACATCGTAAGGCGCGCGAAGACAACGTTAACCTAGCGCGCATGCGCCCAACTTCCTCTTTCATTCTAAAAACACTTGCACCCTTTAGGGTTTATATTTTTCACACAACTACAACCGTCATTTGTCTTGCCCACATTTCCTTTCTTTAACGCTGCGAGCCCGGCACTTCCAAGTCACGAACGGCATGCGCGTTATCAGTGTGACAGAGCATTCTCGGCAGGAAAGGAACAAGCGCAACGTTTTCAAGGAAGGAAGCGCAAGCAAGACAGATGACAATTATTGTTGTGCAAATATACACCTCGAAGGGTACAACTGCTCTAGAGTGTACACTTAGCTCAACGTTACCTACAGATTACTCTAGGTGGCGGCCCTTTGGCGCGCAGTGAGTGCGCCTTCGTACCATCCCTAGCGCGCGATTTTCTATACCTCCAGATGCCTTCCTCATTCGCTTGCTTCACGGCCTTAAACACTGCCAATTTGAAAAGCTGGCCAGTTACGCTTGCGCGTTAAAAAAAAACTTCGTGTACCCTGCATGGCGTGCACAGTAAAGAACTCCACGTGCTCAAAATTATTCCGGAGTCCCTTACTATTGCGTGCCTTAAATTCATATCGTGGTTTTGGCAGATCGTAGATTGGCCCCAATGAGCTTCTTTTCTGCCTTGAGACATCGAAGGTGACCGACTATATAGGGATGAAGAGAGCGTGCTCTTGGGCCCTTTATCATAATCTCGCGAACTGCAAGCTACTTGGCCCGACAAAGCTCGCCGGCAAGCGGTCAAATATCACCGATAGTGATTAGCTCGTCGGGGGACCGCTTGCGCTAGGCCAGTCTAGGCGGTACCCTTTTTGGTGCTTAGCCACACCATGTGTTGAAACTTCGACATGACGTCTTGCTTACATTTCTTTTGTTGTTGTTGTTGCTGTTGCTGTTGTTGTTGATGAAGAAGCACCGTTGGCATACTTCTGATGTGAAACATCCCCATTCTTGTTTACAATACGAATTCCATGGTTGAAAGCTTAAAAAGTCTCAAAAGCTATGTAATGCTCAAGCATCATACTTTCCGATCAACGCTTCCTTTAATGAAATGATATTGTAAAACAAAAGGCAACACCAACTTAAGGTGGTGGAAACTCTTCAAGCATAAAGCATGGACACGATTCTATAGCCCGAAAGGATGGCGTAAATGCGATATTCCGCATGCCTCTCGGGCCCTATTGCGTAGTGGGGCCCATTATGATGTTTCGTTCCACAAATTGGGGCAGGCAGTTCTTGCTAAGGTGGATGGGAGCAGCATCTTACAACGTAGAATAAGTTGACAAACGGCCCTTCCGGAAACGCTCCTCTCGTTGTATTCCTGCTGTCAATCAACAAAATGGCATGACGAATACGTCAGAATGCCACCACGTTTCCAGGAAATTGCGAATACACTGCAGGGTTTCCTGCGCGCTACCATTTCGAAAGTGTACAGTGCTTCTGCGAATGAAACGCGATATTCGGGGTACGTGGCTGCCGGCACTTCTTGAGCCACAGTTTGGTGCTGGTATCACAAGAAAGCGAAAGCATTTGTGATGCATTGTGGCCGCATTCAGCCCCTCACCAATCACCCAGTGCTCGCTGGTGGCACAAAAAGCGTTGACCACAATGTGGTCTCCGTATCTTGTTTCAGAAGCTGAGCAATGAACACCGACACATCAGGTTTCGTCGTAATTGCAGTAGAATTCTGCTCTAGCGCGCGCCAGCGCATTGACTGAGGCACAATCCGGTAGCCGCCATCAGTGGCGTTGTTACGCCCTTTTGTGGGAAAGGGCGCGCGCTCCGTCAGGCTTCCCAGCTGTGAAGTTCGCGAGTATTGCGAGTGTTGGTAGCTTCCCCAGGTGCGGTGCACGCAGGATTTTCACGAACATTGTTTTTCACTCCGCGCTGCCGCAGCAGGTGTCCCAGGAGTTACAATGGTATCATTGTTCTGCCGCGCCAACCGACGCCAAGCTTCGCAAGAAATGCGTGCGAAATATGCGGCGAATGGATGGTTCATCTCGAAATTGTCTCCCAGTGTGCTATTGTGCTACTTGTTCTGTTGTATTTTGAATAGTTTTCCAAAGGAATGTTCAATTATGTGTATCCAATGAGTACATTGTTAACTGTCATGAATAAATGATTTCCTTGACCATTAACTTCAGTTCTTTTGTTACTCTTGTGTTCTATTAAATTTCACGCTCCTTCATTTATTATTACGCTACGGCTAACCCCCTTCCTAGCGCGCACTGCGACGTTTCTATACTTTATATGAGAAGTGATAGTAGGTAGAGTGGCTTTACTCGGCAACCTCTTTATATAGTCAGCTTACATTTTCATTGGCTTACATTGCATGGATAATAAACTCAAGTGGATTAATAATATGCTACCTCCCCATCCTAAATTTGATATGTTCTTCCTAAGTATCACAAAACTAAGCGCGAATTGTAGCAAAAAAAAAAGACACCTGCTTTGATTTTCGCGTCATCTTGGCGGACACACATCAATCACTTCTTGCAAGTTATGTAGAGCAAGAATAGACAAATATTTAATGTAGTTAATGAAATAACGCCGGCATGGTTAGTATTCAGTGTTCTAAGGAAATTGTGCATTAAAACTCTTTCGCTCCTCCTAAACCTACCAAATTCCACTAGAGCAGCTCGACTATTAAATGACGAGTAAATAAAAACGTTTCAGTGATTCGTGAGGCTTTGAACTTATTTATTACTAAAGCACACGCTGCCAGAAATGCTATCAGCTTAGGGCAAAACTGCAATCTATTTATTGGAAGCTACCCCAATGTATGCAGCAAATAGAACGGCATGACAACCATGACGGCGGTGGCATGAAGACGACGCACCCCGCGGTGTGACGGAACGACTGAACGGCTGAGAGAAAAAGTCACCTTCACGCTCCTAAGTGTTGCCGTAGTAAAATGCCAGATCAGTAAAGAAACATGCGTACCACCAGCAGGCATTTACCGTAAAGTTAACGCGCGAGCTAACATCATCCTTTAGCTTTAGCAGACCACGTCGAACCACACGAATAGCTAAAACTATCTAGATAAGCAAACGCAAAAAAGCATCTTGCCGGTTACGTTATTTCCAAGGGCATGCTGTTTCGTAAGAATCCGTTGTTGCGTTAAATAACACAACTTGCAAAGAAACACTGGTGACTGCATCACTCAGCGACTATGGCAGAGGCGATGCTGCTGGAAAAAGTCGCAGCGGTGCAAACTGGTGCCTTCAACGGAGAGTAGCACGCGCGTTCCTTCGAGTTCGCGCCACTACACAGTATTCCAGTCCACTGTACTCATAATCATGCAAGCTCAGACACGGATTTTGCGAGGCTACCGCTCGTGGGCACAAATATCAAAACACGTGATCTGTCGACAGCAAAGAGCATAGCAGTAAACAGTGCAGCAATACAGCAATACACAGTAAAGATAATAGCTTTAATGGCAGTATAAACTTGTAAACGTTCTCTTACTAACTAAATAAACAGACATGAACACATCACACTCGATGACCGCGGACACTCGCTGTTAGAACGCTGGCGTGAGAAAGAGCGGCAGCAGCAGCGACCAAATTTAGTAACCTTCGCGCTGTCTATCGCTTCAACGCAAACTCAGAAGCCACACACAGCACACGCAAAGCTGCGAACCGCCAGCCCACCTAGACTCTGCCCCGAAGGACATCGCTTTGAAGCGCGCGCGCGTCCGCGCGCTCCTGCAGCTGCTGCCGAAGTGTAACGCCCCCTACCTCCTCTCCCTTCAGTTCCGTTCGCGCGAAAGAAGACGGCGCCATTTCTGCGCGCTTAGCTCCCTTGAGCGCGCGAGATCGGAATCTTTTTTTGTTTCCCCTTGCGCGCGCTCGCGGAATACGCAGTTGCTGCCGAACAACGCTGCCCCCCTACCACCCATCCCATCACGGCCTTTTGGGCTCCAGATTGCGCCGCGTTCTTCGGCTCTCCTGGCACGCTTTCACTCGTGCATAGAGGATACGTCGCGCAGTGACGGTGTTACTGCCCTTGGACTTTATAAGGAACATCACAACGACGACGGCAAAATTCGTCTGGAGTGTGCATATAATTGCTATCGCAATGAAACTCCCTAGATCTGCACACATAGGGGAAGAGCGGTGCTGAGCACAAGACATATGGTTACTTAATGCCGCAATGCTCACACCTGGTTCGTCTGTGAAGCGCAGCTCTTTTACTGGGACTGAGAGAAGACACTTCCCGTAGGAGCCAATGAAAATATAAAAAGGGTCGCAGTTTCGCTGGCAAGGCGAAGGATCGATTGTAATAGCAAATTAGTAGACAAGTGCACGAAGGAAAGTAGTTGTATCGGTTGTATAAACTCGTAAACAATCGCTTACTAATAAATTAGCAAGAATGGCGTTACCCGCGTACAGCCAAACATGAACATATCACAGTCGACGACCGCGGACCCTGTCAAAACGCTGGCGTGAGGAAGTTTGGCACCAGCAGCGAGCGAAATGACCTTCGTGCTTCCTATCACTTCAACACAAACTGAGCTGCGAGAGCACAGCTCACTCGAAGCAATGATCCATCGACGCACCTACACTCTGTCCCCATCGCAGATCGCTTGCAAGATAGGGCCCGCGGGCCAGGTGCGACCACGCCGTACGCAGCTGCCGCCGGAGTAGAACCCTTCTGCGCGATCATTTGGGCGCGATGTAAGACGGCGCGCTTTCTCAACGCTTTCCTACATTGCGCGTGCGAGATTGAGCCAGCACCGTCAGCTCACGCACACACGCTTTCACTAACGCATTCATGATACGGCGCGCAGCGCAGGCGTAATCACTTTTGGACTTCATATGGAGCATCACGGTGACGCGAACGGCAGAAGTGAGCCAAGAGTGTCCATATAATTGCTATCGCAATAAAACTGCACAATTCTCTTGCTTTGCTAATTGAAACTTGCGCATTCATGAGGCTGCTGCATGACATGACCGCGGGCGTTCTGCGTTAGTTCCCACCAAACTCAAGAGCTCAAAGCTGTGTTGCCTGTTATAGCTTCTCTCATCAATTGACTCTTTTCGCGGAGCATTTTGCTCCAGAGAAATGGCATGGCGCTTTCGCCGGTACGCTGCACGTTGCCATTGCAAAAGCACGAATACGAAATCAGTAGACAGTGTTAGTTACACATACGTAGAGGCTTCACGTACGCAAACGTGAAAAGCCTACGTACTTTACGTGCACGCCATCTGAAACGCTTTTAGCTACACGTACGTGACCCACGCCAAGAGGGACCCCGTAGCTACATCTATCGGGAAATGTGAACACGGCGGTAGCCAATTCAATCCTGTCGCCTTGTTTCGATGCAAGCCGTCTGCACGCGCGTGGCCCGCTATCGCTTATTCGGGATCTCGCGGAACTCCCATGCGAAGCTGTCTACGTGCGCAAGAAACGCACGCAAAAAAAATGAATCTCACGTACGTCCGTGAGACCAGCGCGTGGCCGCTACGTTCTACGCATGTGCACTGCTGACACGTAGAAGCTCTACGTACGCAAAGCCTCTACGTACGTGTAACTAAAACTGTCTACTACTTCTGTCCTGCTACTGTGCTGTCAGCTGTAGGATGGCCTGTAGTGCCGGCCGCCCTTCGCGATACAGGGATTTTCTCTAAGATAAAAATATTCACTCATCCACCAGCATTGTATCGCTAATCTCCAAAGAACGGACTTCAACCTCGGAACGTCGGAAAGAGTGAGTACCGCTCGTTGCACACTGACAAAGGGAGTAGCGCAGCTTCATTCATAGTAAGTTTCTGCCGCGTTATACACACACACACCCCAACACAAACGCAAGCTTACGCCCATTCTAGAACCCATGTACCACAAGCGAGTGAATAGGCCCAGTCTTGAATCAATGCGCCGAAGCATGGGTGATGGCGACTACAGCAAACGCACATGTGTTCGAAGCTGAACGTTTCGTGACGGTTCACAAAGCAAGCGAGTGATCAGCGATAATCGATCATAGCTGCACAAGCCATTACAAAGTAAAGAACACTACCAAAGCCTTGCGCGCAGCTAGAACAAATCTGTCGCAACTGCACGGACCCGCGAGCGATTATGCGGGAAATAAACAACAGATAGTGTCCGCACTGAGGAATTTTATGAACATGACAAGCCGTTAGCTCAGTGTTCGCCAAATAAAAAATACGAAGAGAAAAACACATTCATCTTGATTTAATTAATCAACGGAAACTTTGGACAGCTTGAAATGCTTGAAATGCATTTGTAGCTCCGCTTTGAGTACAAGCACTGTATGCGCAGCTCGAGTCATTTTGACGAGGCTTAATGAGCTGCGAAAGCGCTTATATGTCCTTTGAAGCTGTGGCCAAAGCTTCGTGTCGTCCGCCCAATCACCAACTACGATAGACACTAAAACGGAGGTTTGCTGAGCCGCACCGGGCCTCACGCACATTTTATGTAAACGTGGAGGCAGAGGAGGCCAGCAGTGGACTTGTAACCACTTGATAAAACATGGCGGCGCCCACGGGTTCGCCGTGAAAAGGGTCTCTAAAGTATTTGGTTACATGTAATTAGGGGGGGGGGGTAACTGCAAAAATGTTATCGATCGATGATAGTGACTGTAAAAAAATGAAGCGCCAACAGAGACAGCGCATAAATGAAGAAAGAACAATAAGAGGACACGGCGCCTTGTCCTGTCATTGTTCTTTCTTCATTAATGTGCTATCTCTGGTGGCGCTTCACCTTTCGAAAGCTATGAACCAACTAGCCCCAAAACGTGTTCTACTATGATAGTGACCATTAAAAAAGTTAGGTCATCAATTGAACAATGCCAAAAAACGTGATTACAGGCAATTGGTTATCAAATGCCCGATTACTAACAAAACGCCGTGAAATGTTTTATATTCACTACCTGCTCTCTATGATAAGCTCATAATTAGGTTACAATCAGTTGTCGCTTGTCATGTTGGTTTGGCAGACGACTTGAGATTACAGCAACGTAGTGCGTTTCACTAGATCTAGCACCCGCGATAACGCCGAGCTCCAAAAATTTATGATAGTGCTTAAATATGTCGCGTGTAATCCCGTTCATAATATTTCTCTAGTCGACATGAAAAATTCGCTACGAATGCGCTGGACTTTCGAACTTATGATCGCTGTGTATACTATAGTGAAAGTGGTAACATAATCCGGCTTGCAGTGAATATGAATGCACAATTTTGCATGCACCTTGCCAAACAGGCATAAGATAAACATGACAGCGTTGATTTCACAA